>NC_136267.1:187635513-187733013 GCF_964187855.1 Myxine glutinosa | reverse complement strand
CCTTATGCGGCCCACCTTCTCGGCGGGGGCTGTCAAGCATGGGGTGGCCCATCACATCCCCACCGTTGGGCCACCGGTCTACGCACGGGCACGCCGCCTCGAGCCGACGAAGCTGGCGGTAGCAAAAGCGGAGTTCGCTACCCTGGAGCGACTCGGCATCGTTCGGCGCTCGGAGAGTGCTTGGGCGTCGCCGCTGCACATCGTGCCGAAGCCCGGCGGGGGATGGCGACCATGCGGGGACTATCGCCGTCTCAATGACGCCACCACCCCCGACCGCTACCCCGTCCCCCACATTCAGGACTTTTCCGCCCGTTTGGCGGGCATGTCCTTCTTCTCGAAGGTGGACCTCATACGCGGTTACCATCAGGTCCCCGTCAGGCCGGAGGACGTCCCGAAGACGGCGGTCATCACGCCGTTCGGACTCTTCGAATTCCTGCGGATGCCCTTCGGTCTGAAGAATGCGGCTCAGGCGTTCCAGCGGCTGATGGACAGCGTCCTGCGCGACTTGGATTTTGTATACGTCTACCTGGACGATATCCTCGTCGCCAGCGCGTCCCGCGAAGAGCACCCACACCACCTCCGCACGCTCTTTGAACGCCTGGGCCAGCATGGCCTGATTGTGAACCCCGCAAAGTGCCGGTTCGGCGTCGCCGAACTCGATTTTCTGGAGCACCGCATCACCAGGCACGGAGCCGTCCCCCTGCCGGCCAAGGTGGAGGCGGTGAAGGGGTTTCCGCGCCTCCGCACGATCAGGGGGCTGCAGGAGTTCCTGGGCATGGTGAACTTTTACCATCGGTTTTTTGTGTGTCGATACTGTAACATTGTAATTTTCAACCCATGTGTGACAGTAGTAAATAAAGTCGTATAGAAACCATCTTTGGAACATTTCATTTTTTCACAATAAGGAACAATTTTAGCAACAAGCACCTGAAAAAAGTCCAATTTTATTTTTTGGTGTACATTTGAGGACCACCCTAATATATACACACATATATATATATATATATATATATATATATATATATATATATATATATATATATATATATATATATATATATATACTGTATATATATACATACACATATATATATATATATATATATATATATATATATATATATATATATATACATATATATATATATATATATATATATATATATGTATATATATATATATATCCTGTATATATATATATACTGTATATATACTGTATATATATACATATATATATATACATATATACATATATACATATACTGTATATATATATATATATATATATATATATATATATATATATATATATATATACATGTATATACATATATATATACACATACATATATATACATGGGTGAAACTGCGCGATTAAAAAAAAAAAAAAGGAAAACGACTCCTTTCTAGGTGGGGTGCAGGGGCATGCTCAGAAAAGTTTGAAAAATTGATGTCAATATGTGCATTTTGAGGGTGATCTTCGGCATTTTGGGGGCGATGTTGGCCGTTTTGGGGATGAAACATGGTGATGTTTCTCCAGTGTAAACCAGAGCTATTCACTGCCCGATTAGGTTTTCTGCTCATTTACTTACTTGGTGGATACCATAACTTATTGGATCACGAGCATACTTTATTTATTTTTCTGCCCGTTTTCATGTCTGTCTATCTTTAGGCTCAGGATTCTCCATTTTCGTCGTTCTGTGCTTCCTCATAATAATATGTTATTCTGCAAGAAAACGTTTGGTGTGGTGACTGGTTATTGCAGATTTAGCACCATTTCAGTGAGAAACCATTCCAACATGGCTTTAATGGCAAGTCCACAAGGAAGGTTAAACTGGTGATGTTCGCTAAAAAGAGACCGGTGGAATTAATTATTAATTCTAACGACCCCCTTCTGCACAAAAGTTCCTTGTTGGTCTCATATCCATGTGGTAACAAACTTCACCCCAATCAACAGACATCATCAGGTTTTGTGTGCAGCAGAATTGTGTGTTTACTCCATGCAATGTAAAGATGGCACTTTTAGGCTCCGGGCCAGGTATGGTCCATCTGCACCCCCCCCCACAACTCTCCGACCCTGGGTTTTTCTGAACCATTGGGGTGTCCTGGGGTGGAAATCAACTGGTAACAGTAAATAAACTTGGACTCACTACCCATTTGGTACCTATATTGGATGGTACCCTCAAAACAGCATATTTTTAAATCCGCGTTGCGCCATATTCGACACACGTGTTCTTTTGGTATTTGTGCCTGCTAATATTAACTCAGAATAAAAAGTTATATACCAAAAGAAAGCTGTTCATCTACTGATCATCATAGAATATTGACACATTACTTATAATGGTACCTTAATGGTCATAACTAGTGCTGAATAGCAGTACCCCACTTTAACGTAACATAATTCGGTATCGACCGTACTATTTCATCTTACACACATAATATGAACACATTACACCTGATATGCTTACATATATATTTTATTGGCTTTCTCCTGTATATCAGCTTTAATTTGATACCAGATACATCCCCATAGCTTCAATTCTCTTTTTTATACAGCGTGTCAAAGATACTACCGGTATGGGGTGATATTGTAGGCGATGCTGCATTTGTCAATTTACAAATGCTGCCACGTATATCATGTACATATATGTTGGACACATGACAAAATCTATGTATTGTTAATATGTGTTACTTAATATATTGTTGTATTGATGTATCACTGTAGTTTATTGCAGGAATTTTGACGAAAATGGCATGCAGATCCTTCCATGTTTGTATCCTGCGTAAATTGAGATCATCAGATTGTACAATTATGTTATTTAAGTGTCTCTTACAGCGACAGAACGAGTCAATTAGTTAAGTTAAACACCTTTTTTTACATAGTTAAGTATGCAATATAAGATATTTTTTATAATTAAGATGCAATTTATAATAATTATTCAGCTTGGTACTTACCAATATTTTGATGTGTTTTGCAGGTGAAGTAACAACGCTAATATGGAACATCCGGCGCGAGCGAAACGTACACGTGAGAGTGAACAACCACCCATTGTGTGCATAACTCATGTAAAGGGACTGAGCTATGGAGAGTTGCACTTGTTATCTGGACTCAAAAATTCTGAGAAGAAATTGGCCAAGCTGCAGGAGGTCAAAGAAAGACGCCTTGCACAACCCCCACAGTCTCCGCATATGATGAAGGACACATGTGATTTGGTCCCTGAATCTCTGGCCGAACACCATGGTTTCCACTGGGAGTGTTACAAGCGTTTCACGATGAACTTAGACAGACTGAACCCTCCTACTGCAGGTACATCTGAAACAACTGGTGCCACAACTCAGCGGATGGCCCGTACTAGTTCTGGTGACAAGATCATATTTAAGCCAGACTGTATCTTCTGTTCTTCGGAAAGTCGTAAAAAAGTGAAAGTGCATGGCAGTTGGACTACCCAGGGGATGAGCCAGTTCGAGTATGAAGGCTGGAAGCCGGTACTGGAGATGGCTGAAATGAAGCAAGATGAAACGCTCTTAATGAGGATCCGAGGCCATGATCTTTTTGCCTCTGAGGCAAAGTTCCACAAAACTTGCCGTATGAAATATATGCAAAAGCCAGAGAAATGGCGCAGTACTGACGAAGAGGCACAGCACCATCAAGGAGAATTAGAAGAAGCCCACAGACAGGCATTCGATGTGGTATGTGATGCCATTGAAAGGGATGTGTTAATGGCCAAGAAGATAATGAAACTATCCGACCTGAGGCAAATGTATGTCATTAACCTGCAAACCAGCAAATATGCGAATCCTGACTACCGAGCCAGCAAACTAAAACTGAAGCTTGAAAACCACGAGCCTTTCAGGGAGAGACTATCATTCTGTGATCTGGGAAAGTCCTACATAATATTCAGCACTGCAATTGACGTCCAGACAGCAGTGAAACAAGCCTTCAAATTGGGATCAAGAGATATGATTGAGAGTGCAGGTAGCCATTTACGACTGTCAATTCTGGATGATTTCTCGAATGCCCCAGAACTGAAATGGCCACCAAGTCCTTCTGATCTCCAACAAATGGACGATGTTATACCAGATTCACTCAAGAAGCTGCTATGCTACATCATAACTGGAACAACATCAGCAAGGTCACAACGAAGCCAGCGATTAGTTCAATCAATCGGCCAAGATATCTGTCGCGCTGCCACCAAAGGCTCTTGGAAGCTTCCAAAACACATCATCATGTGCACGTCCCTGAGACATCTATACAGAAGTGAAAAGCTCATAACCCTTCTTAATAGAATGGGACACTGTGAGAGTTATTCATTTTCACTTGAATTGGAGACTGCACTGGCCGAATCAGTGATGAAGTCATCGACACAACTCTCCAACCAAATCATCAGGTCACCACGAGAGCCGTCTGTCTTCCACTCGGAGTTTGACAATTTCGACTCATTGGTGAATGATCTGACAGGAAAAGGTTCTGTTCATACAGCACACGGGATCATGATGCAAGAAGTCAGTGATGATCATGCCGCATCTGGTCCAGCAAGGCCAACTCAAGTTAGGACCAAACGGCGTTCTCTGCAGTTGACGGAAGCAACCATATTACCTGACTGCTATGTGACCAAAAGACAAAGCCCGAAACTTCAAGTAAAACAGCTTCAATATCCAGGATCTGTAGGAGAAAGAGGAACATCGACCAAACTCCAGACTCTATGGATCATGATCCGTCTCAAGGCAGAAACACAACAACAAGTTCCTGGTTGGACCGGTTTCATCTCAGAGACAGGTGAAATACCAAAGAAGCTCACAACGACAGACTACTATCCCGTCATCAATCAACCAATTACCGAGTACAAAACTGTCCAGGAATGCTTGCGTGCTGCTGAAGAGGCCACCAGAGAAGTTGGCCAGCCTTATGTCATTACCACATTCGATTTGGGGGTATGCATGAAGGCATTCCCCCTAGTATGGAACTCCCCCGACAAGTACGAAAGTCACATCATTCTAATAGGCACCTTCCACCTTGTTTGTGCTTACATGAAAATGATGGGTAAGAAGATGGCTGGGTCTGGTCTGTCAGATATCCTCCTGGAAGCAGGATTGATCGGTAGTGGATCTATCACAGGTGTGATGTCGGGAAAGAATTATGACAGAGCGTTACACTGTCATAAACTTATGCTGGAATGCTTGGAGAGGCTTCTCTTGGCGGAATACCTCAACGAAACTGATTAATAAACAAGTTTTTCTTGTTTAATATGTTAATAAGATGGCAGTATGATTATGATATTCGATTATGAATGACATTTATAAGTGTAATAGGCAGTTCTTTTGAATATAGACAAAGACTGTTACCGAGATTATATGATTCATGGTTCCCGCGAAACAGGTAGTATCTTTGACACGCTGTATAAAAAAGAGAATTGAAGCTATGGGGATGTATCTGGTATCAAATTAAAGCTGATATACAGGAGAAAGCCAATAAAATATATATGTAAGCATATCAGGTGTAATGTGTTCATATTATGTGTGTAAGATGAAATAGTACGGTCGATACCGAATTATGTTACGTTAAAGTGGGGTACTGCTATTCAGCACTAGTTATGACCATTAAGGTACCATTATAAGTAATGTGTCAATATTCTATGATGATCAGTAGATGAACAGCTTTCTTTTGGTATATAACTTTTTATTCTGAGTTAATATTAGCAGGCACAAATACCAAAAGAACACGTGTGTCGAATATGGCGCAACGCGGATTTAAAAATATGCTGTTTTGAGGGTACCATCCAATATAGGTACCAAATGGGTAGTGAGTCCAAGTTTATTTACTGTTACCAGTTGATTTCCACCCCAGGACACCCCAATGGTTCAGAAAAACCCAGGGTCGGAGAGTTGTGGGGGGGGGTGCAGATGGACCATACCTGGCCCGGAGCCTATTTGGTATTTTCTGTGAAGTTCAACTTCATAGGAGGGAACGGCGATGCGAAACTCTAACAATGGACACCATTTCCGTATTTACCGACGTATGACTTATCAGGTATATAGCAATCACAACATATAATAATATAGTGACGTATTACTCGTATGACATATAAATAAATAAATAAATATATATATATATTGGGGCGGGCACAAGGGACAATAATTCCGCGCACCAGTGGGTGGCACGAGCGTCCAGGCGGGGAACTGAAATGCATGCCCCACCTTTCGGCCGATCGGCCACGCCCGGGGGCAAGGCGTGGCCTCGGGAGATATATGCGGGCTCGAAGGTCGAGCCCGCCCAGTGCTGAAGTGCGACCTCTGAATAAAGACTTGTTGTATCAACGCGTTGTGGCCTACCTCTCTGGCAATCGAGTCGTGTGTGCACAGCACCACACTGGTGACCCCGATTGGTTCAGCCGTTGCTGACCCCCGAACGCGCCATGGCTACCAACGCCGTCGCAATCAAACTCCCGGAGTTTTGGGAAGCGCAAGCCGACGTTTGGTTTGTGTAAGCCGAAGCTCAATTCCAACTCAATTCCAAAGCATCACGGCGGACGAGACCCGGTACTACCACGTGGTCGCCGCCCTCGGGCCCGGCACGGCCGCCCGCGTCGTGTCCATCCTTCGGCACCCGCCGGGCGACCACAAGTACGAGGCGCTCAAACGTCTCCTCCTCGCCAAGTTCGGGCTCACAGAGATCGAACGTGCCGACCGCCTCCTGGACCTTCCCGCCCTCGGCGACACACGACCATCCGTCCGGATGGATTTCATGCTGTCTCTGCTTGGAGACCAGCGCCCGGATTTCTTGTTCCGTGCACTTTTCCTCCGCCAGCTACCGATACAGGTGCGCCTCGCGCTGGCCGGTTCCAACATCACGGAACCCCGCGCCCTGGCCGGAGAGGCCGACAAGTTTTTCGCGGCCTGCGACACGCGGTCGGTTTACGGTGCTGCCGTAGTGGATCCCGGTGCAGAGGCTACAGCGCCCCCCGGCTTCCCTCGTGGCCGCTGCTGCGCCCCACCCACTACCGCTGCCGCCACCACCACCGCCGCCGGCACGGCCGCCGCGGCCGCCACCGCCGCAAACCTGGTGCTACTACCATGCCAGGTTCGGCCGCAAGGCTAAAAGGTGCCGCCCGCCGTGTTATTTTGACGGGTCGGGAAACGACCGTGCCGGCGCTCACTTGCGGCCCTGAGCGTCGGCCATTCCGGCAGCCTCCTGTTCATCACGGACACCTTGTCCGGGCGCCGTTTTCTTTGCGACACGGGAGCGCAGGTAAGCGCCCTCCCTGCCTCCGTGTCCGACAAGCAAGCTGCGGGCCGGGGCCCCGCTTTGTTTGCCGCCAACGGTACACCCATCCGCACATTCGGGAAGCGTTGCCTCTCACTGCGGTTCGGAGGGCAGTGCTTTCAATGGTCGTTCGTCACCGCCAGCGTGCCAATGGCCCTGCTCGGCGCGGACTTCCGATGTGCGCATGGGCTGTTGATCGTCGTTAAGCGCAGACGTCTTGTCCAGGCCGAAACCTTCAGCTCGCTCGCTTGTTCGCTGAGCGGCTCGTTGAGCAGCTTGCCAAGCGGCTTGCTGAAAGGTTCCGTCCTGGCGAGGTTAGTCTGCGCGCTTCCGGCAGCGGACGAGTTATCCGCCTCCTCGCCAGTTTCCCGGCCCTCACGCGGCCCACCTTCTCAGCGGTGGCCGTCAAACACGGGGTGGAGCACCATATCCCCACAGTTGGGCCGCCGGTCTACGCCCGGGCACGCCGACTCGACCCCACGAAGCTCGCCGTGGCGAAAGCGGAGTTCGCCACGCTGGAGCGGCTGGGGATTGTGCAGCGCTTGGGCTTCTCCTCTGCACATTGTGCCGAAGCCCGGCGGAGGATGGCGGCCGTGCGGTGACTACCGCCGGCTCAATGATGCCACCACCCCCGACCGCTACCCGGTCCCGCATATCCAGGACTTTTCCGCCCGGTTGGCAAACACGACCGTGTTCTCCAAGGTGGACCTCATCCGGGGCTACCACCAGGTCCCCGTCCAACCGGACGATGTCCCAAAGACGGCCGTCATCACCCCTTTCGGCCTCTTTGAGTTCCTGCGAATGCCTTTTGGGTTGAAGAATGCGGCCCAGGCGTTCCAACGGCTCATGGACAGCATCTTGCGCGACTTACCTTTCATCTATGTCTACCTGGACGACATCCTAGTCGCGAGTGCGTCCCGGGAGGAGCACCTGCTCCACCTCCACACGCTTTTCGAATGCCTGGGCCAGCATGGCCTGATCATCAACCCCGCAAAGTGCCGTTTCGGCGTCGCCGCCATCAGCTTATTGGGGCACCACATCACCAGGCACAGGGCCGTCCCTTTACCGGCCAAGGTGGAGGGGTCAGGGATTTCCCGCGCCCCCGCACGATCAAGGGGCTCCAGGAGTTCCTGGGCATGGTAAATTTTTACCACCGCTTCGTGCCCCACGTCGCCCAGCTCCTCCGCCCCCTGCACGAGGCCCTCCGGGGCAAGCCGGGCAAAGGTGACATCGCCTGGTCGGAGCCGATGGCCGCGGCGTTTACGGGCGCAAAGCTGGCCCTGGCCAACGCCACCATGCTGGCGCACCCGGCGCCCAATGCACTGATCGCCCTCACCACCGACGAGTCGGACTACGCGGTGGGCGCGGTGCACGAGCAGTGGGTGCATGGTGCTTGGCAGCCGCTGGCGTTTTTTAGCCGGCAGCTTCGCCCGCACGAACGCCGCCATAGCACCTTCGATCGCGAGCTGCTCGGGCTCCACCTGGCGGTCCGACACTTCCGCCATCTGCTCGAAGGCCGCCCGTTCACGGCTTTCGTCGACCACAAGCCCCTTGTGTTCGCGATGGCCAAGGTCGCCGAGCCATGGTCGGCACGGCAGCAGCGTCACCTCTCTGCCGTGTCCGAGTACACGACGGACATCCGTCACGTCGCGGGTAAAGACAACCCGGTGGCGGATTGTCTTTCCCGGTCCGTTGCGCACCCGGTCCACCTCGGGATCGACTATGCCCGGATGGCGGAGGACCAGACCGCCGACCCCGGCGTCCAGGCATCGCGGACCGCCGTCATGGGCCTCCGCGTCACCGAGGTGCCATTCAACGTCGCGGGCGCGGCCCTCCTGTGCGACGTCTCCCTCGGCCGGCATCGCCCCATCGTGCCCGCTGGCTGGCAGCGCCCGGTTTTTGACGCCATCCACGGCCTGTCCCACACGGGCACGAAGGCCTCCCAGAAGCTCGTCGTGGCGAAGTTCGTCTGGCATGGCCTCAGGAAGGACGTCCGTGACTGGGCCAGGACGTGCATCGCGTGCCAGCGCGCAAAGGTCCACCGCCACACCCAGGCCCCGTTGGCCCCGTTTACTGTGCCCGAGCGTCGGTTCGACCACGTCCACGTCGACTTGGTGGGACGTCTGCCTCCTTCGCGGGGGTTCACCCACCTCCTCACCATGGTGGACCGCACCACACGGTGGCCGGAGGCCGTGCCATTGGCGGCGACGTCTGCGGCGGATGTGGCGCAAGCCTTCATCGCCACTTGGATTGCCCGAATCGGCACCCCCTCGGACATCTCGTCCGACTGTGGCCCCCAGTTCACCTCGGAGCTCTGGGGCGCAAGGGCTCGGCATCAAACTGCACCGCACCACGGCCTACCACCCCCAGGCCAACGGTCTGTGCGAGCGCTTTCATCGCTCGATGAAGGCCGCGCTCCGGGCCAGCCTCCGCGACGGCAGCTGGGCCGACAGGCTCCCCTGGGTCCTGCTGGGCCTCAGGACGGCGCCCAAGGATGACCTGCGCGCGTCCTCGGCGGAGGTGGTCTTCGGGCAACCACTGTGGGTACCGGGCGAATTTATCCCCGACTCCACGGCTCCTTGGTCCGCGGCGCAACAGCGCCCCACCCTGCAGGAGACCGCCCGGAGGTTCGCTCCGGTGCCGACGGCACACCACGGTTGCCCGTCCTCCCACGTCGCCCCGGAGCTTCGCACGGCGGAGTACGTCTTCGTCCAGCATGACGGACCCGCCCTTTTAAGCGCGCCGGCGGTCGTTGAGCTAGATAAGGAAAAAGAAATTAGAATTGAAATTGGGGTTGAAGAGACGGCAGAGTTAGAAATTGAATCGCCAGAGAAGGAAATGGAATGGACCCAAAGTTTGTGTTCACATCATGATGTCGTGCTGCCTAACCCCAATGAGAGTTTACAGGTGTTGGTGGGAAAGCCGGAGAAGAAGACCCCGAAGGTGAGGAGGAGGGTGTATGGTGCGAAAATGTTTGGCGCAAAAAGATTTTTCACGCGCTTGGGATCGCGACGTAACCCGGGCGCTCGTGGAAGGTCCATGGTGCGATGTGTGAGGGTGAATGGCACGGCTTGGCGCGCGTGTGCGAACGGCACCGAAGCGCGAGTGTATAACGGAGTGTATGTGGGAAGCGTGTGTTGAAGAGGAGTGTGAAACAGAGTGTGAGATGGCCGAAGAGTGTGCGGGAATGCACACCGGAGCGTGTGGTAGAGAGTGTTCAGGAGTGCACACCACAGAGCGTGATTGGGTGTGTACCGGGAGAGTGCACACCCTTCGTTGTTACTGAGGGTGTAACAAGAGAGTGTGCGCGAAGGCCAAGTGTGTAACGGAGTGCGCGAGTAGTATGAGTGCGCCAGGATGTGTGTGAGGGTGTGTGGTGATTGAGTGTGCGAACGGCGTGAGTGCACCTGAGTGGTGTGCACCTGAGTGTGTAAGAAAAGAGAATGCACGAGAGCGTGCAGTAACCGAATGCAGGGAGTGTATGGGAGCGCTGGAGCGCCTCGGTGTGCGAGTAAGGAGCGGGTCGCGTGTGGGTGTGAGAATGCGGCTCAAGCATCGACCCAGACCGGGGGGTTAGGGTTAGCGCGTAGTGCGACGGATAGCCGACGCGAGCCCTCGGTGCACGGAGTGCGTTGTGTGCTGCGGGGACCGGCGGGGATCGTTGCCGCGGCGGTCTCACAAGGAGCAGCATGCACGATTCGTGCCGGGCCCTGCCCTGTATGGTCGGTGCCGCGCCTTGGCGGGAAAGGCGATCGGCACGGTTCTAAGGGGGATAGGAGAGGTCGGAGCTTTTCCCCATGGCGGCCGCGGTGCTCCGACCGTGGGCGGCTGGGGCCATCGTGCCGGGGACCGAAAGGCTCCGCGCAGGGATGGCGCCTGGAACCTTGGCCCAACAAAACCTCCTCCCTTGAATCGAAAATGCCGGACGGACCCAACCAACAGGAGACCAACCACCGCATGCATTGCTCGGCTTTGCGAAGCCGAGCTGTGACGACAATGTATTTCCGCATCGAGAGGCTCGAGTGGAGTGGACAGTTAGCCACAGTGTTGGCGAATGGTAGCTCTACCATTCATTTGGGGCACATGAGCAATAGATTATGGGGTGGCAGTGTAAACTAGCCGAGGGCGGGCTAGGATATTGTTAGGGATTTAGAAATGACAGTCGGAGACACAAGATTTAAGTAGCGACATGGTACAGGTAGAGAGGACGTAGACGTAGAGAGATTAGAAGGATGATAATGACGAGGGAGTGCTTAGTGTAAGGGAAGACAGGAAAGCACGAGTATTAGGGGAAAAGCAGCAAGTTAGATGATGCTGTGTGAATGAGAATCACTGTGTGTGGATGAGCTTGAGATTGAGGCGCAAATGAGGAATTGGTTGGGGATAACCAGAGGTGGTGTATGAGTAGTGTCTTGAGGACATATGGAGTTGTGTTGGTGTGAATTGACTTGCATGGTGTGCAAGTGGGGAACAGGTGTGTAAGCACAGAGGTGTGCAAGAGAACTTGGTGTGTGTGAGAATATTTGGTGTGGAATGCTTGGTGGGAGATAGGTGTGGAATGCATGGTGCGAAGGAGTGAATGGGGGGAGATGGACCCCTTCATGAATACCCGGGGTGGGTAGTTTAAAGTCAGGTAGAGGGCTTCGGTAAATTGTTTGGATATTGACACCTGTGGTGCGGGAGGTGGCAAGTAGTGCTTTGCTTGGGTGCATGAGTCAGTGACATGGCTGGGCGTGTGGCTTAATTGGTGCGTATGGTTATTGGAGCACTCCGTCACTGGTAGTTTGTCGGCCAGTGAGGCCGCAGGTAGGCTCTGGGAGCCAGTCAGAGTAGTCGTGAGTTGTTCAGTGGGGCCCGAGGATCCAAGGGAAGGACCCGGGTAGCCCAATGCCAAGGAGGGCATCAGAGGGGTGAGAGAGCCAGGAGGGGCCTTCCCCGATTTAGGGTAGTCGCAAGGAGCAAGGTAAGCTCGGGTGGCGACTTCAGTGGCGGAGGTGCGCAGGTAGTTGGACCTGCTAGTGGAGCCAGACGACCCAGCCCTGTAATTGTGCAAAGGCACAGTAAGAAAAATTGGGGAGTGAGACACAAATTCAGAGGGCACCACAGGGTGGGTCAATAGGAATTGGTTTTTAGAACCACATAGTTTAAAGATGCCAATTGAATTGGCAGGGCAAGACCCCGGGTAGTGTAACCAAGTTAATGTTATTAGAGGATAGTTAGGATGAGAAATCTCTTCGCACCATCTACATCCACTCACCAAGGAGACGGAACTCCACACCAGGTTTTGTGAACGATTTGAGTGGGTGAGACGGATCTCGACGTGATGAGACATTGTGTGCAATTCCATCTCTTCCTTCTTGGGAGGGATTGGACGACGAATTCGGCTTAGAGGGGGATATGGGAGACAGGACGTAGTGGCGGATTGGTAAATTGTAAATACAGGGAAGGGCAAGGGTAGTGTAGGCTGACATGGGGGGGGTGACGTACGGTAGGGACGACCTTTCTCACTTCGCTCTCCGTACGCACTTCGCCTTGCATTGCCTTATTGATGTGTACCCTTGTGACCTTGCCCCTCGCTCATCTGTCTTTTCCCCCCTTTGTCTCCCACATGAGGACCTGTGCGCCACGGGGCGCCGAGGGCTGCGTGCGTGTCGGCCATTGTGCGCCCGAACCTCTCGCAACCACAGCTGTCTGCATCGATGCACCACATTATGGACCACATGTCTGTGGCTGAGCACCACTTATGGACCCCATGGGTTGGGGCATGGCCCCTCTGCTGGAACCGGCCATGAAGGCCCGAGATCTTGCTGGCGGACCTTGGCCACAGGGCACCGATGCCCCACAGGTGAACCACACTAGTCGGCCCTGTGGGCCATAAATAAATGAAATGGACACGTTGGGTGCATTTTTTATTGCAAATAGGCCGCCAGCAAAGAAGATGACAACAACAAGATAGTAATAGCCAGCAGAGGGAGCCGAAGAGCAAGAGACCACCAGCAGGGTTAGGGGTTGTTGGTTTATTTTTATTATTGAACAATGGTGACTGTGCACCGATTGGTGCTTGAGGGTGTGTTGGTGCGTTTTGGGTGCTTTCATGGTGCATTGATGCAGAGCAGACTGTCTCTCCCCCCCAAAAGAACAATCACAGGTCCTGGGTTAGCCCAAAAGAACAATCACAGGTCCTGGGTTAGCTTTGTAAATAAAGTCCCCCTTAGAGGGGGATATGGGAGACAGGACGTAGTGGCGGATTGGTAAATTGTAAATACAGGGAAGGGCAAGGGTAGTGTAGGCTGACATGGGGGGGGGGGGGGGGGGGGTATGAACGGTTAGGGACGAGCTTGCTCTGCTCGCTCTCCCGCGCCCCTCATGTTTCATTGCCTTGTTTTGATGTGTACCCTTGCGTCCTTTCCTTTGCTAACTGTGCTTTGTCTTCCTCCCCACCCAAGGACCCATTTTGGAGGGGAGTGTGCAGGAACACTGAACTGTGCAGCTGCACCTGGCCACACATGTGCGGCACCCCCTGCTGCATTTTGCTGCACCACAATACACCTTATGGACCACACGTTCTGTGGCCTTGCCTTTTTGCTGAGCAGTCATTTGCTGCAAACTTACCTTGCACCTGCGGACCACTGGTTTTAAGTGGCGTCGATGTCACGCAGTCGGACCACATGAGATTGGTGTATTCTGGTGTGCCAGGAAAGAAGACCTTTAAGTTTTTTTTTTATTGCACACCGAAGATGAAGCAGGAAGCAATAAGATGCAGCCAAGCAGCAAATGTGGCATTTAAGTATGACATTTGAAATGTGAACTTTTTGTGAAATGTGTATTGGTGCATTGGTGCATTGCTGTGTTTTCTCCCCTCCAACTTTCTTTCCCAAAATGAACAGGTCCTGGGTTATAGAAATGTAAATAATAAGGTTTAGTGTTGTAAATAAGATGCTACCCACCGGCTTTATGTGTAGTTTCGAAACAATTCCGCAATTCGGTTAGCTATGGGTGTGAGTCTGTTAGTTAGTTACACAACGCAGTAGGTGGGACATATCTAGTGTTGTAAAACTGTCATATACAGGGAGTTAGATTAAATGTTAGAGGGGAACCACATCTAAGTGTCACACGTAATTTAAAGAGTAGTCCCGAACCTTTCTCAAAATCGGTCATTCTCACTTGTGTGGGTTCGACTCGGGGACGAGTCTGGCAAGGGAGGGGGGCAGTGCTGCGGTTTTGAGATTGGCACATTGAAGGCATTAAAGGTTTGCCCCCCATAGTTAGTCACACAAGCAACATAAAGGCCCATTTGTAGTATAGTTATGTCTTAGTATGTTTAAGAATAGGCCATTTCCCCTCTTAGTGCCTGCATTGTGTAAAGACAGGAGAATAGGCCCCATTCATTTGCGTCCACCCTCCAATTCTACCTCTATGGGCGTAATTGATCCCGCGCCCCATTCGGCTGATCACTAGTCGAGTAACACGAGGTAGGCCTGAAAAGGAGGGACGCGGGGTCGGGGTGAGCGGTGTGGGGGAGACGGTAAGAGCCACCAGCCAATCAGGGCTCTAGTGGCATGGCGTGAGAGGGCGTGGTAAAGCGCGTCTGGTGAGTTCAAGAAGGTTCGCGGGGCGTGCCTATATAAGTCGAGCGTTAAAGGACTTATGAGCAGGACTTACTTGCATCACTAGCGCGGGAGGACTTGAAGGACTTGAACGGCGGTGGCGAAAGGATTAGGACTCGCAAGTGGAGAGCGTTGCAAAGGACTTGTTGGGAATACGCGCGTTGTTTGAGGAATTGCGCAGAGAGAGAGAAGAAGAGGCGTTGAACTGTACGAAGTACGCGGGCACAGCCAGGCGCGCCGCTAACGCATATTGCGCTTTTCACCCACGCGCGTAAGCGCAGCCATAGCCGCAAGTGAATAACCGCCAGCCGCGTCAAAGTCCGCTCCCTACCAATTCGCCCCGTGATAACTCGCTCCGTTCAGACGGCACGCGGAGAGCTCCTGCCTTCACCTACTTCCATCTCCAAGGGACGTGCCGGAGACCGGAGAGAGAGCTGCACGGAAGCCATCCCTGGACGCGCTGGTGAACATCGCCCTGCCATCTGCAATCCCCGTGTGAGTGTGTGTGTGAGACGGGCCCGTGTCCTTGGGTATTAAGTAAGACTGTATAAGGCTGCTCTGTGTCCCCTTTTCTTCTACCATTGTATAGTGTAAATAAATTATGTTCTTCCTTCCAATTCGATCGTCTTTGTGATTTCGCCATTGATTAAGCGTGGTACGGATAAGAACCGCTTGAATCGGGTTCTACCATCTAAACGGCGCGGATCGCGTGTACGCAACCGCTCGGCGTATCAACACACGTGGTTCGTGCGAGACTTGTCTCTTCGCTTCAGGGCAGTGCGAGTATTTAGGTAATAGCGAATTTGGTCCTGATACCCTATTTCGCGCTGTCCGAAAGGGTCGTCATAGGTCTCGGGTCGCGCCTGGTCAGTCAGAGACAAGGGGACTAATCCCCCCTTGGTAAGGGGAGAAGGCTGGCGGCAGATCCGCAATATATATCTATATATATATATATATATATATATATATATATATATATATATATATATATATATATATATATATATATTATATACACAACAACAACAACAACAACAACAACAACAACAACAACAGGCATTTTAAGGCCATTTTATGGATGGATTCACGATTTAAGATTTAATGGATAGATATATGTATATATATATCCATTCAAACTTCAATAGTGTACAACAATCATCACTATTCCAAGAAGTTTGATAAAGGATCCGTTTACAGGAGTTTGAGTGAGAAGGTAGGAAAATAATTATACCTGGCTGTTTCTGCCGAGGTTTAGGAAGGTTGTTCACACAAGCGTGGGGGCACATAAGAATATTGCATGGATGCAGCGAGCCTTCAAGAAATCGCTGCCTTGTGTCTGACAGATATACACCCCCCAGAGGACATTTGGGCAGTGTGTTGGCAGGAACGAGAGCAAGGCAGTAGACACCCACTTGATGAATTGAGTCAATTGCCTGGAGGAAAAAGGTACAACAGAATCATACAAGCAATGAAATATGCTGACAGGATATTACAGAGGTAGCACAATTAATGTTCTAATGTCTCGTCCGGGTTTGGTTTTCAGCTGGACTATATAGTGCCTGATTGGAGCTTCCCATCCCAACCGAAAACCGGCCAAAACTAGTTGCGTACCATGAAGAAGGCCCCGTTGTGCAACATGCCCTTAGCATAGTTACCTGTGAGCTATACCTCCGTCTCGGTGTGTACCTTGCTCCACTCACCACAATTTTAACAACTATGAAGTACTACCAATTTATAAGAGAGACAGATGCAAGTACGCAGCACAGGACAAAGTATGGAGATTGAGCAACAACTTGCACAGAAGACACTACCACAAGTGGTGCTGGAACCACCAGCCACTGCACGGACAAGGGTGAACGATGCTGTTCCCGTCATTCCAACGTTGAAAGATCCGAATAAGATTGCGGTTTGGCAGAAGGGGGCCGCAGCACACACAGCAAAAAAGGACATCCTCACTGAGCGGGATGCAAAGGCAAGCATGGCCGTCGAGACCGCCGACTGTTCAGTCGGTGCCCCTGTTGCTCCAAAGGAACTGGCACAGCAAACAGCAGCAAGTGAAACCGCCGCAGTTGAAATCTGCATACCTTATATCTTGATTGATGGCTTGGGTTTTGCGGGTCTCGTGTACTATACTGCGTACAGCAAGGAAGGATAGAACAAACCGAAGGTGCAGAGCGAGGTTGCTACCACCGTGCTGACTGTCATTCCGACTTTCTCTTCAAGTGGAGCTAAGCAATTGAATATACCAGACCCCTTCTATACATGCTGATTTCTGAGACTTTTGGAACACAGCCCACCTTGTTGCATAGCAAGCATGATGAATCCAATCAATGGAAAATGCTGGCCGATGCAGCCCACCATTCCACAGTCATTAGCGGTCTGGCGATGGGATATTCCGCCTTGGCAAAAACATCTTCAAGGGGGCCACCCCAAAACTCCATTTTACAGGCAATGACATCGGTATGGTAATTCTCAATGTCGGTGTTGCCTTGGCCACAAGAGAATGCTCATCAAGCAGGGAATCCTCCCGGCTGACAAATTGTAGTCACATTGCTCCTGCTGTACTTACAGGATCAGCTTCGACAGCTATGTTAGCACCTATTGGGATGATGGTTGGTGGTGCTGTAGTGAATGCTTTGGCCTTCACGGGGCCCAGCTTCGGGTTCTCGAAGTTCAACTCTGCTCCGAAGGTGGCCGGAGGCATTATATTTTTGGGTTGTCCGTCCGTACGGGCTAAACCTCGTTTTTCTCAGCAACCACACGTCCGATTGAAGCGAAAACTTTCAGGGTAGGAGCGACACCCATGCACAATGTGTTTATGACATAGAATTTATGTGGAATTTTATGGTATACCAGCGATACATGTTTTAATCGAAAGCCTTATCATAAAATCAGAAATTTCATGGGCATAATCAATGACCCATTTGCAGTGAAATATTAAATTTATGACATCATACATCACATGGTTTGGCAGCCATATTGAATTTAACCTAAAACCTTAAAAAACCATGTTCTCCAAACCACCAAAACTATCGACTCGAAAAGCTTGTCATTGACTAGGCATGGCGATTAAAAGATGATCAAGAAAACGTCATCAGTCACATGGTTTGGCAGACATATTGGATTGAAGGACAATATTAAATAATTATATCTCAGAAACTGTTTACCCGATTGATGCGAAACTTTACAAATGTCATCTAACACCATTGCTGCATATAGTTTAAAAATGATGAAAAAGGAAATGAAAATGAATGATGAAAATGATGTCACGTGGTTTGGCAGTCATCTTGGATAGAAAAACAAACCTGACCTGATCAACACGAAACTTCACAAAAGTGATCCCCTACTCAAACATATGAATTGTACATTTTTGATGTCATAAGTCACATAGTTTGGCAACCATATTAGCTTGAAAGCCAAAAAAATTTCAAATCCCTTCTCCAAAACCGCTTCACTGATCGATGTGAAACCTGTCCTGTGGTAAAAATGTGATACTTGAGAACAGCTGATTGGATTTAAATCAAACTTCTTTGTTTTTAGGACAGTGAGCGAGGGCATCTACCCATTGTCACGGGCAGGGACTACGCGGAGGCATATTGGTGACACAGTCACAATGCTCTAGTTTTATCATTATATTCGCAATCTCATCTGTAATATTGACTATTTTTCAATGTAAGAAGTAAAGATTCTCCGACGTTGCATGCATGAACACGTGATGTCTGGCATTTTGCTTTTTCCTGCAATCAAATTTCAGGAATTATTTTCACCGAATTGTGAACAAAGTCGGGTAACTTTCATACAACAACAACAACATGCATTTTAAAGGCCATTTTCCCTACTAGAGCGGGGGTTAGCCTTGCGGTCCCCATGACAATCTTCTCCATTTTGCCCTATTTTCTGCGTCTCTCCTTGTTAACCCCCTTGCCCGCATTTCTTCTTCCACCATCTTTAGCCAAGTCTTTCTCAGTGTTCCCCGTCCTCTACTTCCTTCTACATTCATTTCCATCACTCTTCTCAACCAGACACTTTCGTCCTTCCTCAACACATGACCAAACCATCTCAACCTGTTCCTCTTCACAGCATCAATCACAGGCTCTATTCCTATCATCTTTCGCAATTCATCATTTGTCTTCCTCTCTCTCAACGATACTCCGCACATCCGTCGAACCATTCGCATTTCCACCCTTTCCAACCATCGTTGCTGCTCTACGTTCATTACCCATGTCTCGCTCCCATAAATCATAACACTTCTCACACATGCAGCATACACCTTTCCCTTCAGCTTCAACGACACTCCCCTCATCATCAGCACGCCACTCAGTTCCCGAAACTTCTTCCATGCACATCTCACTCTAGCAACCGTTGCCGAGTCTGATCCACCTTCTCCATTCAGCATGTCTCCTAGGTAGCAAAATGTTTTCACACCTTCCAGCTTCATGAAGTCTCCAAGATCCAACTCAACATTTCCTCCATCTGCAGCTCCCTCTGTGCACACCTTACATTTGAATGTAGCTGCCACACTGGTTAATGACCCTCTCAGACCACTACATTTTTGATGAACCCACTCAGCGCACATTGTACATTGAATGGAGTTCACTCCGACACCCTTCCTACACACAGCACAGGGCCACTTCCCAGTTCTTTCCACCTCACCACATGCTTTACCACTTGCCATCACCTTCGTCTTTCCGATATTCACCTTCAGACCTTTTGTCTCCATACATTCCTTCCACTTGTTCATCTTTTCCTTCAGTCCATCCATACTTTCCGCAATCAACACCAGATCATCTGCATACAACTCCCACGGTAAACCCTCCTTTACGTTCTGAGCCAGCACCTCCATCACAGCTACAAATAGTAGTGGACTTAGTACCGACCCCTGATGCACTCCCACGTTCACCTAAAACTCACCACTGTTCCCGTCCTTCGTCCTTACAGCTGTGCGTGCTCTTTTGTACATTGCCATCACTACTCTGATCAACCATTCCTCCACTCCTAACTTCCTCAATGCCCATGTCAATACTTTGCGTGGAACCCTATCGAATGCTTTCTCCAGATCAACAAACCCATGAAACAACTTCTTCCTCTTCTCCATGTACTTCTCCTGCAACTGCCTCACAATAAAGAGCACGTCTGTCGTTCCTCTTCCAGCATAAATCCAAACTGCATTTCGTCGATCTTCACTTTCTTCCTTATCCTCCTCTCCAACACCCTTTCCAATGCCTTCATTCCATGCTCCAATAACTTTATCGCTCGGTACGAGCCACACTCCAGAGGGTCACCTTTCCACTTGTATAGAGGGACGAGGGTACTCAGTTCCCAATCCACTGGAATGCGGCCTTCTTTCACCACCAGATTACAGATTACAGTTAAGTTAAGTCTGTTCACAAATTGTATTTTGTCGAAACTGTATTTATCTTTCGGTGTGTGAAGTTATTGTGTGCAACTTTGGTTGTTTCTCGGTGTTTATCTTTCATAAATTGATCGTCTGTTTGCCGTGTCGCGAGCAAGGCCTTGTACAGTGTGCACTGTACAACCTTGAGGCTTTGTTTTTCTCTCAGTGGTCCGTCGTTTGTGATCCAATAACTTTCGTTCTCTGTATTCCCAGACTTTTCACCCATAGCCTACTTCCTTGTGTAAATCTCAACTCAAAAAAAAAAAAAAAAAAAAAAAAAAAAAAAATTCCCTTCTCTGTTCTCATTCGTTTATTCATTCTTATTCGTTCGTTCGTTCTTCGACCACGTGTTTCTCCCCCATTTCCCCAGATAGTTTTCACTCATTAACCTTCAATGTTTACACTTTCCCCTCAAGTTATGTATTCCGTCATATTTTATAACACCTTTTTCTTCTTCTTCTTTAAAAGGCTGCTTTCGACTTGCTCACCAAATCAATTCATCCCAAAAAAAATATCCATCTCCTATAGTGCCTTTTTTCTACATTCCCTAAACTCTCCTGCACTCCATCCTCCATCCAGCGTCCTCAAACGTATTTTTAACTCGAAGGTCACAAGAAACTCATTTTGCAATAAATGTTCGTTTCCCATAAATCGTACACTTTCAAAAATCCAATCTCACCCCTCCCCTCCAAATCTTCCCCATAACCCCTCCCCTCCAAATCTTCCCCATCACCCCTCCCCTCCAAATCTTCCCCATCACCCATCCCTTTCAAATCTCCCCCCTTGCCCCCTCCCTCCTAAACTACCCCCTCACCCCTCCCCGCCAAGACGCCCCCTCGCCCCTCCCCTCCTAGACTCCTGCCTCACCCCTCCCCTCCAAATCTCCCCCATATCCGATCCCTTTCAAATCCCTCCCATTGTCCCTTCCCTCCCAAACTCCCCCCACACCCCTCCCCTTCAAATCTCCCCACCCTCATTGCTTCTCAATTTCCCCCCTCTCACTCCCCCTCCTCAAAGCGTCCTCCCCGCTTCTTCCCCCTTCAAACTCTCACCTCCATCTCCCCCAACCTTCTGCCTCGCTCTTCCCCCTCCTCAAATAACACCTCATTGTGGCTCACCCAATCACCATCAAACCTTTTGTCCGCCCCATCCTTCCCTTTCTCCGAGCTATTCTGAAATCTCTGACACACCTTCAACAGCTCTCCCTACCTCTTCCACCTCTTCCACATCTTACCCTACCCCTCCTCCCCCCTGTTCGGTATCTGATGCTCCCCCTTCCTCTTCATTAACGGTATGGACCTCAAACATCCGGGGCCTTCGTTCAAACTTAACTGATCTCTCCATACAGGTTGCTTCTGTCAAACCAGACGTGATCTGCTTAACAGAAACTTTCCTCCTTTATGATGTCTCTGATTCCATAGTATCTCTCCCGGGCTACTCCCTCCTCCGGTATGATAGACCTGAGCCTCGTCCTGGAGGCGGGGTTGCTATCTTTATCAAAAACTCTCTTCCTCACTCGCCCTGCACTGCACTCTCTCCACCTCACCCCCAGGAATACCTCTGGCTACGGCTTCCCCTTCGCTCCCACCTCTTGTTCATATTTGTGTTGTACCGTCCACCAAACAGTGATGACTCCATCTACATCTCGCTGTCTGATGATATGGACCAACTTCTATCTACTCATCCCAACTCTCTCTTCCTCATATGTGGTGATTTCAACTGTCATCATGCCAGTTGGCTGGGTGTGGGTACCTCTCTCACCAGCCATGGCTCCTCAGCAAAGGACTTCTGCGACTCACTGGGACTGACACAATCTGTCAATTTCCCGACCCGGATCTCAGTCAACGGAACATCTTCTCTTCTGGACTTGGTTATGACTAACTTCCCTGAAAATGTCTGCTGCTCTTCTTCTGCTCCGATCGGATCATCTGATCATGTCCTTGTTAAAGTGGACATCTCTCTGACCATCCTCAGGGAGCCTGCTCAGCGTCGACGAGTCTGGCATTTCACTCAGGCCAACTGGCACGGTCTTCAAGCAGCCATCAATCATCTGGACTGGTCTCCCATCTCTACCACCTCTGACATCAACTCATCCTGGGAATTCTTCCAAAGTAAATTGCTCTCTCTCATGCACAGATTTATCCCATCTCGTCTTCAGTTGTCATACCCATCCTCCCGTCCATGGTACACGGAATCTTGTGGTGAGGCTGTTGCCCAGAAACAACTTGCCTTCGTCTCCTGGAAAGCAAATCCAACGGAAGGAAATCTCATTTCCTTTCACAAAGCCCGAAACAAGTGTGTGTCCACCCTCAGGAGAGCCAGGAAACAATATCTCTCCGTTCTCAACACCGAACTCTCTTATCTGTCTCCCTCTTCCAAATCCTGGTGGCGTCTGGTCAAATCCGTTTCTGGTGTTTGTTCCCCCTCCATCCCCTCCCTTACCTCAAACGGCTACACAGCTGACTCCGCACGTGAAAAAGCTGAATGCCTCAACTCTGTGTTTGCCTCTAAATCTTGTGTCCCAAACCCATCCCTCTCTGTACCCACCATACCCAGTCGTACCCTGCTGCTCCTGGACTCCGTGTCCTTTCCTCCTGACAAGGTGGAAAAGTTTCTGTCAACCCTCGACTCTGATTCTGCAACTGGACCCGACGGCATCAGCCCACGGGTCCTAAAATCCTGCTCTGCTGCTCTATCTCACCCTCTCTCTGTTCTCTTCACCCTCTCTTTTGCTCAAGGTCAACTGCCATCTGCTTGGAAATCAGCCAACATCACCGCTTTGCACAAAAAAGGTGCAAAAACAGATCCTAGCAACTACAGACCAATCAGCCTTCTCCCAATTATCAGCAAAGTCATGGAATCCATCATTGCTTCTGATATGAAATCTTTCCTCTTCTCCAATGGCTTGATCTCTGATCATCAATTTGGTTTCAGACCAGGTCACTCTACTCTGGACATGCTGCTTCTGCTGTCTCAACAATGGATGGAGGTCCTCAATGCCAAACAGGAAATTAGAGCTGTCTCCCTCGACATATCACGTGCCTTCGACACGGTCTGGCACCCCGCTCTGCTCACCAAACTCTCCTCCTTTGGTATCCATGGAAATCTCCACGCATGGCTGGCGGACTTCCTCTCTAGTCGTCGTCAACGTGTGGCCCTGAATGGGTTTCTCTCATCTCCTCTTCCTGTTCAGGCTGGAGTTCCCCAAGGCAGTGTTCTGGGCCCCGTGCTTTTTCTGGTCTTCATCAATGATCTCTCTGACTCTCTCGAAAATCCTCTCTATCTCTTTGCTGATGACTCCACTCTCTGCCGCTCCATTCCTCTTCCCTCAGATCGGCAGTCTGCTGCCTCCTCACTCTCTGAAGACCTGGACAAAATCACAGACTGGTCAAACAAGTGGAACATGTCTTTCAATCCTGACAAATCTCACACTCTTACTATGTCTCTCCGAAAAGATCGACTGGACAACCCTCCCATCTACTTTCTCAACAATCCTCTCCAAGAAGTTCTGTCGCTCAAGATTTTGGGTCTCACTATCTGCCATGATCTTTCTTGGGAAAACCACATTTCCAAGCTGGCCTCCAAAGCCAGTCGCCGACTGGGCATCCTCCGTCGTGCGAAGTCCTTCCTCGGCACACCTGAGCTCCTCACCACATACAAGGCTTTCATCCGCAGCTCAATGGAATGCTGTTCTCCCCTATGGGCCGGTGCTCCTGCCTCACACCTAGCTCGGCTTCACGCTGTTGAAACCAAAGCTTTCAGAATTATTGGAATCTCCCGCGATGAAGCTATCTCTGAGGGCCTTTCACTCACTCACCGCAGGCAGGTAGGTGGTCTTTCTGTCTTCTACCGACTCCTCTCCGGCCTTGCACCCCCAGCTCTCTCTGTGCTCTGTCCCCCAAATATTCCTACAGGTCGCACAAGATCTGCCAGCAACCCTCTGATGGTTAAACTGCCGAAATCTCGGCTCTCCGCTCACCTTCACTCTTTCATTCCTCTTTTCTCCCGCCTCTGGAACAAACTCCCTCACTCCCTTCAATCCCACTCCTCCCTCCAGGTCTTTAAAACAGCTGTTCACCACCATCTCTTATCTTCCCCCATCCAAAACCTTGATCTTTTCTACCCCCGCTAATTCACCCCAGATCCACCTTGTTTGAAATTCCAACTTCTTTCCTGGAAGTCCTGGCAGTGTCCATATGTTTTATACCTCTCCCACTGCCCCCTTCCCACACCCCCCCCCCCCCAAAGCCCTCGCCCTCTCTCAGATCTCTCGATGTCTCCATGTCTCTCGGTCCCTGCTCTCAAATGTTGTGTTTGTGTCCTTCCCCCTCTCTCCCCATCTTGTCTACCACTCCCTATGTTATATGTTTTATGTGTCGGTTTGTCTTTCTGTGTGATTAATGTTCGCTCTTTCACGAGCCTCGATCTTGTATACAAAAAAAAAAAAAAAAAAAAAAAATCTGTCATTCTCTTCACACCCCAACTTCCTGCTGCCTTCAACATATCTCCCACAACTCCCGTCGGCCCTCCCGCTTTTCTACCCTTCGTTGCTTTTATCGCTTCCTCAACTTCCTTCTCAGTTATCTTCTCTGCCGGTCCTAAAACTGGGTTACTCTCTATGTTGCGATACCATTCATTCTCTGTATTCAACAGCATTTCCATATATCTTTTCCATCTTCCTTTAATTCCATCTGGGTTGACAACGATTTGTCCCACTTCATCCTTCAAGCAACTCACCCCCATCACATCACACCTCTCTTTTGCTATCTGCTTTGCAATCCTGAATACTGCTTTCTGACCCTCTTCCGAATCCAAGCGTTCTCCGAACATTTTTCTACATGCCTCCTGCGCCTTTGCTACCTCTTTCTTTGCAGCCTTCCTGGCTGCCTTATAACTTTCATGCTCTGCTGTTTCTGCTCCCGTACCCTTCGCCTTCTGCCACTCCTTGAACTTCTTCCTCTTCTCGTCAATCCTCTTTCCAACTTCATCATCACACCACCATGTTTCCGAGTGCCTCGGTGGTCCTTTTGTCCATCCACATACCTCACCAACGGCTCCCAACAGACTAGGTTTCATTGACATCCAACCACTTTCAAGCTCAACCACATCATCCTCTACCCTACTCAGCCTCTCTTTTAATGCCTCCCTTACTGTCACCTCTTTCAACCTCCACACCTTCATTCTCGGTTGGTACTTCACCCGCCGAGCTCTCCTCGCACCTTTCACCCTTATGTCGCAGACAACCAAGTGGTGCTGTGAAACAGCCTCCTCCCCCGGGATCACCTTTGTGTCCCAGAAGTGCCCCCTATCTCGCCTACGCACCATCAGGTAGTCAACGGTTGGCGTCGACCCACCTGACGTGTATGTAACAAGCTTATTATCCTCTTTCTGGAACTGAGTATTACAAATCAACAAATCAGCTCCATCAGCAAACTCCAAAATCCTTTCACCTTCTCCATTTCTCACACCATATCCGTAACCCCCATGAACTCCGTCAAAACCATCCATACTCCTTCCCACATGTCCATTTAGGTCTCCTCCTACCACAACAACTTCCTCATCTTTCACGTTTTCCATCAGCTTCTCTATCGCACACCAGAACTTGTCCTTCTCTCCATCGCTTCGACCAACCTGCGGAGCATATCCCGAGATGACGTTCACCAATCACCTTTCCAATCATCTTTTTCACCATCATCAACCTATCACTCACTCTCATCACACTCACCACACTGTCTACAAACTCCTCAGAAAACAGGACACCAACACCATTCACGCCCTCCGGGCACCCTTGCCACATAAACTTGTATTTCTGTCCCTGCCTACCCTTCACCATTCTCACACCACTTCCCTTCCATCTCGTCTCTTGCACACAAACTTTCATTTCAAATTTTATTTTGACTGGGCTCCCTAGATATTGTTAGACAGAATTTTATTCAGTATTTAGTACCAGAAACAACAGTTAAGATCAAGATTCAGAACAATGATCAAACGAAGCAGCTGCAATTGACATGAGCGTATTTGGCTGTGCTTCCGCTATGGCTGTACATGGTATCACTTTGTGCATGGGATTGCCGTGTATTTAGTTTCACTACTTTTCATAATTACAGTGAAGATTAAGTCTACAGACAACAGCACACAAAAAAAATCAGACAATTCAGTGAATAACATATTTGTAATTTGACTCAATTTAGATTTTTTCTGCAATTTACTACACTACGTTTTTTTCAGTTTCAGATTGAGTTTTCCGTTTAAGGTTACACATTCCGTGATTTTCGTCCATTTTTTTGCAATTGCAGAAAATCAATGGCTCTTCATGTGGTTTTGCAAGGGCCTTACCTGCAAAACTCTGCTCATCCACTGGAAGCAGTCATCTTCTGATGCTTCTGGTCGCTGCTCAGCAACCACCACAATGCGATCATCTCTCAGTACCGACACTGGAAACACAGCTATCCTATAAAGATGAGGAACAAACAAATTAGAAATAAACACGTGATCAAGTACTTTGCAATGCGCCACCATCGTCAAGCTTCACGAACTGGGCGTGGTCAAGTACTTTGCAAAGCGCCGCCCTCGTCAAACTTCAAGAACTGGGCGTGGTCAAGTACTTTGCAAAGCGTCGCCCTCGTCAATCTTCATGAACTGGGCGTGGTCAAGTACTTTGCAAAGCGCCGCCCTCGTCAAACTTCACGAACTGGGCGTGGTCAAGTACTTTGCAAAGCGCCGCCCTCGTCAAACTTCACGAACTGGGCGTGGTCAAGTACTTTGCAAAGCGCCGCCCTTGTCAAACTTCACAAACTGGGCGTGGTCAAGTACTTTGCAAAGCGCCGCCCTCGTCAAGCTTAACGAACTGGGCGTGGTCATGTAGTTTGCAAAGTGCCGCCCTCGTCAAGCTTCACGAACTGGGCGTGGTCAAGTACTTTGCAAAGCGCCGCCACATGTCCCAAAACTCGAGTTACAGGTTGTACACGGTCTGCTCTGCAAAAGTTCACCATGTGTTCTCTGAAGAGAATCGGCACACAACCAAGTTAACCAGTTCTTCTGGTGGACTCTCCCATTCCACTTTGTGTCAGGGGGGAAAAGGGGAAAATGGACTGCTCCAAGTTGAGGGGGGAAACGAACTGGTGCTATAATTGGCGTAGTGCAGCAGTAAAAACTGCACTGTCACAGACTTCCCTGCTTGAAAGTTGATGTCTCATCAACCATATGTATCAAACACTTATGGTTTGCTTAACAACTGCAAAATTGACAAGTCAGGAGACGACGATGGTTCACGAGCGAGCGGTATTCAATGACAAAGGATGGACTATCAAGTCGATCGTCATGATCGTCATAATCATCGACGATTGATGCATCAAATCGGGACCATAATCAGTTATGAGACAAGTTAGCTACACAATACCGAAAATTCGGTTCGATTCCGACAACTTTGAAAATTTGACCTTTGTGACTTTCAAAGGTCAAAGGTCGAAGATTCTGAAATTTGTTGGAAAACTTGTATTTCATGATGTAAGCGATAATATAAGATCATGTATGACATTTCACCCTATCAGGAAGCGAACAATGTTATAAAACCATCAAAAATCGACTTTTCTAAATTTCGTGACCTTGTGACCTTGACCTTGGGGTGAAAATGAAAAATCGAGCTCCGTGGGGCTAGACACATGACATTGGCCTAACCAAATACCGAAAACCCTGTCAGATTCCACCAAACCCCTCGGAGAAGATGTAGCTTGAACTCAATTACCCCCTTAAAATATATATTTTTTGGGCGTGGCTCCGCCCACAATGGGCGCAATACGCCCACTCTAGGCAGGACTCAACTAGATCATGATATCAACCTCTCACCCAAGTTTCATCAAGATCAGATGATATCATCGGGTAGTTATGCTGTGGACAGGCAGACAGACAGACACACATGCAGAATTCAACATCGCTATCTGACTCATCAGCAGTTGAGCCATCACCATCTGCTGCTTCAGGTTCAGCTATACCAGGGATCGTGCTGCTTGGTTCCATGTCTTCCACAAGACTTTTGGCATCAAGAAACTCCCTTCTGTTAACTGTCTTTTGGGGTTGGTCTCCATTTGCAGGTTCAATGACATGTGTGACCACCCGCGTTAAAGCGCTTGACCACTTTGTGCGGTGTAGAATCCCAGACATTTTGTATTTTGCTTCGACCCCTTATATTCCTATTCCTGAGGAATACTTGTGCACATCAGTAGCCCCGCGGTCATGGAGTGACTTTCCTCATAGCACTTCTTTTTCTGTGTTCTGTGATGTCATTTCAAAGGCATGATTGAGCCTTGTGTGATGCTCGGCAATCCATCCTCTACGAGGCCATCCCCTTCGGAATGCTTGTCAATTCCAAACAGGTGGTCGACGGGTAGGACGGGGTCTCCCCCAAAGAAGAGTTAGTGCGGGTAATATCCTGTGGTGAATGAAGGGTACTGTTGTATGCATACACTAACTCCGGTAGGTACTCAGGCCACTTTTGTTCCTTCTCGGGAGGCAGTGTGCGCAGTCGATCATGAAGGGTGCGGTTAAACCGCTCGCACTGCACATTACCCTCGTGGTGATATGGAGTGGTGCGGCTCTTGGTCATACCATACACCTTACATAGCTCTTGAATGATCTTGCTTTCGAAATTGAGCCCTTGGTCACTATGTATCCTACGTGGGACACCAACACGAATGAACCAATCTTGCACAAGAACATGGATTACGGTTGAAGCCTTTTGATCATGAGTGAGAATTGTTTGCATAAATTTAGTGAAAACATCTAAGTACAAGAACATGTTCCGTCCCATTGCTGTTCGGGTCAAGGACGGTGAAATCCATAGCAAGCACAACTAATGGCCTAGCGGCTATCAGAGATCCCATGGAGGGGTGAAGTCGTTTCCCTACTTTGGACCAAGTACAGCGTTCGCAGTTCTGACAATAATTAACAATATCAAGAGCCATTCCTGGCCAGTAGCATCACTTTCTTGCCAGAGCAGTTGTGTTATCCGATGCCTGATGACCCGCCTGGTCGTGCATTGCTTCCAGCACCTGAACCTTGAGGCTGTTCAGGGAAGGATCAGTTGTTTTAACTCTCTCCCATCAACAGTTATCACCTGGTGTTGGCCTAATGGTTAGGGCGGTGGGCTTGGGATCTAAAGGTCTTGAGTTTGAATCCCGTTGAATTAATGCCAGGTGGGGTTGACTCAGCCTGTCATCCTTCCGAGGTCGGCAAAATGAGAATCAGATAACTGGTTATAGAGAGGCATTGCATCAGCGGCATAAGCGCCGACAGAAAAATGATGCAACCAGCAGCCGGGTGGGGTGGCTGCACACAAACCACCCACCACCTCAACAGTTTACATGTCTGCTTCGACTCTTTCATGAGGTAGCGTCGGGTTGGGGAGGTGTTTGGTCCTCCAGTAAAAGTGTAGTCTGCTGATGTCTGTCAGCAAGCTGAAGTTGTTTGAGGTCTTCTTTTGTAATAGACAGCAAAGGATAAATCATTTTTTTGTTCTGTCCTTGCAGATCTGGTGTGGATTTCATGAATCAAGACCTCTGTGATGCTTTGAAGAATCCTCGTACAGACTTCAGGGGGTGGTGGGGTGCAGATTCCTTCCCATGTTTGAGGTTCAGCAACATGATCAGCTGATATCCCCTCCAATCTGCCATACATAGGTTCTCCTCCATGTTCAGTCTTCCGACTGAGGGCATCAGCATTTCCATTGCTCTTTCCCGGTCTGGACTCTATCGTGAACTTGAATTGAGAGAGTTCCGCTGCCCGTCTTGTTTCCCTGGCTCCAAGCTTAGCTGTAGTCTGTAAGTAACTGAGAGGGTTATTGTCTGCGAATACATCAAACTCTGCACCAATTAGTATGTCCCTGAATTTTTGGGAGATCGCCTATCTCAAAGCTGGCAGTCGAGTTTCATGCTTGAATAATTCTCCATATGATCCACCACGCAGTAACCCGGGTTGCCCCGTGATTTTTAATCATTTTACATCATTAATTAATCTATTTTAGGGGGAGTGTAACCCGGGTTCGTGTGATAGGAAAATCCTTTGTCACGAACAAAGGATTTTCCTATCACACGAACCCGGGTTACACTCCCCCTAAAATAGATTAATTAATTATGTAAAATTACTAAAAATCAAGAGGCAACCCGGGTTACCGTGTGGTGGATCATATTCCGCTCGTTAGGCTTGAGACTCCTACTGGCGTAAGCAATGACCACCTTCCTCTTCCCTTGCGCCTGTGATAATACAGACCCAAGGCTATGGAAGCTGGCATCCGTCTCTAGTATGAAAGGGAGGTTGAAGTCTGGGTAACCTAAGGTGGGTGGTGAAATTAGCATCAGTTTGAGGGTACGAAAGGAGTCTTCACATGCTTGGGTCCAACTTTCTTCAATGTTCAGTGACAGTCCATGCCTGCTACACCTCTTCCCAGCTCCTTTGGCCTTTTCTGACTTCTGTAGTAGGCTGTTAACAAGGAGAGATGCAGAAAATAGGGCAAAATGGAGAAGATTGTCATGGGGACCGCAAGGCTAACCCCCGCTCTAGCAGGGAAAATGGCCTTTAAAATGCATGTTGTTGTTGTTGTTGTTGTTGTAGTAGGCTGTGTAGGGGTGAGGCCACTTGTGCATAACCCTGCACAAATCTTCTATAATAACCAGCCAGACTGAGGATCCTGTGAAGCTCCCTTTCCGTCTTGGGTCGGGGCCACTCCTGTACAGCAGAGATCTTCTCCTCATTTGGACTAGTACCTCGCTGGTCATGACATGCCCCAGGTAATGTACCTTAGTCTTGAAAATCTGACACGTTGCCGGGTTCACTTTCAGATTGAGATTTGACAATTGGGTTAGGACAGTCTCTAGTCTCCCCAGTGTTTCTTTGAATGTAGTACCAAAGATGAGGATGTCATCAAGGTAAACAAAAAGTGACTGGAAGTTAAGATCACCAAACGCCCTGTCCATGACCCGCATGAAGGTGGCTGGGGAATTGCAGAGCCCGAACCGCATCCTGTTGTATTCCTGGAGTCCTCCAGTTCTTGTAAGAAATGCAGCTTTCCCAATATCCTCTTCCGCAATTGGTAACTGATTAAAACCATGGGCTAGATCCAGACTCCAAAAGTATCTTGCACCTTTCAGGGCTTGCAATGCCTTTTCAATCCTTGGTAGAGGATAGGCATCCTTACGGGTTTTGGCATCGAGTGAACAATAATGCACGCAAATTCATAATTTCCCATCTTTCTTTCTTACAAGAACAATGGGTGAAGCATATGGACTTGATGACTCTCGAATAATACACTACATGACCAAAAGTATGTGGACACCCGAACATCGAACATCTCATTCCAAAATAATGGGCATTAATATTGAGTTGGACCCCCTTTGCTGCTACAACAGCCTCCACCCTTCTGGGAAGGCCTTCCACTAAATGTTGGAACATTGCTGCGGATATTTGCTGCCATTCAGCCACAACAGCATTTGTGAGGCCGGGCACTGATGTTGGGCGATTAGACCTGGCTCGCACAATCAGTGTTCCAATTCATCCCAAAGGTGTTCGATGGAGTTGAGGTCAGCCTCTGTGCAGGCCAGTCAAGTCATTCGACACCGATCAAGATAAACCATTTCTGTATGGACCTCACTTTTGTGCACGGAGAATTGTCATGCTGAAACAGGTAAGGGCCTTCCCCAAACTGTTGCCCAAAAGTTGTGAGCACACAATCATCTAGAATGTCATTGTATGCTGTAGCGTTAAGATTTCCCTTCACTGGAATTAAGGGGCCTAGCCCGAACCATGAAAAACAGCCCCAGACCATTATTCCTCCTCCACCAAACTTTACAGTTGGCACTATGCATTCAGGCAGGTAACGTTCTCCTGGCATCCGCCAAACCCAGATTCGTCCATCGGACTGCCACATGGTGAAGCGTGATTCATCACTCCAGAGAATGCGTTTCCACAGCTCCAGAGTCCAATGTCGGCGAGCTATACACCACTCCAGCTGACGCTTGGCATTGCGCATGGTGATGTTAGGCTTGTGTGCAGCTGCTCAGCCATGGAAACCCATTTCATGAAGTTCCCGATGAACAGTTGTTGTGCTGACGTTGCTTCCAGAGGCAGTTTGGAACTCGGTAATGAGTGTTGCAACCGAGGACAGATGATTTTTACGTGCTACGCGCTTCAGCACTTGACGGTCCCGTTCTGTGAGCATGTGTGGCCTACCATTTCGCGGCTGAGCTGTTGTTGCTCCTAGACGTTTCCACTTCACAACACCAACACTTACAGTTGACTGGGGCAGCTCTAGCAGGGCAGAAATTTGATGAACTGACTTGTTGGAAAGGTGGCATCCCATGACATCACTACGTCAAAAGTCACTGAGCTCTTCAGTACGGCCCCTACTACTGACAATGTTTGTCTATGGAGATTGCATGGCTGTGTGCTTGATTCAGGGTGACCCCAAAAAACCTCCCACATTTCGAAAGGCTGTAGCACTGGCAGTAGTGAGGCGGGAGGGGCGGCGCTTGGGTCTGTTGGTAGCCCAACCCCAACCGTCCTCAGTCGCCAACATGGCGTGGTCGGGAGCACACCGTGCAGAGGGCCTTTCGAAGACGTTTCAGTATTCCACGGAACCAAAACGTTCCAGATCGGAAAACCATCTTGCAGTGGGTTGAGAATTTCAGGGCAACAGGCTCAGCTTTAAAAAGAAAATCACCTGGTCGACCTAGGAGCGCTCGTACGCCTGAGAATATTGAAGCATTGAGGCGATCTGTTGTGCAGTCTCCGAGACGTTCTGCGCGGAAGCATGCTTTAGCTGTAGGGATATCCCGGGAAACTGCAAGGAGAATCTTACACAAAGACCTCCACTTCCATCCATACAAAATGACGGTTGTGCAAGAACTCAATGCGAGAGACTGGATAAGCCGCAGGGAGTTATGCGAGAACATTCTGCAACATGTTCCGGAAGATGCTGTTCTCTTGTGCAGTGACGAAGCTCATTTTCATTTGAGTGGCTCTGTAAACAAACAAAATTTTCGTTATTGCTCTGAAGACAACCCTCACATGCGACACGAAAGACCGTTGCACTCCGATCGAGTGACTGTGTGGTGCGCTGTTGCCGATGTTGGCATCGTGGGTCCTTATTTCTTTGAAGAGGGTGGTGTAACTGTTACCGTAACTTCTGACCGTTACAGTGATATGCTCGAAAACTTTCTAAGGCCACAACTCGAACACCTTGAGCTTGAAGAACTCGATGTGTGGTTTCAGCAAGATGGAGCTACGGCACACACAGCTCGAAGATCATTGCAAGTGCTGAGGGAAATGTTTCCGGATCGGGTGATCTCGTTGCGTGGCGATGTTGGGTGGCCGGCCCGGTCCCCTGACCTCGCCCATTATGATTTTTTTCTGTGGGGCTACCTTAAATCACGAGTGTATACTCATCGACCCCAAATTATTGAAGCCCTTAAGGTTGCTATTCAGCAGGAGATAGCCGCTGTTCCACCCGACATGACCCGTCGAGCCATGGCAGCCTTCAGAAATCGCCTCCAAGCGTGTATAGACAATGACGGAGTTCACAAATGACGGCCACCATTTGGAGGATGTCATCTTTAAAACATGATGAATAAAAACTGTATTGAATGAAGTTTCATGTGTGCAAATAAAATCTTGATTATCTTTAACCATTTTTTTTTCATTTACCTTTGAAATGTGGGAGGTTTTTTTGGGTCACCCTGTATAACTACTGTCAGCAATAGGTGTGGCTGAACCAGCCGAATCCACTAATTAGAAGGGGAATCCAATATTTCCACAATTTCTTCGTACAAGATCTGCCAGCAACCCTCTTATGGTGAAACTGCCAAAATCAAGACTCTCTGCTCACCTTAACCCTTTCATTCCTCTTTTCTCCCACCTCTGGAACAAACTCCCACACTCTGTTCAATCCCACTCCTCCCTCCAGGTCTTCAAAATAGCTGTTCACCACCATCTCTTATCTTCCCCCATTCAAAACCTTGATCTTTTCTTCCCCCGTTAACCCTTTGAGTACGGATGACGTCCAGTGCCGCAACCCGCGAAAAAGTTTTGTGTACGGATGACGTTACTACATCATCGACTATACCTATAAATAGATCGTCAGTACATGGTTGCATTCCCGTACCAAAATGCCAAATTAATCCCGTTTTATCAAATTTATCGAGGTTCGAGAATTTTTTTTAAATTTGTTTCAGTTGCTGGGGATCCTGGGATTATCAAAAAAAATCCCGTACTCAAAGGGTTAAAACACACCAAATCCACCTCTTTCAATCTCCGACTTCATTCCTGAAATTCCTAGAAGTGTTCATTTGCTGTATACCATATTTATTGTATGTTTTATGGTCCCTGCATGTCTTTGTATGTAATGTGTTAGCTCTTACACGAGCCTTGACTCTGTATAAAAAAAAACAATAAAAAAAAACACCTGTTTTTGGAAGTTTTTTGCAAGGTGAGTGAGAAATTTCTTTTCTAGTTTGTGGTGTTCATGCTTGTACACAAATTGCATTCGGTAGTCTGTTGAGCTTTTCACATGTATACAGTATATATTTATATATATACACATTATACATATATATATATATATATATATACAGTGGAACCTTGACTTACGAGTTTAAATCGTTCCGTGACCGAGCTCGTAACTCAAATTGCTCGTATCTCAAATCAAATTTCCCCATTGAAATGCATTGAAATGCTATTAATCCGTTCCAGCCCGCCAAAAACCACACCAATTTTTTTTTAAATATACAGTATATATAAAAATATCTCGCGCTTTATATTTCACCTGTATGCAGCATACAAGTTGGCAGGATGGCCTGGACTGGAGGTACGCACACTTGACTCTAAAGTCTAAACTGTCCAGCCTGGGTTTGAATCCCGACCCAGCTATAACCTGCATGGGTGAATCACAGGCAGGGTGATTCATCAATGTGTGTACCGCTAAACTGGGCGCCCCGTTTGCGTCCCATTAGTTGTTGGATGTTAAGGATCTCACCGTGTTTTCCACAAAGAGAAGGCGAGCTATCGCCGGCATTCTGAACAAGTTGTGGCCTGGCATGCTCTTCTCCTCTGCCGTTATATACGTCCTCCTCGACACCTCGCTCATGTTTTTCGACGATTGCGTGTTTTATATCCAAGCACATCATCCTCTTCTTCTTCTCAGCACTGCACTTGCCACTCACTTTCTTAGGCCCCATGGTTAAAACTAAGAAATTTTCCGAAATAACCAAAATGCGAAAAAAAAAAATGCAGCGCTATACGACAGAGATACGTACTGTACGTGCACGGCAAGATAACCACGTGACCAGAACCCACCTGGCGACGTGAACTCGAAATAACCAAAATGCGAAAAAAAAAATGCAGCGCTATACGACAGAGATACGTACTGTACGTGCACGGCAAGATAACCACGTGACCAGAACCCACCTGGCGGCGTGAACTCGAAATAACCAAAATGCGAAAAAAAAAATGCAGCGCTATACGACAGAGATACGTACTGTACGTGCACGGCAAGATAACCACGTGACCGGGTGGCGAAAGCTCGTAACTCGGATCTCGGCTCGCATCTCAAAGCAATAAACCGCCCGAGCGACGGCTCGTATCTCGAAAAACTCGTAAGTTGGGGCACTCGTAAGTCAAGGTTCCACTGTGTATATATATATATATATATATATATATATATATATATATATATATATATATATATATATATATATATATATATATATATATATATATATATATATATATATGTATAACCCCCGCTTTGCGGGGAAAAATGGCCTCCAAAGGTGTTTTTTTTTTTTTTTTTAAATCTATATAGATGTGTCATACACATTCATACAACAGAGTATTTATCGATACTTGTAAAAGAAGACAGTAAAAAAGAAGAATGTGAAATTCAATAGTTCATGTACCTTCCTCGATACACCAGTTTCACAGGTTCCACAGCCAATGCAGTGGCAATGACGTCATCACAACTGTGCCTGCGGCCCCCGACTAGCATGAGGCCATCAACTCGGCCAACCACAAAGAGAAAGTCATTCTAAATGGGGGAAAAAACAAAATATTTCAAGCAAGAGATAAACAACAGAAAAATAACACTTTCACAACCTATTTCTTCGTATGGACGACACAAGGCAAGACCCTCAAAGACAAGAAAACCATTTTGTAGCATCTATGTCCATTTTATGCCTTGCACCAACCATCTATGATGTAAAACTATTAGAAAGTGCATTCTTCATATTCCTTTGCATATTTACTTGTTCATGGTTTTTCTGCAGGTATAGTTAGTTGTTCCTATAGTGCAATAGAGGTTCCACGAATTCCACGAGCAGAGCTGGGTGCCAGACCGTATCGAAGGAACGTGATATGTCAAGGGAGACAGCTCTGATTTCCTGTTTGGCATTGAGGACCTCCATCCATTGTTGAGAAAGCAGAAGCAGCATGTCCAGAGTAGAGTGACCTGGTCTGAAACCAAATTGATGATCAGAGATCAAGCCATTGGAGAAGAGGAAAGATTTCATATCCGAAGCAATGATGGATTCCATGACTTTGCTGATAATTGGGAGCAGGCTGATTGGTCTGTAGTTGCAAGGATCTGTTTTTGCACCTTTTTTGTGGAAAGCGGTAATGTTAGCTGATTTCCAGGATGCTGGCAGATGACCTTGAGCAAAAGATAGGGTGAAAAGAACAGAGAGAGGGTGAGATAGAGCGGCAGAGCAGGATTTTAGGACCCGTGGGCTGATGCCGTCTGGTCCAGTTGCAGAATCAGAGTCGAGGTTTGACAAAAACTCCTCCACCTTGTCAGGAGAGAAGGACACAGAGTTCAGGAGCAGTTGGGTTCGACTGGGAAAGGTGGGAACAGAGAGAGATGGGTTTGGGACTAAGGATTTTGAGGCAAACACAGAGTTGAGGCATTCGGCTTTGTCATGGGGAATTTTGAAAACACCAAGGTGGTGAATTGGCAGAAGAGGTGAAGAAATTGGAGTCCCATGTAACAGAACAAGAGTGGGTGTTTATTGGCAAAGGCCTGTGGGAGCCACAATGGAATGGGGAAAGTGTGGATAAAGTGTCACAGGAGCGGCCGAGTACTTTGGACAACACCATTAAGGGGGAGGTTGCTTGAGTCCAACAGAGTCTGTGAGACGAGGTGAGTCGGTCCGTTAAGCATCTTCAGGACAAGTTTAAAGTGTCCCAGGGAAACCTCAGCACGAGCCACATTTGGGCACAGGAGGCTTCTGAAAGTGAATACCCAGTTGCGGGAGGGGGGGGGGGGGGGTATTTTGGCCCCGGGCTGGATTCAGACATGGAGGAGCCGGGGAGAAGAACCTTGGGAAAAACCATCCCCCTTGTACATTTTGATGGGTCAGGGAGTTTAGAAGCTTTCCTAATGCAATTTGAATGCGTGTCTCAGCTCAATAGTTGGGGGGAGCTAGAACGCACAAGGAATCTGGTAGCGACACTGTGGGGGGGGGGGGGGGCAGCCACAGACCATGGTCCCAGAGGGAATATTGACCAGTAAGGGCATCTGCATGCCTTGAACCACAGGTTTGGGATGGGTGAAAGGTCCGACCTGGTCTGGGCGCAGCTGCTGCATCGTAAATTAAAACCTGGTGAAATGCTGAAGGAGCTGGCTCAGGATATTTACCAATCTGTGAAGATTGCGTATAAGGACATACCAGCACAGGCGTGGGAAAAGGTAGCGATAGAAAAATTTGTAGCGGCTCTTCCTGACCCCGAGTTCCGAACTCTGGTGGAGTTGCAGGACCCGGCCATGGTGCACCGAGCGGCTAAGTGCGCGGAGAGACTAACCTTTTTAAGGAGGTGGAACCACGCACTAGAGAGGTCACCTGTGGTCAGGTGTTTGATATGTGATTAGGAAGAGAAGCAGGAGGATTCGGGCATTACCCGAATGCCAAGGAAGATCAGCAGGCAGCTGTCAAATTTGACAAGGGGTAAATTTGCAGTGGGGAAGTCACAGTGGTATGGTCCGGGTTCACCATCAGGGTGGCCCGATTTTTGTCGGGTTGGCCCGGGAGCAACGTGTGCTCCGGTTGGGGTTCACTTGTTTTAGGTGTGGGAGAAGAGGATACTTGCAGCGGTATTGTCAGGAACCACCTAGGCCCCAACCTCCCAACAGGCTTCACAACCCAGAGAGGAGAGGACCTCCCGAAACGCCACAGGATCCGGGGAGAGGGTCACCGCCTTTGGCTGGTCCGGCCACTGTAGGCTGTTTGGGAAACTAGAATGAGCTGAGCATACGGGGCCATGCTCAGCTGGAAAGTGTGTGGAGAAGCACCCTTCTTTGGTGGAAATAGTTTATGTGGAAAAATTGGCATGGGTAATTGGAGGGTTAGATGCAAAATTAAAGGAATTTTGTGAAGCTGTTGTGGACAACGCGCCCAGTGACACCATTATTAATCCGAGTGTGTTAGACCAGAGGGTTGGAGGCTGGGACAAAATTGATAGGTTAGCAGGACACAGCCTTCAAATGGCTACGGGGGCGCCGGCGCCAATATTGGACCGTGGGGTTGTAGGGATGGAGTTGGGCAGTCTGGAGGTTAATGTGGTAGTATGGGTGGCTGAGGTGTGCGACCAGGGTCTTTTGGGATTGTGTTTCCTGGTGGAACACGACTGCCAACTAGACCTTGGAAGAGGTCAGATGTGGTTGGGTACTGAGAGGCTGCAATTGGATGGACTGGGGGATGACGAGGAGGTGCAGAGGACGTGGCTGGAGGTGCCACGCACTGTTACCGTGCCTCCCAGGTCCGAGGCCGAGGTAATGACGGAGTTGGCAGCAGGTGTTCACCACATTGGCCAGCTTGGGCTAGTAGAGCTGTGGTCCTCACAGGGGGCCGAAGGATTAATGGTGGGTCGCACCCTTGTGGACACTTTTGGGCCTATGTTCGGTTCGGTTGCTCAACTTGGCAGATAGCCCTCGCACGGTAAGGGGCAGAGCTGTCGCAGCCAAATGTAGCAGTGTAGGAGAGGTCACCGGAGGAGGGGATCCACACGCTTGCCAGTTCAGCCGGAAAAAGGGAAAAATTTGGGGGAATTTGATTGGCCCGAGGGAGTGCGGGACATGATGACACGCTCTAAAGAGGGCCTAACATAGGAGCAGGAAGAGACATTGCACAATTTGATGGTAAGAACTTGGATGTTTTCTCTCTCTCCCCCGAGGATATTGGACACACCAGCCTCGTTAGGCATCTATATTATAATAGCCGTAGATGATTCTGTCTGTCTGTCTGTCTGTCTATCTGTTGGGTGTCTGTCCGGGGTGTGGCTTACTCGGTTTGCAGAGTAGCTCCACCCATAGCTCCACCCATTCTGGGAGTGGCTATAAACAAATATCCACCATTTTATTAACTCGCATAGCTTTGAGTCCTGTTTTGTAGGCCCGTGGTGTCTTGCTCTCCCCCAGTTTTATTTCAAATCAAATTCGATAAATCATTTCATTTTTCACAGTCGCTAACATAGTTTTAGACTCGGTTGAAAAAAAACGGGAAGAAAATCCGATGAAAGTTGCCGTTTATAGAACGAAATGAATTCTCAAAGGCCTGTAACTTCAAGGCCATTGAGTCTCTCTCACGCCTTTATCTCCAATCTAACTCACCATATGATTTCATTTTTATCGATGGTTTTACTTTTAGACTCGGTGTCAGCAATAATTGAGAACAATCCACACACGCGGGAAAATGCAGAGATATATTTTTTAAAATCGCGTCATGGTGTATCATACACCGCCCAACATGACACCGCCGGCAATGTGTCGATATATATTAAAAATTCGCTTTTGCTTTTCCGTTATGATATATTACTATTTCGTTTGATGATAGTCGTCACAAAAACGTCAACAATGATGCCGACATATATTTCTTCGTTTTTATTTCATTCAACATATTAGCCGGAAGTAAAATATGTTTCAGGAAATTACCGAGAGATATTTCTTCGTTTTTTTTATTAGTTATGTGCGCATACACTTTAAATAGGTTTATTTGAAATCTTTAATTTTCCACAATATAATTTACTTGCCATTTATCATTTGATGATTACGAGACAAATTCCTCTTGAGGATCGTGACAATTCATGCGTTGCGTGGAAACTTCCATTCCAAAATGAATGAGACGATCGTGAAGACGACTCGGTGTCACCAACGCGGGAAAATGCAGAGATATATTTTTTAAAATACACCATATCACCGCACAACACCGCCCAACAGCTAACAAGTATCATTCACCGCCCAACAGCCAACGAGTATCATACACCGCCCAACATGACACAGACAGCAACATGTCGACATTATCGCTTTTTCTTTAAACCGAGTGAACGAGCCGAACCGAATACACCGCGTGAATTCACCGAGCGAATTTCAGCCAATTCCACCTATTTCTTCGTTTTTATTTTATTCGTTACCAGCAGAAGTACCCAGCGTTGCCGGGCGGGGGAGGGGGGAAGGGCACGTACACTTTAAACATGTATATACATGTGGGATGTGGGATATATACATGTGGGACATGTGTACGTGTGTGTACGTGTGTACGTGTGTGTATGTGTGTGTGTGCGCGTGAATATGTGTGTGTGTGTATATATGTGTGTGTATGTGTATGTAGGCTAACCCCCGCTCTAGCAGGGAAAATGGCCTTAAAATGCATGTTGTTGTTGTATGTGTATATACATGTCTGTGTGTGTGTGTTTGTGTGTATATGTGTCTGTACGTGTGTGTGTGTGTGTCTGTTTTTGTGTGTGTGTGTGTGTGTGTGTGTGTGTGTGTGTGTGTGTGTGTGTGTGTGTGTGTGTGTGTGTGTGTGTGTGGAGATGTATATATGTGTATATATGTAAAGTACATAAATTGTGTGGATTACATCATTTGTGGATGTGATCAATTGCCAGTAACCATCTTATATAACTGAATGTGCAGGCGCAGCATGTAACTCAATATGTCGAAATGTCACACACATCCATGCCCGTGGGATTCCCGCATGGATGTGTATGGCGAATTTTAAATATATGTCGACTGTTATTTTAGGCGGTGTATTTTCGTTTATCATCATGGCGCGATTTAAAAAAATATATCTCTGCATTTTCTCTCCAATACCTCCTCACACTTTCACACACACCGGCCCATGTTTACATATACACACACACACACACATATACACCCACACACATATACACATACACACACACGTACATCGACACACACACACACACACACACACACACACACACACACACACACACACACACACACACACACACACACACACACACACACACACACACACACACACACACACACACACGTATACACATATGTATCCACATATACACATATATACATCTCCACACACACACACACACACACACACACACACACACACACACACACACACACACACACACACACACACACACACAAAAAACAGACACACACACACACACGTACAGACACATATACACACAAACACACACACACAGACATGTATATACACATACAACAACAACATGCATTTTAAGGCCATTTTCCCTGCTAGAGCGGGGTTAGCCTACATACACATACACACACATATATACACACACACACATATTCACGCGCACACACACACATACACACACGTACACACGTACACACACGTACACATGTCCCACATGTATATATCCCACATCCCACATGTATATACATGTTTAAAGTGTACGTGCCCTTCCCCCCTCCCCCGCCCGGCAACGCTGGGTACTTCTGCTGGTAACGAATAAATAAAAACGAAGAAATAGGTGGAATTGGCTGAAATTCGCTCGGTGAATTCACGCGGTGTATTCGGTTCGGCTCGGTTCACTCGGTTTAAAGAAAAAGCGATAATGTCGACATGTTGCTGTCTGTGTCATGTTGGGCGGTGTATGATACTCGTTGGCTGTTGGGCGGTGAATGATACTTGTTAGCTGTTGGGCGGTGTTGTGCGGTGATATGGTGTATTTTAAAAAATATATCTCTGCATTTTCCCGCGTTGGTGACACCGAGTCGTTCTTCATCGATCGTCTCATTCATTTTGGAAATGGAAGTTTCCACGCAACGCATGAATTGTCACGATCCTCAAGAGGAATTTGTCTCGTAATCATCAAATGATAAATGGCAAGTAAATTATATTGTGGAAAATTAAAGATTTCAAATAAACCTATTTAAAGTGTATGCGCACATAACTAATAAAAAAAACGAAGAAATATCTCTCGGTAATTTCCTGAAACATATTTTACTTCCGGCTAATATGTTGAATGAAATAAAAACGAAGAAATATATGTCGGCATCATTGTTGACGTTTTTGTGACGACTATCATCAAACGAAATAGTAATATATCATAACGGAAAAGCAAAAGCGAATTTTTAATATATATCGACACATTGCCGGCGGTGTCATGTTGGGCGGTGTATGATACACCATGACGCGATTTTAAAAAATATATCTCTGCATTTTCCCGCGTGTGTGGATTGTTCTCAATTATTGCTGACACCGAGTCTAAAAGTAAAACCATCGATAAAAATGAAATCATATGGTGAGTTAGATTGGAGATAAAGGCGTGAGAGAGACTCAATGGCCTTGAAGTTACAGGCCTTTGAGAATTCATTTCGTTCTATAAACGGCAACTTTCATCGGATTTTCTTCCCGTTTTTTTTCAACCGAGTCTAAAACTATGTTAGCGACTGTGAAAAATGAAATGATTTATCGAATTTGATTTGAAATAAAACTGGGGGAGAGCAAGACACCACGGGCCTACAAAACAGGACTCAAAGCTATGCGAGTTAATAAAATGGTGGATATTTGTTTATAGCCACTCCCAGAATGGGTGGAGCTATGGGTGGAGCTACTCTGCAAACCGAGTAAGCCACACCCCGGACAGACACCCAACAGATAGACAGACAGACAGACAGAATCATCTACGGCTATTATAATATAGATATTTGCATATGTGCATATGTGTATATGTGTCTGTACGTGTGTGTGTGTGTGTGTGTGTGTGTGTGTGTGTGTGTGTGTGTGTGTGTGTGTGTGTGTGTGTGTGTCGATGTACGTGTGTGTGTATGTGTATATGTGTGTGGGTGTATATGTGTGTGTGTGTGTATATGTAAACATGGGCCGGTGTGTGTGTAAAGTGTGAGGAGGTATTGGAGAGGAAAATGCAGAGATATATTTTTTTAAATCGCGCCATGATGATAAACGAAAATACACCGCCTAAAATAACAGTCGACATATATTTAAAATTCGCCATACACATCCATGCGGGAATCCCACGGGCATGGATGTGTGTGACATTTCGACATATTGAGTTACATGCTGCGCCTGCACATTCAGTTATATAAGATGGTTACTGGCAATTGATCACATCCACAAATGATGTAATCCACACAATTTATGTACTTTACATAACGTTAATAGGAATACATGCCCGTGTAGATGGGAATGACATATAATTCACCGAAAACGTTGAAGCAACCGCATAATATTACGGTGATGTTTAACTCTGAGAATAGTTCTAAATTTAAAAAACTTTCTTCTGATATTTGTGATTTATTTCAAACAAACTGTATTTCCCAGCTACACGGGCATGTATTCCTATTAACGTTATGTAAAGTACATAAATTGTGTGGATTACATCATTTGTGGATGTGATCAATTACCAGTAACCATTTTATATAACTGAATGTGCAGGTGCAGCATCTAACTCAATATGTCGAAATGTCACACACGTCCATGCCCGTGGGATTCCCACGGGTGACCCCGCTAGTCAAATTAATACTGGTGAGGCTTGGCCTGTTCGCCAATCGCCATGGCGGCTCCCTTTTGCTAAGAAAGAGGAGGCAGAAGAACAGGTGAGAAAAATGGAAAAGGCCAGAATTATCGAGCCCTCAGTGAGTCCTTGGGTGCCACCCATTGTGCTGGTGAAAAAGAAGGACGGGACCACTCGGTTCTGTGTGGATTATCGCGAGCTCAATCACGTAACACTCAAAGACTCGTATCCCCTGCCAAGGATTGATGACACCCTTGATGCCGTTTCAGGCTCAAAATTGTTTTCAACATTGGATGTAAAGAGTGGCTATTGGCAGGTGGAGGTGGATAAAGCGGCAAGAGGGAAAACAGCATTCTCCACAGGAAAAGGCCTCTGGTAGTTTGTCATGCCTTTTGGATTGTGCAATGCGCCCCTGCCACATTTGAGCATCTGATGGAACGTGTTTTAATTGGCTTAACATGGCAAATTTGCCTCGTCTATTTGGAAGACGTATTGGTCCACGCTCCCACATTTAAACAGGCTGCCAATAATTGGTCAGAGATATTTGAGAAATTAAGGGGAACTGGGTTGAAATTTAACCCGAACAAGTGCGAAATTTTCGAGAGGGAGGTGACTTACCTGGGTCACGTTTGCATTGAGACTGGGCACAAGTAGCTGAGAACAAATGACGGAGAGGCATGAACGAGTACAAGTGTTGGAAAGGCAGCACAACCGCATGTGCTGTCCCATTTACGGCATGTACCTTTAGGCACACTTGGCAGTAATGGAAAGAACACCAAGGCCTGTTTAAAGAGTGTCAGCTTGGCCCAATTTACAGAAAGCCTTGGCGGACTAAGAAGATCATCAGCTAGTAGCCAGCAAACAGAAGTGACTTTTAAACGAGCGTCCATGCTGTCGGCAAAGGGATCATGCATGTGGTTTGTGAGTCAGAGCCCATGGCTGTAATGGAAAGCAGTGAGGTCTGTTAAAGTAGCATCAGCTCAGTCCGAGATTTAAAAAAGCATCAGTGTGGCATCTTTAAAGAGCCTCGGTTCTGCCCGATTTAAAACAGCATTGACTAATTTAAATGAGCATGAACTAAGGGCCAGAAAATGGGAGTGGTTGGCAAGGTAGAACCATTAGGAGTGGTTATAGATTGGCCTCCAGCCAGAAAGGCCATGAAATCAGCACCTTTGGGCATGGCCAAAGACGACTTCTGACCTGAGTGGCCATGTCAGAGACTTTGCTGCAAGAACCGTGAAACCAGCAGTTCAGAGGTGGTTATGATTTCTGCGCATCAAGCATGTGAAGTCAAAACTGTCGGGCTCACCTGGCCCCCTGTTCACAGCAATCTGAAAAAAATCATCTGGCTCGTCTCATCTTGAACTTGTCATGCTTTCCCTCTTCATAAAATTTGTTTTTTAAAAAGAGGGGAAATAAAATAATTTTTGAGCCTGGATCTCATGGCCTGCATTCCAAAAGTGTAAAATTAGGACAATGATTGTAAAATATTCAAGACCCTCCATGAGTCCCAGGCAAATGTAAAAAAACATACATGATTAAATATTCAAATACATAAATATTAGGTGTACAACAACAACAACAACAACAACAACAACAACAACAACAATCAAGGTGTACCGGGAAGTAATGTCGTTTTTCAAAGAGGAATACTCAGCTTAAAAAACGACATTACTTTCCGGTACACCTAATATACAAGTAAATAAATAATAATGAATTTATGAAATAATTAATTGCATGAATAAATAATTCCACAATTCAATTTGCGAAATAAGAGGAAATAGCATATTCTAATAAATGTATAACCCAAATATTTAAATTTAAAAAAAGTTGACATTTCCAAGACCCTAAAATATGTCCGACGGCACACAATGCAGCATGCGTCAATTTATGGGATTTCGGGTCTATCAGTCCTGCAATGGGATATCGGCATACAATTACAACGCTTAGCAGGTAAATATGAAAGTGGTCATGGATGAATCGAGGAAATCGAGGAATGCTAACCACCGTGGAAAGCAAGGACAGAAAGAAGCGGACGTGCGCGTGTTAACCCTTTGTCGCCCAAAATGTTCGTTTCTCATCGTTTTCTATGGCGGGTAGCATCAATCAACATTCTATGTACTTCATCCATTGTTCTACCTGTCCGCCAATGTAGGCCTACACACCTGCAAGACAAGTTCCTCATTCCACCCTGAAGAGATAATATTTTTCATGCTGGGACAACCACTAAAAGAACAATGGATGTACAGAACAGGTTAGAGAGTGATTTAATTTAAGGTTAAGGCCCATTATAGCAGAATGTAACAAAAATCAATTCATTTTTTTATTTTTCCACAAAAAGCCATCTTGGAGGTGAAAGTAAATATTGTCTTTCACAATTAGTGCAGCAATGAATAACATTTGATTTTCAAAAAAGCCAAAAGCCAATGAGCTTCTTTTTGTGCAAGATCAACAAAGATGAGATATTATTCTTGGCCTCAACAAAATCTTAGATATGAAGCAGAATGCATCCCTCCAGACACTCACAGGGCCAAGGAATCCCAGTAATCCAGTGCGTACAAAGGGGAACTGACTGACTGGTGAGCCGGAAGCATTCAGAGGAAACACCTGCAAAGACAGAACAATGCTTTCATGAGTTTATCTTCCTCATATTTCTTCAAAACTGTGGAAAGCAAAGAATAATATTTTTTAAATATATATCTACACAAGTAGATATCTTGTGTAGATATCTGTGTAGTGTCTTCGGAAAACATAATGGTCGATGTTCCCATGAACTTGTTTGCTTTCTGTGGCATATTGTGCACAGAAGAGATATGGCTATTTCCACAGTAAAGTGTCCACATGGGTGAAACAATATCCCAAAATTGAAAATAAAACACGATAAAAGTTCGGTGTATATTATGAATGCACACATACTTGCCTTTTCAAAATACAGAGTATTAAGATAACTTCGGAAGGTTCTACAAAACTGCTACACAATGTATGCCTCACTGTAGGGCGTATTACTCACGTAACAGAGGACGGAATTCTAACTGGAGAGAGGTTACAGTCATCAATGAAAACAATCTTAGCAATGTTATTTTGAAGAGCCTGGACTACCATGTTGAATCGCACAACTGATCAAGAGAAAATAATAAGTTTGGAGAAATGAATACAAATGTATTCATACATACCACACACTGTTAAACAGTATTTCTTCCATTACATTTGCCTTGCAGTCATAAAACCCATTCACAGTTCTTGATCACATCCCTGCAAACTCTCAACAGAAAGGACATTCCTGTAATACAGTCTTGGCATATCAATATGCATCTTTAAGTTTTTGTCTGATCTTCAAAGTAGATATGCCCTTTCATAAGGAACACGTTACATGCGTAACAGAGGACGGACACAGCATGAACTCAATTGTTACTTCTTTTTTTTTTACTTCTACAGAATAAAATACCAAATGATTTCATGTATGATGATCATAAATCAAACTGAAACACATGATTAAAGCAATACAACAAATTCTTGAGTAATTTGAGGGTGTGAGTGTGGGTGTACTTGTATTGTTATTCAAAATATACGAAAGTTATTATATGCTTCTATTGCAGATTATTTTGAGAAATGACAGGTCCATGCCGATCATGATTATCTTGGATATTAAAGACCGAGCAGAGAAGAGCAGGATTCAAGGATATCAACATGACAAGGCCCACAGATCCATGCTGATCATGTTTATCTGGGAGTTTAATGACCTAGCATTTTTATCCTTCATGGAGAACTGCATTAATACATAGCACATGTGCTAATCTAGGAATAAATTAGTTAAAAAAAAAAAAATGATGACGTCATGGGACACGTGGTTCGGCCACCATATTTGTTTGAACACAAAAGCCTTAAAAACCACTGAAAAGACATCCTCGCGAGGGTTTGCAATCTTTGATTGCTCTTTCTTGTTTCATTAATGTGCACGTTTCCTCGGCCTCTTATTGAATTTCATGGAGATGCTTATTGATGTCTTTCATGAACTGAGCTACCGCGTGGGAGTCGTGGCATCTGTCATCAGAGACAATGTGTATTGCTTCTTTCACAATGGTTTGATGAGGACATTCATAGAAGGCGACTACTGGATGCAGAGTAACTTGCTCTTGACTCCAGTGTGCACTCTGGACCTCTCTTTGGAACCCACATGTGAAGTTTTGTGAATAGTCCATCACCAATACAACCGAGTCCTTCGGAAGGGATTTTGACACTTTGTTGTATTGCTGCTTCTGCCACTCAGCTACAAAAAGATGTGAACTAAATGTTTCTAGTTCTGTGTACAGTTCCTCCATTAACATGTTCACTGACCCTTTCTTCACTACTCTGGTTTTCCTGGAGAGTTTAAAACTTGGGTTGTGCACACTTTCCCACCGTGCCCATTCTACTTCTACTGTTGGGTCAGCTACAAGTGGTGACAGTCGTTTCTTCATTAAGCATACACCACATTTGCTGCATGTGCGCTGAATGCATTTGATGTTATTGAACTTCTCTCCTTCTTGCTTCGGACACAGTGTATACATGCTTGCATCAAAGACGTCTTTCACCTTGACCTCTGGCCTTCCGAGCTTGTTAGCAAGATTGTTGTTTGAATCAAGCTTGAGTTTCATATTTTCACAGTACTCGCACAGACATTGTTCACGTCTGCGTTTATTTCGGGTCAGGATGTGTCGAGGTCTCAGACTCACAAACATTGAGAATCCAACCTTTACATCTTTGTGTTGTTTCTTCCACATTGCAAATGCAGACCTCAAAGTCTGATTCATGATTCGTTTTGCAATATGAGTTTTCTTACTTACATCCTTCTTGTTTGGCAATTGGGTGGACACCTCTTCATAGAAATGTTTGAGTGAGTCTTTGACTCTTGTCGGCAGAGCATCACTCCGTGTCTTTCTTTTCCATTCATCTCCTTGACGTTGAGCACATTTCGAGAAAAACCTTCGTTCCAATCCCAGTGATGAACAGAAACCTCTGCGAAGAATACCATACTTCCCACGAATTTGCTGGGCAAGTTTCATTGTAATCTTTCTTTTCAGTCCTTTGTCAATGCCTTTGGATTGTATCTTTGACTGTCTGTAAGTGTAATGTCTCTGCCAATTTACAACTAATGTGGCTGTCATCATTTCTGTCCAACAAACTCATCTTTTGCCTCCATGTCTGTCATCTTAACTCTTTGTGTATTTTTCCGGGCCCTGTCCTTCTCCCTGACTCGTCTTTTCTTCTGCGAGGACAGATTTGCTCTATACCTCCTTTGCTTGAGTCTCCAGTATGCTCTCTTCTCTTCAACTTTCTTGTGCTCTGCTCTTGTAATTTTCTGTTTCTTCTTTTCAGCAGTACGTATTTCTTGCTCCTTCTCATTGTTCTTCCTTGCTCTGTAATTCCTCATCCTCAGTTTGCTGAGTTCTCTTTCATGCTGTTTTTGCTCTTTTGTTCTCCTACTTCTTCGAATTCTTTCATCTCTCGCCCTGTCGGCTTTGTACGCTTTCCAGCCTGCCTCATTTTGTTTCAACCTGTCACGATATTCTTGTACGTATTTTTTTGATGATCCATTTTGTTTGTGGTCAGTGGCACGTCTCTCCTTTAATCTCTCGGTAAAAGGAAATTTGATTATAACCCTTTGAGCTTCCCTTTCCCTTTTCCGACCACTCTCTAGTCTTTTCATCTGCAAAATAAGACAAACAGAAAAATGTCTTTGAAATGTTTTACATATACTGGTAATTATAAATACAAATAAAATAATTCTAATAATGAAAACCTTGTAACCCAAGTTTTGTTTTAGTAATGAAGTTGTGAAACAATTATAACTTGAAGATGAGACAGTCAAGAGTCATCAGCAGAGGTTTGATTCATAATTTAAAATCTAACATTTCCACCCAAACTCTTCTCTGTATTCGATGATGATGGAATTGTCATAGGGCGTACTAAATGTTGATTACCCAGGGCAGGCCATACCAAGTCCAAGTTTCAACTTTGTCTTTGCGGTTTATCATTAGTAGACGACGTCTACATTCATGAAGAAGTTTATATAGACTAATCAACTAGAGAAATTGGACTGCATTGTAGTCAATGTGTATACCTGCCCTTCCCTCATTAACTCCATACCTACTACAAATGTGGTCAATAGCCAGCAGTATGACCACATACACGAATCTAACGTCACTTTACGCCGCGCCGACGGTATAGTCGCCATGCATGATTATTATTAAACATTTGTTACCTTCTTACTATCGACTACAAAATTGAAATGTGAATCCTTGTGGTAAATCCTTGCTCCATTCTGTTAATAAATCGCATTTGAAATATTTTTTTCAGAGGTCTAGGTTATCTCAACGTTTCCTATATGTTTTTTGCATGCTGAATTCAGAAATGTATCTAATTTCGCTCAATCAGGTCAAGTTTTTATGCTATCCCAATTATCAAATAATAATCAAAAGAAAAAAATATTCAAAATTTTTGTTTTTTTAATTAGCATTTTTAAAATTCAAAATCACTTACATTGACAGAAAATGTACAAACTAGACATAAAATGACACACAAGTACACTTAATGTGGAAGAAAGTGCTTTCTCAATTACTTTCATTTCAATTTCAGAAAAATATAGATAAATCGTTGTTTCTGGCAACACCCAACTTCAGTCGCTCCAGCAGCTGCGTGGCTCAGTCTGGTGTCTCCTGTCCACTTAGGTGCACGTGAGCGGCAGTACGTCCTGCGTAGTGTCCTCCTTACTATAACATTACTGTGATTCACGATGAATCGAAAGTGCAAGAATGACTCAAACAAGTTCTGCTATATCTGTGGTAAAGTGACCATGCCAGACCGGCAGTCTAACATCACACGTTTTGTAAGGAAAAGCTATCACGCATACTTTGGAATGAAACTTGGTGACCAGGACAAAGCCTTTGCCCCTCGCATATGCTGCAAAACGTGCGTTGAGAGTCTGCGGCGCTGGAGCCATAAGAAGATTGAGTGTCTGCCTTTTGGTATCCCAATGGTGTGGAGGGAGGGAAGAGATCATACTAATGACTGTTATTTCTGTATGACAAACCTACAAGGTGAGTTTATCAATTTTGTTTGAGTTTAACTTCATGTTTAATAAATTCCCAAACATTCTAAATTGTTTAACTTTATATATATCATGTCACCCCCTTGACGGTATGTCTATCTCTTTCATTTTTGGCATAAATCGAAAAAACAAGCAACACTTAAAGTATCCAGACGTGCCATCTGCCATTAAACCAGTGCCTCATGGACCAGGAATTCCAATTCCAGCACCGCCCAAAAATTGCAGACATTCGGCGTCCGATTCCGATGAACAAATGGAAGATGGTGACATATCTGGTACATATTAACCTACGGGCGAGACAAGTTAACCCAAACTCTTTAGCCAAGCGGAGTTGAACAATTTGACACGAGATTTGTGTTTGTCCAAAGAATCTGCTCAGTTGCTCGGGTCACGACTTCGTGAAAATCGTTTGTTAGCTCCTGAAACTACATTCTCCTGGTACCACAGCCGTGAAGAAGAGTTTCGAGAATATTTTAGTTCGGACGATGAAGTTTCTCTGGTTTACTGTAGCAACATCACCGGCCTCATTGTAGCTATGGGTTTAGCGTATGATCCTACAGAATGGCGGCTCTTCATCGACTCCTCAAGTAGAAGCTTGAAAGCAGTACTACTCTTCAATGGCAACAAGATCGCGTCTGTTCCGGTGGGTCACTCGGTACAGATGACTGAGAACTACAGTAACATGGAGCATTTGCTAACTGCTTTGAAGTACAAAGATCACAATTGGATGATTTGCGGAGACCTAAAGGTATGTTGGTGTCAACCTAGTTACATATATTTTTCTAATTTATTTATTGAAATATTCTTAACATGGATTAAAATATATATTGTTAATAAACTGGAATAACAAATTTTAAAACAAATATGTGTGTTCTTTATTTTTATTTATAGGTTGTGTCCATGGTGCTGGGTCTACAAGGCGGCTACACCAAATACCCCTGCTTTCTCTGTCTGTGGGACAGCCGAGCAGACAAGCAGCACTATGTACAACGCAACTGGCCAGAAATATCTGGCCTGGAACCAGGTTCCCACAACGTTGTGTCACACGCTCTTGTGAATCCTCAGAAGATTCTACTTCCGCCACTGCACATCAAGCTCGGACTTATGAAGAATTTTGTCAAAGCACTGAACAAAGAAGGTCGAGCTTTCACTTTCCTGAACAAGAAATTTCCTCGCGGAAGTGAGGCCAAACTGAAAGCAGGCATTTTTGATGGCCCTCAGATCAGGGAGCTTATGAAAGATCCTAAATTCGACGAAAGTATGGAGAGCAATGAGAGGAATGCCTGGCTCTCATTCAAATCCATTGTGATGAACTTTCTGGGCAATCACCGAAGTCCAGAGTATGAATGTGTTGTGGAAGGGCTCCTGCAGAGCTTCCAGGCTCTTGGTGCACGCATGTCCATAAGGATGCATTTTCTCAGCTCGCATTTAGACTACTTTCCGGAAAACTGTGGTGATGTCAGCGAGGAGCAAGGAGAACGGTTTCACCAGGATATTCGAGTGATGGAAGAGAGGTACCAGGGCCGATGGGATGTCAACATGCTTGCAGACTACTGTTGGTGCCTCAAGAGAGATGTCACAGACGAAAATCTTTGCGAAAGCCATTTATTCCGCATTAATTGTTTTCCTTCATCTTTTTAATGTTGAATTTCACATTAACGGTACTTGTGCGTCATTTTATATATAGTTTGTACATTTTCTGTCAATGTAAGTCTGATTTTGAATTTTAAAAATGCTAATTAAAAAAACAAAAATTTTGATTATTTTTTTCCTTAAAATTGAGATAGCATAAAAACTTGACCTGATTGAGCGAAATGAGATACATTTCTAAATTCAGCATGCAAAAAGCAAAAAGAACCGTTGAGAAAACCTAGACCTCTGAAATGACGCAGACCAGTGTAGCCAGCAGTATGACCACATACACGAATCTAACGTCACTTTACGCCGCACCGACGGTATAGTCGCCACGCATGATTATTATTAAACATTTGTTACCTTCTTACTATCGACTACAAAATTGAAATGTGAATCCTTGTGGTAAATCCTTGCTCCATTCTGTTAATAAATCCACCTTAATTTATAATTTTTCAAGTAGAAATTACTCCATAAACAATCTTTTTCGCCACTCTCGTAGCGAATTTACGGTAACACTGTTTGGTCACCACGCGATAAATTGTGTCCAGACTGCACATGAAAGTATTAGGGGACCACAATATTGACAATACATGCGTGATTTCACAAGAACTGTCATAAAAATAGTGACAAAAAACGAAACACACGTGAATTGCTATGAAAACTGACAATATCAATATTACGATTTTGCCGTAATTTTCACTAATATATATATGTAAAAGATAAACTGCATTATACCTTGGAAACTACCAAAGAACCGAAGAACAGCTCTGTGTTCTACCAAAGAACAACTACCGAAGCGAAGAAGAGCTCCGAGACTTCATCACGTCGTCTGATTAGCTAGCGTGTGAATTCGGTCGTACGCTCGTCCAATGAAAACCCTCCTACAATATCCCGAACTGTCGCTATGTCACTGCCACATACACGGAATCCCATTGGATAGCAAAGACGACTAAAATCATCACTGGCCAATAACAAATTACGTTATTTAGTTGAGTGCACGCTCAGCCAGCAGACGACAAGAAATTAAACCGAGCCCTCATGGGCGTGCGTCTTGGCACGTAACAATACACGGACACGCCTGTTCCGTCGTCCGTTACGTGGCGAGATTACCGATGCGGTGAGGATCCGTCTCTTTTCGTAGTATGGGTAGGGATTTTTTTAATGAGATGTAGTGAATTTGGGAATGCAGTATATTTATCGTGGTTGAAGAGGACTGGTATGAAACGAGAGCAATGTTTTTGGATGTTTTTACCACTTCCCATTTTAATTTAGGCCATCAATAAAACTCAGTAACATTACTCACGTAATTGCTTACCCATGTAACACATTGGACAGATCGTAGTGCCGAGATTCCCATGGAACTAGCGATTGTTCTGTGATGCTGGTAGTGGGTAAGCGAGGTCTGCTAAGAAACCGTGTTTCAATGGATTGTAAAGCGGTGCTCACCATGCTTACCGATTTGGGAATGACATGATATTACCCACGTAACAATTTGACGGACAACACACTTATGAATTAGTAACATTTTATTCATTAGTATTTGCAAAGTAGGCCTTATTTGACATTTGTGAACGGAAGGTATAAGCACCCCTGCATATTTTGTTGCAAGCATAAAATGTGTACATCTTCCGACTATTTTACAACTCTGCTGTCTTACGCAATATTTTGACGAACATGCGTTACGTGGGTAATGAAGTTTTGCGGTCTCTCCAAAAAAAATATGAAACAGAAATAGATTGAACTCCAACTGAATTGAAAGAACAGACCGTAGTGTTCAACAATAACTAAAATAATTATCACCCAGATTTCAAACAGGGCCAACCTGAGAGGCATGAACATGATGTACAATACAACAGTACACAAAAAGTGCTTTCTGTATCACACTCTTTCATACAATACATTCCCACACAAATGAAACGAGGCACTACTCGGCGATGATTTTATTTCCATTATAACTTTATTACACGTGCTCTCAAAAAGAATTTAGCCCACATTATTCGACCAACATATCCAGTCAAGAATACACTTCAAATTAGGGTCCGTCAAAATGACCATTTATTGTGGAAATAGCCATATATATATATATATTAGCTGAATGCACCCGACGTTGCCCGGGTTCTTTTTGAATAAATTTAATCTTCTGTACATGGGTCTGACGGGAGCCCAGTATCAGTTAGTGCTCAACGATTCCTTGTTCTTTCTTCTGTCGGGCCCCGTGAGAGAGAATTTTGAACGCATGTGTTGCAAACAGTCAGAAAATCCGATTAAGTGCATAAGTTGTACTTCAAGAGAATTTTGAAAGAAGAAGATTTATTGTGAAATGGGCCCAGGCCGGCCTCGCCACCAAGCTTATAACCTTCCCGGGTCCCGTCCCGACATTTCTAGTTCTTTTGGAATGAATTTACGACTATAAATCAGCTTTTACTCGTGGCCGTAGAAGATTGACTACTATAATTCAGCTCAGCTTTTAATTGTGAAAAGAGCAAACCAAACTAAATGTCTGGGGTTTAAATATGACAGGTTCCTCCAAGATCATCTCCAACGATGTTCTAATCATTTGCACCTGAGCTGGTGCACCTGATTCTAATTTTAGGTATTTGAAGTAGTGATAAATGTAGGGGTGTACTTACTTTTTCCACATGCGAAATTTGCATTTATGTTTATTTAAATTATACAATGGACTACAAAATGTAAATGTTTCATGATATTTGTTATATTATATCACCTTTATCCATCAATATTGTTGAAATGAAGATCAAATAGCTGTATGTTGAAAAAGTCAAAACTTTACATGGGGTGTACTTACTTTTTCACGTGATTGTGTGTGTGTGTGTGTGTGTGTGTGTGTGTGTGTGTGTGTGTGTGTGTGTGTGTGTGTGTGTGTGTGTGTGTGTGTGTGTGTGTGTGTGTATACAATATATATATATATATATATATATATATATATATATATATTGTTACGGATACGGGGGACGGCTCTCCCGTTAGCAAGGGGTGATTATCCCCTTGTCCTGTTAAGCTGGCCGTCTCCCCGGTCCTGGTACTTGTAACGCCCTCCCGCGGGATGGAACGGATCAGGGTTATGGGTCCAGGGTTTATCCCGAATACCTTTATCCGTCCCTCCGCAGAACAGGGAGACAAGTACCGCTCGAACCCCGGTTTTAGATGGACTAGTTGCCGAGCGGTTTTAGCAACCCGAAGTTCGAGCCATTAACATTACTAAACCCGATCCTAACGTTGGCCAAATCGTGCCACAGGTTTCCAATGGGGAAAAGACAAAGATGACGGATGTGAAGAAGAGGAAGACAGCAGTAGGAAATACGAATATGATTTATTTCTACCTATTATGTACACGATGAAAAGTAACCAAGAAGGAGGAAAGATAATACAATAAAATACAGAAGAAGAAGAGCCACAGTGCAAATACTAGCTTACCTATAAACAGTCTTACTTAAATCCCAGGACAACACAGAAGACGGACGAACAATCAGACTTACACGGGGGATGATGGCAGGAACGAATCGCGGGAAGGGTCCGGGTGGTTGGGATGATCGCGGCTCGAGTTGGGCAGCCGCCGGCTCTCCTCAACCGTCTCTCGTACGGCGACGTTGCTTCGAGGCTGCAACTTGGTTCACCGCTCAAAGCTGCCGTGGTCAAAAACTGCGGTGGTTTCAAAGCTCCTTTTGTTCAAGCTGCTGTGGTGTGCCGCATCTGACGTGGGGCACGTTGCGTGACAGGTTCTCTCTCTCTCTCTCGCATCTGCCGACTCACTCAAAGATCTCCCTGCGCGTGCTTGTATTGCCCCTGGGGCGATCAAGCCGCCGGCCTCCACGACACGCCCATCGGTGAGCTCGCCTCGGCCTTGATTGGTCACGAGGGCTCACCGATCCCGCCCCTAGAGGAGGCGTTTGCAAGGCCACGCCTTGTTCCTGGCGTTGGGCTGACTCCTCCCACCTTCTGCTCCGAGATGACCTCGTGCGTAATGGAGTCTTGCAGCGAAAAACCACAACTCCAAAGCAGCAGCGGAATGCAGAAAACCGCCCAATGCAGTTGGCATGACAAAAGGGGATTGTGAAGGGAATCTACCTTGTTTGAATTTGGTGCAATGGAGTGTTAATTAATGGAAGACAAAGCCTTAATCTAATACACATAATAAGGAGATAACTACTGAACAAGGAGGAAATGGATGATTTGCTACGTGATTGTATATGGAATAACTACGGGCACGACCTTTGACCTTTATACACCAAATTGAGGAAGGAGGGTGATATTTTAAAACAACAAAAAAAAACACAATTCTCATATCCACAACAATATATATATATATATATATATTGTAACGAATTTGAGAAGTGTAACGGATTTGAGAAGTGTAACAATTTTGAGAAAGTGTAACGAATGTGAAAAGTATGGTTTTGTTGTGTGTAACTGACCCTCGTAATGTAAAGAATGGTCGCAGCTCGTCCTCTTAGTTAATTCCATAAACCTACACACAGGACACGATATATCCTTTTAAATAGTTAGTCCCTTATTCTCTGTGTAGGCTAAGGATGTGTTTCCCACTAGTTTGACTCTTCATTGCACCGAATTAAATAAGAGTAGGCCCTCTGACGCCCCATGGCAGCTTCCAAGTGCCAGGTATGCCACTTTGCTGCAATTGGCTCTTTAGGCACTTTGCTGCATTTTCATCTGCCGTCCACTTTGCTGCATTTGACTGCATTACGCACGAGGTAACGCCGAAGAAGAAAGGCGGGTCTCCACCTCGTCATAGAGGGGAGGAGTAAGTCGGCCCCGCTCATCCAACCCAGAACGAGGGGTTTGGCTTGAGAGGGCGGAGAGAGAACGTTTGGGGAAGGTTCGAAAAGGGTGAAGGGCGGGGCCTATATAACCCGCCGCAGGACGCTCCCAAAGGAGATGAGCTGAGAGGAGAGATGAGCTTTTACGGAGATGGGCCCAGGAGTTGCGCTGGAGACGAGCAGGTGAGACGAGCAGGTGTGACCGAGCCGCCGTGAAACGTGCCGCGCTGCAGGAAAAGCGGACCGGAGCAACGCAAGGAGCGCACGAGGCAGCAGTACAGAGAAAGGAACTACGCCCGCGCAGTTTGGGACCAAAGCTCGGCTTCTTGACGGCGGTGCCTTCTGGCCCGACCGTGCCCAGTACCCGCTGAACCTTCCTTGCCTCTAAAAGCCACCCATCTCCAAGCCATTCCTTCCTGCCTGCATTTCCCCGTGTAAGTGTGATCGTCCGTCTGTCTTTAACGTTGTCCTGGGGTTCATTAATTAAGCTTGTATAGGTAAGCTAAAGATTTCACTGTGTGTCTGCTCCTTCCATTTTCTGTATATAACCAGCTGCTCTCTTTGCTTTGGCTTGTGTAAATAATTAATAAAACCTGTTATTGCTCCGTACGTCTTCTTCTTCTTCCTCTTTACATTCGGTCGCTTTAGAGGTTTCCATATTGAATAGCTGTGGCGCGATACGGCCAACGTCTGGGTGAATCGGGGAAACTGTTCGGCCGCGGTGCCTTCGCTCGGCAAACAACATCCTTATCCGCGGACCGTAACAATTGGTGTCAGGAGTGTCGGATTCGGACCTGAAGCGTTTAACGCGCTCAAAATTACAAAGTACCGAAATTGCTTTTGTTTTACAAAACCCGAATTTTGAAATCGCGCCATGGCTGGTCAAGGCGACGGGATGCCGGTGGGAGAGATAGACGGGGTAGAATCGACCCAGGACCTCGGGGAAATGTATATGGAGGAGGTGGTTGAGGAGGTTTCAGGCGCGCAAAATGGCGTCCTCGTGCACGTGGGTGTAGCGGCACCAAATTTTGCCGCGCCCGCGACCTTAGCAGCGCCACCGGTGGATTTGAACCTTTTTATGATACAAATGAAGGCCCTTATGGACAAGAATAGTGAGCGATTGGAAGCCAAAATGGGGGTAATGAGGGACGAAGCGAGGGCTGATAGTGAGCGATTGGGGGGCGAAATGGGGAACCGGATGGATGCTCAGGGTGAGCAAATGGGGGGCAAAATGGGAGAAATGGGGGGCAAAATGGGAGAAATGGGGGAACGACTAGAAGCTAAATTTGAGGGGTTAGACAACGGAATAAAAGAGGTAAAGAATGGGTTAACGGGGGTGGAAAATAGAATGGCTGCCCAGGAGAATCAGTTCGAGGGGTTGAAAAATGGGTTAAGGGGGTTAGAAAACAGGATGGAAGGCAAATTGCGGGAAGTAGGGGAGCAATCCGCCCGGGAAATCAAACGGATGGGGAACCAGATAGAGGAGGTGAAAATCGGGGTAGAAACCAAATTGGATGCTCAGAGGGATAAATTGGGACAGATGAGGGTGGCATCTACAAAAGAGAGGGAGGAGATGAAGGAGGAGATACGACGAGGTGTAAGTGAGGAGGTCTCGGGGGTACGCGAGGAGGTAAAGCGAGGTGAAAAGCGTATGGAGAAAGAGGTGAGAAATGGGACGGCAAAGTTACAAGGGGGCATAGAAGATCTGACGGAGGAGGTGGAACAGCTGACGGAGGGACAAAAATAACTAACGGAGCAGGTTCAAAGGAACACTGCGGTACTAGGAGGGTTAAAAGCGACACAAAACGACATAAAAAATGACTTGATAGCGACACAGAGGCAATGTCAGATGGTACGTGAGGGACTGACAATGAGGTTGGATGAGGTGACAGAGGTAATGGAGACGAAGGACCGACAGGTGAGGACGCACATAGAAACGGTCAAGGTAGCCTTAGAGGACGAAATTGAGGAGACGCACCGGGAAATAAAAGAGGTGAAGAAAAAGTTAGAGGAAGTGGAAGAAGGGGTGAGTGAAATTAAGAAGAGACGGACAGAAACTAAGAGAGAAATACAGGAGGAGGTGATGGAATATGTACAAGGTCGGTGCTCAACTCATAATGATGTGCTCACTAACCAAATAAAGACTTTGCAGGTGGCGAAGGAGGTGCGGAGACGAGGTGCCAAGGTGAGTGGCGATATATTCGGAAATGCATATGATGTGAGGAAAGCTTCAGTCGGCTGGGGGGTTGATTTGGATCCGGGTGTTCGTGAGAGGCCGTTGGTGAAGTGTGCGACAGGTACGGTGTGCGAAAGAGGAGGTGTGCGAGAATGTCCGACTCTGGGGTGTGTGAGGAAAAAGTGCGCGCCGAGGAGTGAGGGTGCTGTCGAGAGTGAGTCGGTCGTAGCGCGTGTGCGAGGGAGCACATGGAAGCGCATAGTGAGGAGTGTTACAGAGGATGTAACGGAAGCATGCACGCCTGTGGTGAGTGTTACGGAGGGTGTAAAGGGAGAGTGTGCGCGAGAAAGGTGTGTAACGGACGGGTGCATGAGGAAAGAGTGCGCTGTCAAAAGTAAGGGACAATGCACGCCTGTGGTGAGTGTTACAGAGGATGTAACGGGAGAGTGTGTGCGAGAAAGGGATGTAACGGACGGGTGCATGAGGAAAGAGTGCGCTGTCGAGAGTAAGGGTGAGTGTGCTGTCAAGAGTGGTGGTGAAAGTAGTGAGAGTGACACGGAGCGTGAGTTGGTTGTGACAGGTGAGAGAGGAAGTACACCTGGAATGGAAGGAAGCACACCTGGAATGGTAGAGCGTGTGTGGGAATGCACGCTGGAATTGGTAGTGAGACACGTGGTTGGGTGTGCGAGTGAGAGCACACCTGTGGTTGTCACAGAGGAGGTGACCGAGGAGGGGGCGTGAAGAGGTGTGTTGGTGAGGTGTGCGAACGACGAATGTGTGCCAAGGTGTTCGGTGGTCAGGTGTATGACCAAGTCTGTGAGCGGAATGAGTGTACCTGGGTGTGTAAGAGAAGGTGCAATGACGAGGAGCATGGGAACAGCTGGATGTATGAGCAAGGAACGGGCTGCGGGGTGTAAGCATGCAGGTGAGGCATCGACGGTAACCGGGTTAGCGGTTAGAGCGACATTTAGCCGAATCGGGCCCTCAGTGCGCGTCGGGCAGCTTCGCGTGCCGCGAGGACCAGCGGGGATCCGAACCACGGCGGTTTCGAAAGAACCGCCGTACGCGATCCACGCTGGGCATCGCTTTGAACGGCCGCGTCTGTGCTCCACTAGGCGGAGTGGGCAGCCCGATAGGAAGGGTCGTCATGGTGACCCATTTTTGTTGAGACGTTCCGGCAGGTCGAGATCGGGCCATTGGACGGCTCTGTGCCGAGATGGTGCGTGGGATCTCGGCCCGGGTAAGCGTCCTTCCCTGCACCGAATGCGGGACGTATCCAGCCGCCGGCACCAAACAACCCGCATTCATTGCTCGGCTTTACGAAGCCGGGCTGTGGAAGTGAATTGGCGCACCGAGAGGCACTAGTGAGTGGACTGTGATGATGGCAATAGTGATAGTGATTTGATACGAAATTTAGAATAGTGGGTAGAATTGGCAGTAATTGGAAAATTTTTGATTTGTGGAAATTGGACGGGCAAGATTTATAGTAAGAGATGCCCCATGTGATGGGATGGCCAATCCACCATCCCTCACAGAGGGGGCAAAGGAGCACTAGTCTTATGGGGTTTATGGCAGTGTAAGCTCGCCGAGGGAGGGTTTGGATAATGTGTAGGGACCTAGAAGATGACATTAGGTAACGGTAAGGTTAGTTAGTGACAATGACACCTGTAGTGGGGACGCAGGTAGATTAGAGTGGATGATAATGACGTGGTATGTGCTTAGTTTAAAGGGAATACGGGGAGCACTAAGTTAGCAGGGCAACAGGTAGTTTAGATGATGCCGTGTGAGTGTTGGAGGTGTATTTAGAAGTGTATTGTGAAAAGTGTATGGTGAACAGGTGTGATTGCACAGGTGTGCAACTGGACAGGTGTATGGAGCAGTGTATGAGTGAGAAGAATAGTGAGATGAGTATTGTGTTGACCAAATGGTCCAGAAAGGAAGGAGGGTGCAGGTGGCACCAGGTAAGATTGCACAGGTGTGCAACGACAGGTGTATGGAGAATGGTTGTGTGGAATACATGGAGTGTGGGATATATGGTGGATTGGAATGGATGGTCGTGGAATGAGTATGGTGGAAACTATGGAGTGGAGTGGATGGTGCGAAGGTGTGAATGGGGGAAGGATGGACCCCCATCACGAATACCCGGGGCGGGTAGTGTAAGTGTTAGGTAGAGGGTATAGGTAAATTGTGGTTGGATATTGGCATCTGTGGTGCGGGTGGAAGAATGATGTTTGGATGGGTGCATTAGTGTTGTGGAAATGGCTGGGCGTGTAGCCTGTTAGTGTGTGTAGTTGGTTTGGGCACTCCACCACTGTGAGGATGTCGGCCAGGTGAGGCCGCAGGTGGGCTCTGGGAGCCGGTAGTTGTGGATGGGGCCCGAGGATCCGGAGGACGGACCCGGGTAGCCCAGTGCCAGTGGGCACCGAGTGGGGTGACAGAGCCAGGAGGGGCCTTCCCCAATTAGATAGGTTAGGGAAAGGAGCAGGTAAGCTCGGAGGCAACTACAGTGGTGGAGGTGTGCAGGTGGGTAGACCTGCTGGGAGAGCTACACGTCTCAGCCCAGAAATTGTGCAAGGGCACCGGGAGATGAATCGGGGGAGTGAGACCCCAAATTGAGAAGCACCACAGTTTGGTCAATGGGAATTGGTTTTTAGAACCCATAGTGTAGTTGGCCAATGGATTGGCAGGGAAAGACCCCGGGTAGTGTAAAGTGTGTTAATGTCATTTAGAGGATAGTTAGGATGAAAATCTCCTTGCACCATCTGCATCCACTCACCTGGGATGACGTACCTCCACACCATGCCAGGTTGTTTTATTATTATTGATGCAAATGTTTGGAATGTGAGACGCATCATGACGTGGGTGTGACATTGTGCTTTGTTGTTCCATCTCTTCCTCCTTATGAGGGTTGATGATGAATTGGGTGATGGCAAATTTTGAATAGAGGGATTGTGGAGACGAATTTGGTATAGGGGAAATATGGGGAAGATGTGACGGTAGCGACGGATTTGTAAAGGTGTAGATTTTTGTACATATGGGGTAAGGGCAAGGGTAGTGTAGGTGACAGGGGGGGTGACGTACGGTAGGGACGAGCTTTCTCACTTCGCTCTCCGTACGCACTTCGCCTTGCATTGCCTTATTGATGTGTACCCTTGTGACCTTACCCCTCGCTCATCTGTCTTTCCCCCCCTTTTGTCTCCCACCTGAGGACTGTGCGCCACTGGGTGTTGAGGGGAGCGTGCGGAGGTCGTCTTGTGTGCCAGGACCCTCTCAACCAGCATGCATTGCATTGATGTACCACTTTATGGACCGCTGTTCTGCGGCTGAGTACCACTTGATGGACCCCAGGTTCTGAGGCAGGGCACCTCTGTTGGAGACCGGCCATAGTGGCCAGGGAATCTTGCTTGCGGACCTCGGTAAGGTGGCACCTATGCCAAACAGGTGGACCACCCTTAGTTGGCCCCTGTGGCCCTAAATAAAAATGGACACGGTTTGTGCTTTTTATATTTCCAAGTAGGCCGCATGAAGCAAGAAGACATCGGGAAGAACATCGGCCCAGCAGAGAAGGAGAAGACCACTACCAGTTGTTTTTTTTGTGTGTTTATTACAAACAGTAATGACTGTGCACTGGTTGGTTCGTTTGGGTGCTTTTGGGTGCTTTGGTGTTATTGGTACTGGTGCATCGATGCAATGCGTGCTGTCTCCTCCCTCCCAACAGGAATTTCCTTCTCTTTGTTTCCCTAAAAAAAAAAGAAAAAAAAAACACAGGTCTTGGGTTGCGTTGTAAATAAGAAAGAACATCACTGTAAATAATGCTCCCCACCGTAAATGTATAGCTTGAAAACAATTCCGTAATTCGGTTATCCTGTGGGCGCAAATCTGTTAGGCAGGGTGCAATGCAGCAGGGGGACATATTTATTTGTGTTTTAAAAATTGTCACACTCAGGGTCAGGTTAATTGTAGAGGGAATTACACCTACGTGTCACACTAAGTTAAAGTTTTGTAGGCCCGAGAAACGGGCCTGAAGAAAGGAGGGTGCAGTGTAACGAATTTGAGAAGTGTAACGGATTTGAAAAGTATGGTTTTGTTGTGTGTAACTGACCCTCGTAATGTAAAGAATGGTCGCAGCTCGTCCTCTTAGTTAATTCCATAAACCTACACACAGGACACGATATATCCTTTTAAATAGTTAGTCCCTTATTCTCTGTGTAGGCTAAGGATGTGTTTCCCACTAGTTTGACTCTTCATTGCACCGAATTAAATAAGAGTAGGCCCTCTGACGCCCCATGGCAGCTTCCAAGTGCCAGGTATGCCACTTTGCTGCAATTGGCTCTTTAGGCACTTTGCTGCATTTTCAACTGCCGTCCACTTTGCTGCATTTGACTCCATTACGCACGAGGTAACGCCGAAGAAGAAAGGCGGGTCTCCACCTCGTCATAGAGGGGAGGAGTAAGTCGGCCCCGCTCATCCAACCCAGAACGAGGGGTTTGGCTTGAGAGGGCGGAGAGAGAACGTTTGGGGAAGGTTCGAAAAGGGTGAAGGGCGGGGCCTATATAACCCGCCGCGGGACGCTCCCAAAGGAGATGAGCTGAGAGGAGAGATGAGCTTTTACGGAGATGGGCCCAGGAGTTGTGCTGGAGACGAGCAGGTGTGACCGAGCCGCCGTGAAACGTGCCGCGCTGCAGGAAAAGCGGACCGGAGCAACGCAAGGAGCGCACGAGGCAGCAGTACAGAGAAAGGAACTTCGCCCACGCAGTTTGGGACCAAAGCTCGGCTTCTTGACGGCGGTGCCTTCTGGCCCGACCGTGCCCAGTACCCGCTGAACCTTCCTTGCCTCTAAAAGCCACCCATCTCCAAGCCATTCCTTCCTGCCTGCATTTCCCCGTGTAAGTGTGATCGTCCGTCTGTCTTTAACGTTGTCCTGGGGTTCATTAATTAAGCTTGTATAGGTAAGCTAAAGATTTCACTGTCTGCTCCTTCCATTTTCTGTATATAACCAGCTGCTCTCTTTGCTTTGGCTTGTGTAAATAATTAATAAAACCTGTTATTCCTCCGTACGTCTTCTTCTTCTTCCTCTTTACATTCGGTCGCTTTAGAGGTTTCCATATTGAATAGCTGTGGCACGATACGGCCAACGTCTGGGTGAATCGGGTGAATCGGGGAAACTATTCGGCCGCGGTGCCTTCGCTCGGCAAACAACATCCTCATCCGCGGACCGTAACAATATAATATATATATATATATATATATATATATATATATATATATATATATATATATATATATATATATATATATATATATATATATATATATATATATGTATATATATATATATATATATATGTATATATATATATATATATATATATATATATATATATATATATATATATATATATATATACAGTATATATATATATATAATAATAATAATAATAATACATTTATTTTATATAGCGCTTTTCAAGAGGCCCAAAGGCGCTTTGACAGAGTACAAAAAAAACAAGTGCAAAAAGACAAAAATCAATAGGTAAATAATCAAAGCAAAAGGAAGGAGAAGGAGAAGAGATAGTCAGGGGTTAAATGCTGTGGGTTAAATGTTGAATGCAGTGTTCAACAGGTGGGTCTTGAGTGATGTTTTGAATGTGGTGAGTGAGGAGGAGTCTCTGATGGTGTGAGGTAGTGAGTTCCAGAGGCTGGGAGCAGCGATGGAGAAGGCCCTGTCCCCCCAGGATCTGAATTTGGTCCGGATGGGGGGGGGGGGGGGGTCAGGAGGTTGGTACCAGCAGAGCGGAGGTTGCGGGTGGAAGTGTGTCTGGAGAGGAGGTCAGTCAGGTAGGATGGGGCCAGGTTATGGAGGGCTTTGTAGGTCAAGAGGAGGATTTTGTACTGGATTCTCTGGGGGATGGGGAGCCAGTGAAACTTATAAAGGACGGGGGTGATGGGGTCACGGGTCCGGGAATGGGTGAGTAGACGTGCAGCGGAGTTCTGAATGTATTGGAGTTTATTTGTGATTATTGAGGGTGAACCATAGAGGAGGCTGTTGCAGTAGTCCAGACGGGAAGTGATGAAGGCGTGGATGAGGATTTCTGCAGCCGTGGAGGAGAGGGATGGACGGAGACGGGCGATGTTTTTCAGGTGAAAGAACGCTGTCTTTTTGATCTGTTTCGTGTATTTGTCGAAGGAAAAGGTTTGGTCAAAGATGATGCCAAGATTCCGGATGTGAGGGGAGGTGGATACTGGGAAACCGTCGATGTTGAGGGCAAAGTTATGGGTGGATTTGGTGAGCGTTTTTGGGCCAATGATGATTATTTCAGATTTATCATAGTTACGTTTGAGGAAGTTGATTTGAAGCCAGGATTTTATTTCAGTGATGCAGTTTGCCAGGATTTTATTTGTGATAGTGGGGCGGCTTAGCCCAAATATTCAAAAGAATTGTGCATTTTGTGATACAAGCACCAAATTTGGCACACTAGTAGACTATCATATTATGAAAAGATCTGGATATTGGGCCATCTCAGATTCAGAGATTTGATTTTTGCAAGATTTGCAGATTTTGCAAGCTGAGATTGCAACGCCAGGGACGGCCGACTCCTTCCTACGAGCTGCCCACGTCACCCGCACAAGAAGAGCTCATCAAATCACTGCAGCGGCACTGCACATCCTGCAACACCGTGCGTATGAACGCCACTGTATGACATATGCTGATGATGCAGAAGACCTGCCTGAGTTCGAAGACTGGTGTCACCAGAGAGGAGAAGACATTCCCAACTTTCAGTACTGGGTAACTGTGCTGGAACTAGAGATGTTGGTACTGGTCTACGTGCGTTCTCTGCGGCAGGCTTCATTCACGACGTACCTTGATGCCCTGACGGAACTGGTCCCATGGTTCCATGCCTTAGACCACACACACTATGCCAGGTGGGTCCCTGTTCACCTGAGGGACACGGTTGCACTCCCAATGAAGCACCCAGATGTAGCCAGAGAATTCAGGGCTGGCAACTTCACTGTACAGAAGACGAAGAAGGTGTTCTCTTCGATCCCAATCGAATCGAAATCTTGCAAAAATCAAATCTCTGAATCTGAGATGGCCCAATATCCAGATCTTTTCATAATATGATAGTCTACTAGTGTACCAAATTTGGTGCTTGTATCACAAAATGCACAACAGGTTTGCTATGCTGCTACACTATGATGCAGTTTGTCAGGATAGAGTGGGTGGCGGTGGAGATGGACTTGGTGGAGATGAAAAGCTGGATGTCATCAGTGAAGCAGTGGAATTGGAGACCATGACGGCGGATTAAGTGACCAAGGGGGGACAGGTACAGGATGAAGAGGAGGGGGTCAAGAACTGAACCTTGGGGGACACCTTGGGGGAGGGGAGCAGTGGGGGATTTGCAGTTATTGATGGAGATGAACTGGCGTCTGTCAGAGAGGTATGATTTGATCCAAGAGAGGGCAGTGCCGGTAATGTTAAAGGTGGTTTCAAGTCGGGTGAGGAGGATGGTGTGATTGATGGTGTCAAAGGCGGTGCTGAGGTCGAGGAGGATGAGAATGTTGAGGTTGCCGGCGTCAGAGGAGAGGAGAAGGTCGTTGGTGATTTTGAGGAGAGCAGTTTCAGTACTGTGGTTGGAGCAGCATCTGGACTGGAATGTTTCATACAGGTTATTGGCAGAGAGGTGATGATTGAGTTGAGTGGCTACAGCGCGTTCCAAAACTTTTGACAGAAAGGGTAGGTTGGAGATGGGTCTGAAGTTGTTTAGGGAGTCAGGGTTTAGTCCAGGTTTTTTCAGAATGGGGGTAACACCAGCAATTTTGAGGGATGGTGGGACGATGCCTGTAGACAGGGAGGAGTTTATTGTTGCAGTGATAAGTGGAGAGAGAGCAGGAAGGGAGGCCTTGACAAAGCTGGAGGGGATGGGGTCAAGAGTGTAGGTGGCAGTTTTCATTCCTATGAGGAGTTCAGAGAGGTCAGTAGGGGAGACTGGGGAGAACTGAGACAGGGGTTGGCAGGATAAGGGGGGGCAGGTGGTTTGAGGGGAGCGGGTGCGGTCGTGGTTAAGCTGTTGTAGATGTTGTCAATTTTGCTTTGGAAGAATGAAAGGAAGAAGATGCAGTTTTCTACTGTGAATGACTGGGTGGTGGTGTTCAGGGGGCTAAGGAGTTTGTTTATTGTAGAGAAGAGTGCTTTTGGGTTTCCAGAGCCAGAGTGGATAATTTGAGAGTAGTAGGCGGAGCGGGCGCGGGAGAGGGCATCTTTGTAGTGCTGTAGGTGGTCCTTGTAGGCTTGGGAGTGAATTGTGAGACCTGTTTTATTGCGGAGTCTTTCAAGTTGGCGAGCACGAGTTTTCATCAGGCGGAGTTCAGGGGTAAACCAGGGAGCAGAATCCGTCGGGAGTCCATCCGTTGTTTTCTATCGGTCGGGTCTTCTCCTCGAACAGGGTTACCGGCACGGACGTGTAGACCGTGAGCTGGCTTGTGTGCCCAGTGGCTCCACGGCCCGCTTCACCGCGGCGTGGTTTACCCAACGTGTCCGAGCAGTTTCACCGGTGGTCGTGTCGTGTCATCTGACGAACGAACGAGCTCAGGGTTCCGTGAACCCGGCCGCCCCGGGGATCGACGCTCGCCTCCTAGTCGTAGGCGTGTCCCGTCTTTCCCCGAGCGGCCGAAGTTGCTTGCTTATTTATTTTTGGACGATGCGATGTAAGCAGAAACGACGACGTACAGGCAGGAATTTGCAAATCCATGCACATGTGCACATGAACACGTCGATCGGTTCGTCGACGCCGGATGCCGGCGAGGTGCCCGACGAGGCACCCCGGCTCGAGGCATGGCACAGTCACGGTCGTCCGAGCCGGCATCGTCGTCATGTTTCGCCGTTTCCACGTTGCGTTGGTTGTTTTATACAGTAAAGGAATAATCACAAAAATAACAGCGAAAGGCAAAGCAAGCACGCGACCACAGCACAGGACAAAATGCATATGGCGTCGCCTTTGTTTTGAATGAGAACCAGCAGCTACGCGTACATATACGTACATTTTTTTAAATTTTAATGTGCTTTTTATTGCATTTTAAATTTTTAAACTTCTTTTATTGTTAATTTTTATGTACTATTTTATTTATTTTGAATATATTTTTTTCACGTCCTCCTATTATGATGTCGGAGTGACGTAAAGTCGCACATAATGACGTTCGCTGAATTGAAATTTACTCTAGAAGAGTGGCGTAAAGTCGGATTTGACGTAGGTCGAAATGGCGTAAAACGGGGTATTGCTGTATATATGTATATATATATATATATGTATACATATGTACACATATGTATACATATGTATATATGTGTGTATGTATGTAAGAGGAGAGACATCGTAAGAGTGTGAGATTTGTCAGGATTGAAAGACATGTTAGTAGTGTAATAATGTTGCTTCTGGGACACCTCCGTTTAACATGGGAAATCCCTATCTAATGACGTTTCCCCCTATTTGGAAAAAACACCCCTATTAATCCAAAAGACTATGGGCCCTTTGACCTTATGAATCATGAGTCAATTAATCTACTTGGGCTAATACATAATGAATATATTTTAATTGAGCTAGGGATGGGATTGGGTTGGGGGCTGTATATTATTATGACTCACACATACACAAAAGTTTAACCTCAACTTTAGTTGGGGTTTAACTTATGTGTATGTGTGAGGGATAGGGGTTCACAGATCTCTAGTGTGAACCTGTGATCCTTTTGGACCATGAGTCAATTAATCTACTTGGGCTAATACATAATGAATATATTTTAATTGAGCTAGGGATGGGATTGGGTGAAGGTTAGGGGTTCACACATACACACAAGTCCCAACTGGAAAGTTGTGGGATCCTTCTGACCTTATGAACCTTTTACTCTGGTGAATATAACCCTACAAATATTTGTTTATGCGTGAGAAATATTTTAACCTCCCTCAATGTTCTTGTCTGAGCGCCTCCAGTGCTACATACCATTTTTAAATTAAAGTATATATCAAGGTTGATTACATGGTACTTGGTTCTATCATTTATATACTTATGGTAGCCCGTTAGCTTATCACTTATATACTTATATATGGATGGTTGTTGTTTAATGGCTTATCAGTTTTGTTTTTTGTAATTCTTGTGAGTAAAATGAACCCAATATTTCTTCCTCATTTAAATCATATAATTTGTAGGTCCAAGGGACTGTATCCATTACATCAATGATTTTAAATAATTCACGAGTCCATTTTTGTGTATAACCTTTCTCAAAATGACTTTTCCATTTGTATATTCTTACAATATCACCAACTTTAAACTTGGGCTTTCTCAAATTAATCTCCTTTTCATATTCTAATTTTGTAAATGTTTCTGATGGTTTTGATTTTGTTGATGAATGAACTGTATTATTGTAATTATCTACAATATCCTGAATTAAATACACCCATTTTTGAGAACCGAGTTGTGTGAATTTTTTATATAATTTCTCTTTTAAAGTACGATTAAAACGCTCAATAACAACTGCCTTTCCTTCATTAAAGGTGCTGTATAATTTAATACCCTTCCCCTTAAGAAATTTCATGAATATTTTGTTATAGAACTCTGTTCCCTCATCAGTCCATAACTTCTTTGGTTTCCTTTTATCCCGATCAAATATTAGCTTAAAGGCTAACATTAAAGTATCACCCCTTTTATTTTTTAAAGGGACAACCCAGGCAAATCTACTCCTCAAATCAATAACGGTTAAAGCATACCTGTATCCCCTGTCATTATTCAATTCAATTAAATCAGCGGACCATATGTGGTCGGTGTATTTAGAATAAACCTTCCTTCTTTTAAACTTTGTGATTATAGGTTTGTGTAATTCTTCAGCCAAAAGCTCCTCAGTCTTGATGACATCATTAGAGCCTAATAGTTTTTTGAGGAATAACCAAGACCAAGTTTCAATTTAGCATTTATCAAATTTCTCACAATAAACCTATCAACTTTCTCTCTCAACGTTGGATTTTGTATCAAAGACAAATTATACAACATTTCGCTGTCGGCTTTATGTTTTTCAGTCAACGTAGTGGTTTTCCCATAAGCAATATCATGCTTCATACACACTTCGTCAACCCTATTTGTAGGTTTAGACCAAGGTTTAGGATTGTCAGCCTCATCTAATCTTTTATCCAAGTTTGTTCCTGGACCACAGAAAGAATACCCTGGAAGGTGTAATTCCCCTGGAATTCCAGTTGTTGTAAATTTACTTCCTGACAGAAACTTTTGTATGTCTCCTCCTCTTTTAGGAGAGATGAATTGGCACTTTTTAGAGCCACATACTTGACATATTCCTTTTTGATAAACTCTATTATTTTTAGCTTTAACATACAATACACTTTTAGATTTAGTTTTCTTTTTACATTTGAGACAATAACTCATATTTATTTATCAGAAAAATTCCGACAGAGTATCAAAACCTTTTTGGTTTTCAACATATACATTTCAATCTTTATTTTTAAAACATAAAGAATCCTAAGGAATGCCTTCACTCTCTCCTCCATTTATTTACAAATAAAAACTAACTAAAGTCAATGACACCAACATCATCAATCACATAATCTTTTCCTTCTTCTTCTTCTTCACCACTTTCTCGTTTAAATCTCCTCCCTGAAATTGAAGACATTGACGTTGTTATTTTTGAAACCATTATCTTCATAAGAGTTGTTAATTCTTTAATTTCCTCTTCGGTGCGTTGAGATTGATTTATTTGCTGTAATACACTCAATCTTTTACGAATCTCACTGATTTCCATCTTTTTATATTTTTCCTCCCTCTCTCTTTGCTCCCTTTCCTCCCTCTCCTCCTTCTCCTTTTTCTCCCTTTCCTCCTTCTTCTTTTTCTCTCTTTCCTCCTTCTCCCTTTTCTCTCCTTCCTCCTTCTCCTTTTTCTCCCTCTCCTCCTCCTTTTTCTCCCTCTCCTCCTTCTCCTCCCTCTCCCTTTCCTCCTTCTCCTTTTTCTCTCTTTCCTCCTTCTCTTCTTCAATTCCTTCCTCAGCCCTTGCAACCCTTGAGTTTGAGCCCCAAAGAATATTATCCATATACTCATCTGGATTTTGAGATATTCTTGTATCTATAATTATTTTTCTCATAATAGGATACCAATAAGATTTGTTGACGATTTCTAAAAGAGTTTTATATTTCATAACTTTGAGAAGTTCATTTTTATTTAATATTTTAAACAAGTCTCTATTTGTGGGTTTAGCAATATCAGTATAAGGCCAGTTTTTTATGACAAAATTCCCATGTATATGCTCCAAATCATAAGGTATGTAATACCGAGCACCCTTTTCTTGTAGGTATCCTTGAATACAAAAATTATAATTCTCTTGTAGTCTTCTTCCTGCCATTTATGTATCAGAAATATATGTGAGATTAATATTATGACAGGTAATACCACCCCATCTTCCCACTACCAAATCGGTTTGTATTCCTCGGCTTTCTATCCTTATCTCATTACCTTCCTTCTTTGTCATGCGAACCATCGCTATACTATCATATATTTTTATTTTCTTAAAATCACGTATTTGTTGTTTACTAATTGTACTTCCACATAAATCCTTATCTTCACCAAGTGGATAATATTCTTCTTTACGAGACTGATTAAAATCATGTAGGTCTTCTATGTTTATTGAAAAAGACCAATTATACCCTAAATCAGGCATATCATACCCCCATTTATTAATTCGCATATTAACTATATGTCCTTCTTTATAAAATTCAATTGTAAGCAGGTAGTTAAATTCAATGAGGAAAGGTGTATGGTCAGTATAACCAGGTGTTGTGGTTGTAAATTTTACTTGTTTAACAAAACGTGCTGTTTTCTTTAAAAATATATATTGTGATAAATCACTAAATCTAATTAAGTCATTTGCATCTGTAGGGTTTGGATAATTGATTAATTTATAAGTATTCTTCATATTAATATTTTTACTTACACTATATTTTTGTCGTTCAGCCTGTGCCTTTGTATAATAATTTGATAAATCAATATCCTGAGAGGATTTTCCAAAGATAGAACCATCTTTTCCAACATAAGTCATTTATATTAGATTAAAAATGATATCATAAAAATTTTCATTATTGTTGAGTTGAAATAATACATATAAACATAATTGACCACAACATTTAGAATTAATTTCTTGAACTTGAAATGTTTGATAAACACCATTCTGTAAGAATTGTATTACTTCAACAGGTGGTGGCATACCATAACTATCAAAATAATATTTATCCTGACTATTATGAATACAAACCCAATGAGAACCATTCTGTGTGTCTAAATTCATAATAATATTCTTTGTATTCTTATTTATATGTATTAATTCATCTCTCATACAAATAACCACATTATCAATTTTTAGTGTTTTACAATACTTAGCTAGTTCTATATTTGACGTTGTATTCTTTCCAAATTGTTTAAACCATTTATCCATTTATTTATGAGAAAGATACAATCCATTACCCCGTTTAGTTAGTTTAACACCCGCTTGAGCGATAGAGGAAAGCATATCTCCAACCAACAATCTAGCTTTATCAGGTAGACTTTCAAGTTTTTGAGCAAAATCTACAATTACACCACTTCCACTAATTTGTTTCTCCAACTCCTTGTTATGTCTTTCCAATTCTTTTTGAGCTTTTAGTTGTGCCTTCCTTTCGTTAGCAGTTTTTACCGCTGCTGAAATACCACCAGTCAATGCTCCCGCCGCACTTAAACCAGCAAATAAAGGAATTAGAAACGGGAGAAATCCTCCTCTTGACTCGTCTATTGAATATTTCTTTAACATAGGTTTCGTCATTTTAATTTTAAGTGATCCAACATCATTTAGTGTTTTTACTTGTGTGTGTGTGAGTAAAACATCAATTCTTACAGCTCCTTTTCTTTGAATTGTATTAACATTAATAATACAAGGCTTTTGATTTTGAATACAAGATGTTAATTTATTAAGATTGATTTGATTAACATATACCCCAACCATTTATTTATGAGAAAAAACCTATGTGATATTAATCATAACACCATTATCTGTATTAATCTGTAATTCTGTTTCCTCCAAAAGCAAACAATATGCATTAACCTCTTCACTCTCCCCTCTTTCAATGTATAGAGAAGTATCCACTCGATTAGACTTTATAGTTTCCTTTTGAGAACTCAGGTCAATTGCGTAGATTGTATAAAGTTTTTGAAACGCAACCATATCCAAAATAGGATCATTATTACCATTACTTTCACACACCTTTTGGTAGGACTTGTAGGCTTCCGCATAATCATTTTTTTCCCAATCAATTTCCAATCTATCTCGCGGATAAAATGTGCCATCAAGAGAAACCCGAAGTTGTTTCACCTTAGCATTATCACTCAGCGCATTATTCTTATTAGTACCGTCCTCTCCATCTGGTTTTTTAAAAATGAGCCAGAGGTATCGTGGCTTTCCTTGAAGAACACCCAAATTCCAAGTGTAGGTAGTGTGTTCCAGTTTAACGTGTTGACATCTTCTTTTAAGGTATGATACATTTAGCGGTTTCTTTGAGTTAAGTCTTCTATTTAACATCTCTTCCGTTTTAAGATTAGGAGTATATTCACTGATATACCAACACAAATCATTAATAACAAATTTATTGTTGTCTCCAAAAGCATTTTCATCCCCAAAAAGCAACCTATTTACATTATCATTCCTTTGTAGTTGAAATCTAATTTTAAGACCATACAAAACTTTATCATAATCGCAAAATCCAAATATACCTTTAAGAGGTACTGCTACGGTAAAACTATTCACTGCTTTTGTTTCATCATTATACATTGACTTCCTTTGACTATAACCAGGGTCTGCGTTTGTACCCGTTGACATATCAGGAATAAAACCTTCAACAGCTCCCTTACCCATTCTATCACTAAACGAATATAGTGTAAATTTCATCATTTCAGATGTAGCAGAGACATAATCAACCGCTTCAACCTCTTGTGTTCCAATATACAGGCGGACACTGTCAAACATTTTCCAGAAGAAATCATTTACGAGTGTAGCATTAGTATTATTCGCAGCCTTAGTGAATTTAAATTTACACAGCAAGAAACTATCAGCTATATTCAAGTAAGTTTGTTGATTATTTATTTCAAAACTTTTTGTTCCGTTTGAATTCCAGTCTGTTCCTGTTATAGCATTTACCTTAAAATAGTCTTCCTTTTTAGTGGAGTTTGAAATGATAATCGTATCATCCAAATCATAGATACTATCAATCGCTTCCATACTTGTATTTATATAGCATTAAAATTGTTGAAACCCTGACCCAAGTATTTTAATGATTTTTTGTCGTTCTTGTGAAGATAGTTGAGTTTTACCTTGTAATTTATGAGACTCCTTTTGAGCTTGTTGTATAGCACCCGCAACGGAGCCCACGGCAGAAGCAGTTGAACCAATTAGGTCTTTATGTTTAAGGATGGTTGAACCAATACCCATTAGAGTATCAATTATTCCATCTCCTTTATTTCGAAATTGATGACCTACACCTCGTTGTCTCTTAGGTTTATAGTATCCTCTACCCACATACCTTGTATAGTCTGGTGAAAGGAACATGCCCTCCCCTGTAATTATTTTATATTTTCCCAACTCGTGTTTTCTTACAATAACCATTATTTATTTATTGAAAAACTTCACGTAGGTGAATTCTGATGGATATAATTTCATCATTAAAGGATATCATACGATTATCTTGGTCGGTTATCCTAAAATTTACTCTGTATATGGTTTTTCCTGACACAGGTAAATAGACAAGATTTTTTGGTTCCATATTAAATTTATAACCAATCGGGGTTGAGTATGCACTGAATGAAAATATTGTATTTGTTCTTATTCCATCGTTATAAGCACCATCAATCAAATCACAATGAATTAATACTGAACTTATACCGGAGGATATTTGGATAACATTATCACTGTAAAACGTCCCGTTATTTTCAATCTTTTTTGAAGAGAAACCCAATAGCTCTCTGAACGAATTTTCAATCGTGAAATCAACTTTATAATTATTTTTAAGTTTAATCGTTGATTTTGAAGTGTGTTTTTGAATATCTATTACAATATTTTTTGGTTCATCACCTTGTTCTTTCATAAGGCGAGAGACTTCAGAAGATATCTGAGAAATCTCGTTAGCTCCGGGTGAAACGGTTATAGTTTTATATCCACTTCCTGGATTATAACTAAACTTGTTGTTTTTCTCTGTGATATTAAACAAGGTATTATAAGTTTCCATCGACAATAAAGATGCCTCATATGAGGTAAGGGGGTCAAGTTGTAGTGGGTAAGGGAATGAAGCTGTGTAATCGCTCGTTGTGAAATTAAAACTAAGAATTGTGCTTCTCATCTTATTTAATATCTAATAAAATATCTTTGTATTGACATTTATTAATTATTTTCATATTCATCAACTGATCTAAAATGGCTGAGGATTCATTAAAACAATTGTTGTTTCCAGCCTTCTTACTACCTAACAACAATAATAGCCTATTAACTAATTGTGATGGGTCATTTGGAAGAAAACTAACACCCGAACCAAGCTTACTTAAAGCATCAATAATATGTTTCTCCTTCTCATTCTTCTTACTTTTACCAGCAACAGAAACTCCATAATCAAGTGCATTTAACAACTCAATATATACCCTATCTTCCTCTCTTTCCATATCAAGTGGTTCCTCAAAATATTTTGAACCGCTGAATCCGGGGTTTGTTAGAAGAAACATTAATCTTGGAGTTAATTTAACATTTGGTTGAGTAGAACTCAAGAACATCAATTCATCATTAAATATCAATACCTTTTCTTCCAAGATGAAACACTGCTGGTTCTTCTGTTGGAATGAGACCTGCTCTGGTTTTTGAACCCGCCGAATATTCATTGTTTTGAAGAGCTTCCACAACATAATTAGGGGGTTGATTTACCTGCTCAAGTTTCCGAAATAATTCTTCATCATTATATTCTAATTCACCAAGTTCTTGTTTTGTTATCTGACTAAAATCTTTGAGCATTTGAAGTTTTTTCGGAGTAAATTCTACCGTGGGAACTGTAGGTGAGTGTTGAGTTTTCAAAAGTGGTTTAAAGAATTTCTCTTGTTTTCTTTCAAAGGCTTCTTCACCAGTTAGTTTCTGTCTCCATTTCTTCTTTATCTCTTCCTGTTGTTTAACAACTTTTGAAACTAATTGTTGATGTTCCTTAAACTTTCTTTCTCTTTCTTCGGTATTCATTTAGTATTGAAAAATATCATTTAGTATCTCATCTTGTTTCACAACAATATATTTATATTTTCCAATCGTGTGTTTCATATAATTTTCAAATTCTTTTTTACTACATAACGTAGAGCAATTATCTCTCCAAAAATTATTTACATCTATTGAATTTAACTTAAATAAAATAAAAGTATTGGCATTGTTTCTTATTGAGCGTCGAGGGAGTTGAAAATATGATTGACTAAGATATATACAATTACAAGAAGAATGTCTCCCTCTTGTATAGTAGCTATCCATTACTGTTTGGTTTCTCTCATTAACACAATCATCAAAGATGACGAGGTTCTTTTTTGATTTATCTAAATCTTGAGGTGAAGGTATATCATCCGTATTATCACTGAGAATACAAGTTATGGGTTTCGATTTTGATTTCTGTGTATCACAAAATAGTTGTATTATATCCTCAATGTTATAATCATTTAGTTTGTTTTGAAGTTTAAATAAACCGATAATGTCTTCCTTTTTAAGACCTGCATTAAAACCCTGTGAGAGTAGTTGATACTCGGGTTGAAAACTTGACTTTGTAAAAATTATTAAATTATCATAATCTAAAAAATTAGAACCAAGGAGCATCTTTAAAAGTAAACAGGTTTTCCCACATCCGGTTGAACCAACTATTAGACATCTCAATGAATTTGGAATGTTTTTATGGTTATTAAATTTTATCTTATTTTCCCAAACGGGTAAAAAATCATTCATTTATATATTTGGAAAACAAGTCATCTAACTTTTTTTGAGCTATTTTAGAAACTCTATATTTTATCCTGAGTTCGGGTTTAATTTCAAAATAATTCATTATTTTATTTATATAGTATCTTGTATTAACATTTCCATTAAAATTATTTTGAATAATAAATATCATTAAACCCTTATACATTTCTTCAATACAAATAGTCTCTTCCCTTGAAAGAAATGGTGTATTATCATCACAATACTTAACATTCATCTCTCTTATTAATCTTGTAAAGTAATTCATTTTTGGTTCTAATTTAAAAGAGTTATATTTTTTTTTTTTTTTTTTATTATCATTAATTAAAATTAAATCACAGAAAATACATTGTTTATATGAACCCTCATTATTAAGCCCTATTCTATCACAAGCCGGACAATTCTCTAATTTATCATATGGAGAGTCTGGAAATTCTAAATATCCTTCAGAACTTATCATATTTATATAGTAAATTTTTACTTAAACTAAACGCAAGTTTATTCATTAATAAATACAATGTTTCAAAGCACAAAAGACAAATTTCAATCAATCTCTACTTCGGTGGAAGATATAGAAAAATATGTCAAAGATGTTAAATTGAACAAAGATAAATATGGAAATTTTTGGGTAAAACCAGTTATGGAAAATAACATGAGCCCCTCTATTTCATTTAAAGGAAGAGCTCTAATTATACCTGGAAAGACATCCATTAAAGTAAATCTAACAAAAGTTTCTCCTCTACTCCTGGCAATTTATTCAAAGCTTGAAAAAGTGATTGACCACGATACTTTGAAAAAGAATGATAAGACCATTAATAATTCTAGAGGAGACATTTGTATTTTCTTTAATAATCCAAAGGGTGTAGATCTAAGTAAAATGAATGATGTTAATATTTCTGGTGAAATGTCATTTCGTTCTATGATAGTTAGAGATTATTTAAAGATAACTTTTGATATAAAAATTGTAGAGATTGAATCTGTTAATGAAAGAAAGTATATAGATATTGATGGGAATATTTTTCTTGCTAATTAAATATGAGTCAATACAGCAGTGAAGATTTTACTATTTCATTGAACTCGGACGATAGTGATGATAGTATTTCATTGAACTTGGACGATGGTGATGATAGTATTTCATTGAACACAGATGATAGTTATGATACTAATAGTTTGTGCTCAAATGATAGTTATGAGAGTAGCTTTATTGATGACTCTGAGTATGATTCTGAGTATTCATGTGATAGTTATGACTTAGATGATTCTGAGTGAAAAAGTGTTTTAGTTTAAGCACAGCGATATATATAAAACGGAGCTGTAAAGCTCAAAAGTGTTTTATTTTAAGCACAGTGATATATATAAAACACCACGTTTTCTCACGCTATAAATATGGTTTATTGTGATACTTGCGAGAAGGAAGTAAAATATTATAAACAACATATTCTCACCGCAAAACATACATACAACATTTTAAACAAACTTTCCCCTCTTCCACCTGAAACAAAACACTGTTCTACATGTAATAAAAATATCCTCAAGAAAGGCTTCAAAATACATCTTAAAACAAATCTACATTTATCAAATTTTATCACAACTAAAAACTCTGATGGAGCATTCAAAGGACATATTAAAATAAGAGTCTTTAACTTCAAACCTCCTGAACCAGAGTCTATAGTTGATGCTGTAGAAATAGTTAAACCTGCTGTTCAAACGTTGATTGAAAAAACACTAAAGGAAATGAAACCACTTAAATTTTATATGGGAGTAAAATTAGAAATGACAAAGGATGAAGGAGTTATAGATGCACCATACATGAGAACTGAGCCACACTTTATATCTTCATATCAAGATTTTAAAACATCAGGAGTCTATGATGAACTTATTAAACAAGAGCAAGATGTGGATAATTCAATCGTAGGAAGTGGATTCAATATAGGAAAAATTATTTACATAGACATTCATATTCTTAAATCAGATCCTCTAAAAGCTTCTTCTTACATTGATTTACCCAGTGTTATCAAAAATAGAAAAGCAGTTATCAATATCAAAAATAAAGACAATAAATGTTTTCTCTGGTCTATTTTAGCACACTTACATCCTCCACATTTTCATGATGAAAGAGTATCTCATTATAAAAAATATGAGAATACATTAAATACGAAAGATCTAAAGTTTCCGATGACTTTAAATGATATTCCTAAATTTGAAAAGATGAATAATTTATCAGTTAATGTTTATGGTCTAACAGAAACAAACAACATTCAGGTTTTAAAGCTTTCTGACAATTGTAAACAAACTCATATTAATCTTCTATATTTTAATTCAGACGAAAATTCACATTATACATACATCAAAGATATTGCTAAATTAATAAAACCACAAGTCTGTAAGAGAACAAATAAAATATATATTTGTTTGCGTTGTCTTAACTTCTTCAATTCACAAGAAAGATTAGATAAACATTCAAATTATTGTGGCGAACATAAATCAACGGTAATCAATATGCCTAAAGAAGGCTCAAAGATCACATTCAAAGATGAAAATAAAAAGATCAAACATCCATTTGTTATATATGCTGATTTTGAAAGTATTTTAGAAAAAATTGATACTGCTTCTCAAGATCCAAAAGAATCATACACAAATAAATATCAAAAACATACTCCTTGTGGTTTTTGTTATTATATCAAATCATCCGTTGGTGATAAATATAACAAGTTAGAGATGTATAGAGGCTCAAATACCCCAGAGGAGTTTGTGAAACGACTAGAAAAAGACTGTGTTCGATTAACCAAGATAATGAGAGAAACCAATAAACCAATGTCCTTAACAAGTAAAGAAAAAAGGGAATTTATAAAAAACAATGTCTGTCATATTTGTGAGGAGAAAATTGGTAAAGGTCTAAAGGTTAGAGACCATTGTCATCTCACTGGTAAATATAGAGGTCCGGCTCATCAAAGTTGTAATATTAATTATCAACTCCCCTCTTTCATTCCTGTCTTTCTTCATAACAACGCTCATTATGATACACATCTATTTATCAAGGAACTCTCAAAGACTTCTGGAAGTATCTCAGCAATTCCAAACACGGATCAGAAATACATTTCATTCACAAAAACAATTCACACATCTCCTATTACTCATATCAGATTTCTTGATACATTTAAATTCATGGCAAGTCCATTGGTTAACTTGGTTCAAAATCTAAAAGAGTTTCCATGTCTTTCAGAGTATTTTTTAGATAAAGATTTTCTAACACAAAAGGGAATTTACCCCTATGACTATATGGACTCATTTGAGAGATTCAATGAAACACAACTTCCTTCAAAAGAAAATTTCTATAACAAATTAAATAATAGTCATATATCTGATAAAGATTATGTACACGCACAAAATGTTTGGGAAAAATATAACATCAAGAATCTTGGCGAGTATCACGATTTGTATCTCAAAACTGATGTGCTTTTATTGGCCGATGTATTTGAAGCCTTTAGATCTGTTTGTCGCACTGGATATGGATTGGATCCTGCTCACTACTACACAGCACCTGGATTGGCCTGGAGTGCGATGTTGAAAATGACAAAACAAGATTTGGATTTGATAACCGATGTTGATATGCTTTTGATGATTGAAAAGGCAAAAAGAGGTGGAATTTCACAAGTCTGCTCGAGTAGATACGCAAAAGCAAATAACAAATATCTTCCAAATTATGATCCAACGAAAGAGAGTTCTTACTTGATGTACTATGACGCGAACAACCTGTATGGCTGGGCAATGTCTCAGGCTCTTCCTTATGGAAAACTTAGATGGGTAAAGGAAAAAGACTACAAAAACGTTTTACAAGATGTATGTATCTCTACACAAAAAGAATTGGATGAAGAAAAAGTTGGTTATTATTTTGAAATTGATTTAAAATATCCAGAGGAACTCCATAACCTACACAAAGATCTCCCATTTGCTTGTGAGAAAGAAAGTCCAAAGAAAGAATGGTTGAGTGATTATCAACGATCGTTTGATATAGGTGAATCAACAGAAAAATTACTTACTACATTATATAACAAGAAAAATTATGTTCTACACCAAAGAAATTTGCGACAATATTTATCAAAAGGTCTAAGAGTAGAGAAGATCCATAGGGTTCTAAAGTTCAATCAAAGTCATTGGTTAAAGGGGTACATTGATTTTAATACACAAAGAAGAACAGAGTCAAAAACAGATTTTGAGAAAGACTTTTATAAATTGATGAATAATGCGGTCTTTGGTAAGACTATGGAGAATGTGAGGAAAAGACAAAATATCAGACTATCAACATCTTGGGAACAAGCATCAAAATTAATTAATAGACCGAGTTTTACTCGAGCTGAGGTCTTTACTGAGAACTTTTGTGCGATCCATTTGATTAAAGAGAGTATTGAAATGAACAAACCTATTTATATTGGAACAACAATTCTTGATTTATCAAAGTCATTAATGTATGATTACTTTTATAATAACTTGAGGAAGAAATATCAAAATGATGTTAATCTACTTTATATGGATACAGATAGTTTTATTTTGAAAATTAATACCAACGATGTTTATTCAGACATGAAAAGAGACATTAATATCTATGACACGAGTAATTACAGTCCAGAGAGTGAGTTGTTCTCTTCTAAAAATAAAAAGGTGATTGGAAAGTTCAAGGATGAATTAGGAGGAAATGTTATGAGTGAATTTGTGGGATTGAGGTCAAAGGCTTATGCTTATAAATACATTGTGAATAACGTTGAAAAGACTGATAAGAAGTTAAAAGGTGTAAAGAAAAATGTTATTAAAGAAACAATAAACTTTAAGGATTATTATAACTGTTTAACAACAAAGAAAGAAGAGTTTAGAAAGATTAATGGAATAAGAAGTTATAAACATCAATTATATTCAGAAGAGATAAATAAGAAAGCATTGGGGGCTTTTGATGATAAGAGGTTTATTTTAGAAAATGGAATTGATAGTCTCCCTTATGGTTATATAAGTATATAAGTGATAAGATATATATATAAGTGATAAGATATATATAAGTGATAAGATATACATAAGTGATAAGATATATATAAGTGATAAGATATATATAAGTGATAAGTTAAAAAGGGGGGGTTGTTGGGGATTTTAACGGGCTACCGCCGCCTTTTTTACTATTATATAAATGATAGAACCAAGTATCAACCAGACTAAAGAGTGGAGGTGTAATCAACCTTGGTATATAAATGGAAAACATAATGAATGTGAAAAATATCAAATAGGTATAATTGAAAAGGCAACTGGTAAAAAAGTTCACAAAACAAATAAGAGAATTAATTTAAATACCGGTGAATTGGGTAAAAAAGATGGAAATATTTTTGAGTGGACGGAAAACTTTGATGGTTGTCAGGAAAATATATACTTTAATTTAAAAATGGTATGTGGCACTGGAGGCACTCAAGCAAGAACATTGAGGGAGGTTTACCATTTTATCTTAGCTCAGTTAAAATATCTTAATAAAGAACCAAACTCAAACATATTTTTTGTTAATATATTAGATGGTGAAGAGAGTTGTAGGAGAATTAAATTATTTCCCACGCATAAACAAATATTTGTAGGGTCGTTGTTTGAGTGGGTTATATTCACCAGATGATATTAAGAGTAAAAGGTTAAAAGGTTCATAAGGTCAGAAGGATCACAGGTGTTTAAGTGGTCTAATGAATAAGGATAACATGTCAAAAGGTTAGAAGGTTCGTAAAGAACAGGGTGAGAGAAATAGAGGTCTTTAGGGGCAATGAGGGAGGGAAAGAATTAATAAGGAAGTGAATGGGTCAATGTTTGAGTGGGTCAAAGATTAATCTGCCAGATGATATGTAGAAGAAGGATGATAGGTCTATAAGAGAAAACAAATATTTGTAGTGTTTGAGTGGTCTAATGAACAACATTAAGGATAGGTACTACAGACAAAAGGTTCATAAAGATGAGGGTGGGAGAAATAGAGGTGTTTATGATTTTTGAAAAAGACAAGGGGGTAAATGACATTAGATAGGGATTTCCCATGTTAAACGGAGGTGTCCCAGAAGCAACATTATTACACTACTCATGTTCCACTTGTTTGCCCAGTCTGTGATTTTGTCCAGGTCTGCAGAGAGTGAGGAGGCTGCAGACTGCCGATCTGAGGGATGAAGAATGGAGTGACAGAGAGTAGAGTGATCAGCAAAGAGATACAGAGGATTTTCAAGAGAGTCAGAGAGATCATTGATGAAGACCAGAAAAAGCACAGGGCCCAGAACACTGCCTTGTGGAACTCCAGCCTGAACAGGAAGAGGAGATGAGAGAAACCCATTCAGGGCCACACGTTGACTACGACTAGAGAGGAAGTCCGCCAACCATGCGTGGAGATTTCCATGGATACCAAAAGAGGAGAGTTTGGTGAGCAGAGCGGGGTGCCAGACCGTATCGAAGGCACGTGATATGTCAAGGGAGACTGCTCTAATTTCCTGTTTGGCATTGAGGACCTCCATCCATTGTTGAGAAAGCAGAAGCAGCATTTCCAGAGTAGTGTGTCCAGGTCTGAAACCAAATTGATGATCAGAGATCAAGCCATTGGAGAAGAGGAAAGATTTCATATCTGAAGCAATGATGGATTCCATGACTTTGCTGATAATTGGGAGAAGGCTGATTGGTCTGTAGTTGCTGGGATCTGTTTTAACACCTTTTTTGTGCAAAGCGGTGATGTTGTCAGATTTCCAAGCAGATGGAAGATGACCTTGAGCAAAAGAGAGGGTGAAGAGAACAGAGAGAGGGAGTGAAAGAGCGGAAGAACAGGCTTTTAGGACCCGTGGGCTGATGCCGTCAGGTCCAGTTGCAGAATCCGAGTCAAGGGTTGACAGAAACTTTTCCACCTTGTCAGGAGGAAAGGACACAGAGTCCAGGAGCAGCTGGGTACGACTGGGTACGGTGCGTACAGAGAGGGATGGGTTTGGGACACAAGATTTAAAGGCAAACACAGAGTTGAGGCATTCAGCTTTTTCACGTGCGGAGTCAGCCGTGTGACCATTTGAGGTGAGGGAGGGGATGGAGGGGGAACAAGCACCAGAAACAGATTTGACCAGACGCCACCAGGATTTGGAAGAGGGAGACAGATAAGAGAGTTCGGTCCTGAGAACAGAGAGATATTGTTTCCTGGCTCTCCTGAGGGTGGACACACACTTGTTTCGGGCTTTGTGAAAGGAAATGAGATTTCCTTCCGTTGGATTTGCTTTCCAGGAGACGAAAGCAAGTTGTTTCTGGGCAATAGCCTCACCACAAGATTCCGTGTACCATGGACAGGAGGAAGGGTATGACAACAGAAGACGAGATGGGATAAATCTGTGCATGAGAGAGAGCAGTTTGCTTTGGAAGAATTCCCAGGAAGAATTTATGTCAGAGGCAGTAGAGATGGGAGACCAGTCCAGATGATTGATGAAGCTTGAAGACCGCTGCTTGAAGACTTCAGAGGAAAACGTGAGAAGAATTCAAGAGTTTTCTGCGTAGCCCGCGCAAGTCCACTCGTCGTGGCAGCCGAGAACTTGCGATCCCTCATACGACTGTCTGGCGTGTGTTAAGGCGACGTTTAATCCTGAGGCCATACTGGTTGCAACTGGTACACTGGTACAGGCTCTTCGTACAGGTGACAAAGGAAGGCGTGTAGAATTTAGTGATGTGATGTTACAGAACATGGAAGACGACAGCTTCTTATCGCGTTTGATTTTTAGTGATGAAGCAACGTTTCATCTAAGCGGTAAAGTTAACCGTCACTATGTGTGCATATGGGGACTAGAGAATCCACACGAAACTGTAGAGCATGAGCGTGATTCCCCGAAAGTGAACGTGTTTTGTGCCGTTTCTCAAATAAAGGTTTATGGCCCTTTCTTTTTCGAGGGAAAAACAGTTACGGGGCAAACCTATCTCGAAATGCTGCAGAACTGGCTCTTTCCACAACTCAATGAAGATTCCGATGACTTCATTTTTCAGCAAGACGGAGCACCGCCACATTGGCACATGCAGGTTTAGACGTTTTCTTAAAGACACACTGCCTCAACGTTGGATAGGTCGCACAGGACCCCAAGACTTGGCGCTACACTCTTGGCCCCCAAGATCCCCAGACATTACACCGTGCGACTTTTTCTTGTGGGGAAATGTCAAAGACCGTGTTTTTGTGCCACCATTAGCGACTAATCTGGATGACCTCAAAAACAGAATCACGGCAGCGGTGACTTCAGTGAAAGAAGACACTCCGAGAGACGTTTGGGACGAATTCAACTATCGTCTCAATGTTGTCCTTGCAGCAGGTGGAGGGCACATAGAGCATTTATAAAATGGTTAGTAAAACTTGATAACTCATTAAACCGTTTGTAACTTTTCGTGGAATTGTAACATGTTGCCATCGTGAAATATACTGCTTTGAAATTGGGTCCATCCAATTGGGTCTTCTCATTAGTCCTTTGAAACACCGTGTGTGTGTGTGTGTGTGTGTGTGTGTGTGTGTGTGTGTGTGTGTGTGTGTGTGTGTGTATATATATATATATATATATATATATATATATATATATATATATATATATATATGTCATATACCTAATCACTTGCCAAAAGTGCACCAAACAATATGTTGGAAAAACTGAGAATACACTCTACACACGATTTAATAACACCCGGTCAGAAATCAATAACTTCCACACCAGTCAGGGCAAATCTCTACCTTACACGATACACTTCAATCAACCGGATCACTCTATAAATGACATTCAGATCTCTGCCATTGAATCAATCACAAATCGATCACACACCACGATTCTGAAACGTGAGTCCTTTTGGATACATAAACTTCAGACAAAAATCCCTCATGGCATAAATTTTGATGATTAAAGCATGTTCCTACATCAACCCAATCAAATTGTTAACCGTAACCCATTCATTCATTCATTCATTCATTCATTCTACCTTTGTATGTCATTTATATAAATATATAAATATATTATATGAATATAAATGGCATATGAATATATGCTTGTATGTTTATGTATGTATGTATCCCTATATTTGTATATGCACGTGCACCGGAAATGTAACGCAAACCGTAACTGTAAGCTGCGCTTCACTTCCGTTGAACTTGGGGCCGGTGAGTGAGCTTTGGCGTGGCTCTTCCTTCTGTATGCATTTTCTACACATATCACACATCTTACACACACTACACTACACATACTTGACTGATATACATGCCTGCTGTTTTTGTAGACTCAGAAGAAGACCTTTGTTGGTCGAAAGCTTGTCGAATTAAAGATCGAAGCCCTGAAGCTACGTCCGCGTCTTATTCAATCTCCCGATTATTTATTCAATGCAAATGAGACGCCCTGCTCGTACTGTGGAGTTTCTACTATTTCTCACAGTTATATATATATATATATATATATATATATATATATATATATATATATATATTGTTGCGAATATGGAATTTGGCCTCCATATCCGCTTGTAAATATTCCCCTATTTCTCCAATACTCCCCAACTTTCCCCAATCCCCCATTCCCTAGTCCCATTGCATGTAAATAACAATCAGTAGAGCCGACCTTCCCCTTATTCCCCCATTAAATGTCGTGCCCAGGTCCACCGCACCACACGTAGACAACTTTCGGACATCTTGCTAGTTATTCTTAGTCTATGTCAGTTAAGGCCTCGTTTCCATTAATTATGACTCTTCGTTGCACCAGAATGTGATTATATGGCATCAGTAGTGAGTTTAGGACCTTTTCCATACCTCCTTCCATCTTCTTCCCCAACCAACTATGGCTGCAGCAACGGAGGGGATGGGGGCGTCGCGGCGGCGCGGGGGAGGATGCGTCCTCACACCGGCTCGATTAGCGCCATTGACCACGCGCTCCACGGGGTTACCACGGAGGGGCTGGCTGTCAGCTCCTCCTCAAGGGCGGAGCCTGGTAACCCCCCGCACCCAATCAGAAGGGCGGACCGATTCCATCTGGGGCGGCGCTAGCGAGCCGAGGGCGTGTCACTCCCCGCCGGATATACGCGGCCCCGCGCCGGATGTGAAGAGATGCGCCCCCAGCTGGAGAAAGAGGTACCTGCGAGCGCTGAGTCAGATGCGCCCCGCCTGAGAAAGAACGTTGCCTGCGATCGCTGAGAGAGAAAGACCCGCCTGAGAAAGAACGTTACCTCCGAGCGCTGTGACCTCCCCGCATCTTTGGACCGGACCGAACCGTGTGGATTCTGCCCCGAGCCCAGGCGCACCTGGAGCCATCGCTATCTGCCTTTCCCAGCCATCAATCCCCGTGTGAGTCAGCCGTTGTCCCGTTTACCTGTCGTCTGTCCGGGGTTAATATAAGAGTGTGTCTAAGTGCCCGTCTTCCTGTGATATACCTCTAGCCCCTGTAATCTAACCTTTTCCGTACGAATATAATTGAGAATCGAAACATTGGTGTCTGTCATTATAATTCAGCCGTGTGTCTTCTTTTTCCTTATTGAGCCAGCGTGGCGCGGCTTCGTCAACGTTCGAGTACAATCGGGTAATTTGTGCGGACACGACGGCCATTCCGCTCGGCCCACCTTAACATCAAAGTCGTGTCTGTAACAATTGGTGTCGAGGAGTGAGATTCGGACCCGGGACTAAATTAGTTAGGCCCAAATTTTGGGAGGGAAAATCGATCCGGAGCGCGTACGGCGCTCGACAAAATCGATCCGGAGCGCGGTCCCGCGGTTACTGCGCTCGCCGAAATTATAACGAAAAAAAAAAATTTTGGATTTGTTTTACGAAAACTCGAATTTTGCAAGTCGCGCCATGGCGGATCAAGACGGCTGGGGTCCGGTAGGGGAGAGTGAAGCAGGCTCGGTCCAGGACCAAATTGAGGGACATGAGGGACATGAGGAGAGCGAAGCAGTGAGGGCGGCAGGTTCGCGAAATGGCGCCTCGCACATAGCTACGGCGGCCGCACCCGCTGCACAAGTGGGAGGAATGGCCCAAATGCAGGCCCTCATGGAGCAATTTATGGCGCAAATGCAGGCGTCCCTCAACCTACAGGGTGAGCGATTGGAAAACCAAATGGGGGTAATGGGAAACCAAATGGGGGTAATGGGAAACGAAATGGGGGTAATGAGGGACGCAGCGAGGGGTACTGGTGAGAAGTTAGACAATAATGTTGAGAAGTTAGACAAAAATTTTGAGGGGTTAGACAATGGGATAAAAGAGGTGAGACATGGGTTAGAGGGGGTAGAAAATAGAATGGCTGCCCAGGAGAATCAAATAGAGGGAGTGAAAAATGGGTTAGAGGGGTTAGAAAACAGTATGGAAGGCAAATTGAGGGACATGAGGGACCAAGCGGAAAGGGAAGTTAAACAAATGGAGCAGCAGATAGAGGGGGTCAGAATGGGGGTAGAAACCAAACTGGATGCTCACAGGGAGGAAATGGAGCAGATGAGGGTGGCATCTGGGCAGGAGATGCAAGTGATGGGAGAAGAGATCAGAAGAGGTGTGAGTGAGGAGGTCGGAGGAGTGCGCGAGGAGGTGAGGCACTGTAAGGAGCACATGGAGAAGGAGGTGAGAAAGGGGACTGTAAAGTTACAGGGGGGCATAGAGGTCCTGACGCAGGAGGTGGAACAGCTGACGGAGGGACAAAAAGAACTAACGGAGCAGGTTCAAAGGAACACTGCGGTATTAGGAGGGTTAAAAGTGACACAGAAAGAACTAAAAGACGACTTGATAGCGACGAAGAGGGAATGTCAGATGGTACGTGAGGGACTGACAACGAGGTTGGACGAGGTGGTAGAGGTAATGGAGACGAAGGACCGGCAGGTGAGGACGCACATGGAAACGGTCAAGGTAGCCTTGGAGGACGAGCTTGAGGAGACGTACCGGGGAATAAAAGAGGTGAAGCAGAAACTAGAAGAAGTGGAAGAAGGAATGAGCGAAATTAAGAAGCGACGGAGAGGGGATAAGAAAGAGATAAAGGAGGAAGTAAAAGAATTGGTCCAAAGCCTGTGTTCAAATCGTGATGATGTGCTCATTAACCGGATGAGGGATTCGCAGGTGATGGAGGAGAAGCGAAGAGGAAGAGGACCCGGTGTAAGTGGTGACCAATATGGTCGTGCGTATGATGCGCCAGGGGATTTAAGGAGCTTGGGGGTCGAGATGGACCCGGGTGTTCGTGAGAGGCCGTGGGTGAAGTGTGCGACAGGTCTGGTGTGCGAAAATGGAGGTGTGCAAGAAAGTCCGACTCTGGGGTGTGTGAGGAAAAAGTGCGTGCCAAGGAGTAGTAAGGGTGCTGGCGAGAATGAGTCGGTCGTAGCGCGTGTGCGAGGGGGGGGGCACATGGAAGCGCGGTGTGGTGAGTGTTGCAGAGGGTGTGACGGGAGAGTGTGCGCGAGAGAGGTGTGTAACGGACGGGTGCATGAGGAAAGAGTGCGCTGTCAAAGGCAAGGAAGAATGCACACCTGTGGTGAGTGTTACAGAGGGTGTAACGGGAGAGTGTGCGCGAGAAAGGTGTGTGACGGACAGGTGCATGAGGAAAGAGTGCGCTGTCAGAAGTAAGGAAGAGTGTCCACCTGTGGTGAGTGTTACAGAGGGTGTAACGGGAGAGTGTGCGCGAGAAAGGTGTGTGACGGACAGGTGCATGAGGAAAGAGTGCGCTGTCAAGAGTAAGGGTGAGTGCGCTGTCAGGAATGGAGGTGAAAGTAGTGAGAGTGACATGGAGCGTGAGTTAGTTGTGACAGGTGAGCGAGGATGTACACCTGGGATGGAAGGATGCACACCTGGAATGGTAGAGCGTGAGTGGGAATGCACGCTGGAGTTGGTGGTGAGGCACGTGGTTGGGTGTGTGAATGAGGGCACACCTGTGATTGTCACAGAGGAGGTGACCGAGGAGGGGGCGCGAAGAGGTGTTTTGGTGAGGTGTGCGACCAACGAATGTGTGCCAAAGTGTTCGGTGGTCAGGTGTGTGACCAAGGCTGTGAGTGGAATGGGTGTACCTGGGTGTGTAAGGAAAGGTACGAGGAGCATGGGCACGGCGGGATGTGAGAGCAAGGAACGGGCTGCGGGGTGTAAGCGTCCAGGTGAAGCATCGACGTTAAACGGGTTAGAGTTTAGAACGACTTATAGCCGAATCGGGCCCTCGGTGCGTGCTGGGCCTCGCTTTGAACGGCCGCGTCCGTGCTCCACTAGGCGGAGCTGGCAGCCCGATAGAAAGGGTCGTCATGGCGACCACTTTTTGGTGAGACGTGCCGGCAGGTCGAGATCGGGACATTGGATGGCTCCACGCCGAGGTGATGCGTGGGATCTCGGCCCGGGTAAGCCCCCGTCCCTGCACCGAGTGCCGGACGTATCCAACCGCGGGCACAGAACAACCCGCATTCATGGCTTGGCTTTACGAAGCCGGGCTTTGGATAGGAATTGGCGCACCGAGAGGCATTAGTGAGTAGACGGGTGATGGTGATAGTGATAGTGATTTAAAACGAAATTTAGAAAAGTGAATAGAATTGGCAGTAAATGGAAAATTTTTGATTGTTGGATTTGGACGAGCAAAATTGATAGTGAAAGACCCCCAATGTGGTGGGATGGCAAATCCATCATCCCTCACATATGGGGGCAAAGGAGCAATAGCTTATGGGGTGTATGGCAGTGAAAAATAGCCCGGGTGGGTTAGGATATTGATAGGGATCTAGCGAAGATGACAGTAGGTAACGATAAGGTTAGGTAGTGACTGATACCTGTAGTGGGGACGCAGGTAGATTAGTATGGATGATAATGACGTGGGAGCGCAATAGTTTAAAGGGACGACTGGGAAGCGCAAGTTTCAGAAGGGAGTAGTTAGCTGAGATGATGCCGTGTGTGTGAGAATTGAACAGGTGTGATTGCACAGGTGTGCAACTGGACAGGTGTGTGGAACAGTGTATGAGTAGTGAGTGTTGTGGATCAGCGCGAATGCGCTTGGGGAGAGAAGGGTGCAGGTGGCACCAGGTGAGAGAGCACAGGTGTGCAAGTACAGGTGTGTGGAGAGAGTTGGAGTAGGTGGTACGGAGTGGTGTGCATGGTGCGAAGGTGTGGATGGGGGAAGAGTGGACCCCTTTCACGAGTACCCGGGGCGGGTAGTGTAAGTGCTAGGTAGAGGGTACAGGTAAATTGTGGTTGGATATTGGCATTTGTGGTGCGGTTGCAGAATGGTATTGTGGATGGGTGCATTAGTGTTGTGGAAATGGCTGGGCGTGTAGCCTGTTAGTGTGTGTAGTTGGTTGGGCACTCCACCACTGTGAGGATGTCGGCCAGGTGAGGCCGCAGGTGGGCTCTGGGAGCCGGTAGAGTTGTGGATGGGGCCCGAGGATCCGGAGGACGGACCCGGGTAGCCCAGTGCCAGAGAGGGCACCGAGTGGGGAGAGAGCCAGAGGGCCTTCCCCAGGTAGTTAGGTTAGGGTAAGGAGCAGGTAAGCTCGGAGGCAACCGCAGTGGTGGAGGTGTGCAGGTGGGTAGACCCACTGGGAGAGGTACACGCCACAGCCCAGAAATTGTGCGAGGGCACCGGGAGATGAATCGGGGGAGTGAGACCCCAAATTGAAAAGCACCACAGTTTGGCCAATGGGAATTGGTTTTTAGAACCCATAGTGTAAGAGGGCCAATGGTTTGGCCGGAGAAAGACCCCGGGTAGTGTAAAGTTGTTAAAGTCATTTAGGAAATAGTTAGGATTGATGAACCTGTCGCACCATACGCAGCCACTTACCTGTGGTGATGATGATGACTCCACACCTGTGTTTTCTTTGTTTTGTGTTGCAGGAAGTAAGAATTGTTGTGAGGATTTGTGAGACGCATCACGACGTGGATGAGACATTGGGGTGATTCCATCTCTCCCTCCCTAGGAGGGACTGATGATGAATTGGTGATGGCAAATTTTGATGTTCAGTTGAAAATGGCAAATTTGATTGGTTAGGAGGGAGAGAAGACGAATTTGGTTTATGGGAGGAACGGGGAAGACAGTAGGGATGTTTGTTGATTTGTAAAATAGATGTTTATGGGTAGTGTTGAGTTTTGTGGATACAGTAAGGGGTAAGGGAGGGGCCATGTAGGTTACCTGGTGGGGGGGGCGTACGATAGGAACGTACCTGTCTCACCTGGTTCCCATGTGCTCCCAGTGTGCATCATCTTATATTGCGTGCACTTTTGCGCCCTTACCACCTTACTCACTTGTCTTCTTCTTTTGTCTCCCACCTCCGAGGATCTGGCTTTGGGGTAGAGAGAGAGGAGAGAGAGGTGCTGGCTGCGCAGTTGTGGGCCTGCACTTTCGCTGTTTGCTGCCGGGATCGATACACCATATGGACCGCAATGTTTGTGGCCACCCACAATGGACCGCAGTTCGTTTGCGGCCAAGCACCACCCGGGGATGGACCTATGGGTCAACGTGGCACCTATGCCATACAGGTGAACCACTTTTAGTTAACACCAAGTGCACCACAAGAAGAGCAAGAGACACCTGCAGGGTTAGGGGTTGTCGAATTTATTTTTATTCCAATGAACAATGGTGACTGCACCGATTGGTGGTGGGGTGGTGCTTTTGATGCTCGGGAAGGGTGCTCTGCACGTTATTAAAGGCCGTCGGCCACAGAGCACTCGTGGGTTGGTGTATCGATGTTGGCAAGCGCGCTCTCTCTATGCATAACATCTGCATGTGTTCCTCCAAAAACAGGTCCTGGATCGTAGTGTAAATAGCAGCGTAGTCTTGTAAATAATGCTCCCTACCGGCTGTATGTGTAGTTTGAGAATTCTTTCCGGATTCGGTTATCCTGTGGGTGTGTTTCTGTGAGGAGAAGGGTGCAACGTCGCAGGGGGACATATTTACTCATTTGTGAACATCTGTAAAACTGTCGCACTCAGGGTAGAGTTAATAGTAGAGGGACTACATCTGAGTGCCACACTAAACTAGGTAAAAATTTATCGGGTCGGGACGCCCCGAGGGTAGAGAAGGGTGCAATGTTGCGAATATGGAATTTGGCCTCCATATCCGCTTGTAAATATTCCCCTATTTCTCCAATACTCCCCAACTTTCCCCAATCCCCCATTCCCTAGTCCCATTGCATGTAAATAACAATCAGTAGAGCCGACCTTCCCCTTATTCCCCCATTAAATGTCGTGCCCAGGTCCACCGCACCACACGTAGACAACTTTCGGACATCTTGCTAGTTATTCTTAGTCTATGTCAGTTAAGGCCTCGTTTCCATTAATTATGACTCTTCGTTGCACCAGAATGTGATTATATGGCATCAGTAGTGAGTTTAGGACCTTTTCCATACCTCCTTCCATCTTCTTCCCCAACCAACTATGGCTGCAGCAACGGAGGGGATGGGGGCGTCGCGGCGGCGCGGGGGAGGATGCGTCCTCACACCGGCTCGATTAGCGCCATTGACCACGCGCTCCACGGGGTTACCACGGAGGGGCTGGCTGTCAGCTCCTCCTCAAGGGCGGAGCCTGGTAACCCCCCGCACCCAATCAGAAGGGCGGACCGATTCCATCTGGGGCGGCGCTAGCGAGCCGAGGGCGTGTCACTCCCCGCCGGATATACGCGGCCCCGCGCCGGATGTGAAGAGATGCGCCCCCAGCTGGAGAAAGAGGTACCTGCGAGCGCTGAGTCAGATGCGCCCCGCCTGAGAAAGAACGTTGCCTGCGATCGCTGAGAGAGAAAGACCCGCCTGAGAAAGAACGTTACCTCCGAGCGCTGTGACCTCCCCGCATCTTTGGACCGGACCGAACCGTGTGGATTCTGCCCCGAGCCCAGGCGCACCTGGAGCCATCGCTATCTGCCTTTCCCAGCCATCAATCCCCGTGTGAGTCAGCCGTTGTCCCGTTTACCTGTCGTCTGTCCGGGGTTAATATAAGAGTGTGTCTAAGTGCCCGTCTTCCTGTGATATACCTCTAGCCCCTGTAATCTAACCTTTTCCGTACGAATATAATTGAGAATCGAAACATTGGTGTCTGTCATTATAATTCAGCCGTGTGTCTTCTTTTTCCTTATTGAGCCAGCGTGGCGCGGCTTCGTCAACGTTCGAGTACAATCGGGTAATTTGTGCGGACACGACGGCCATTCCGCTCGGCCCACCTTAACATCAAAGTCGTGTCTGTAACAATATATATATATATATATATATATATATATATATATATATATATATATATATATATACATACATATACATATACATATACATATATATATATATATATATATATATATATATATATATATATATATATATATATATATATATATATATATATATATATATATACAGTCATCCCTCGCTATATCGCGGTTCACTTTTCGCGGCTTCGGTACATCGCGGGTTTTTCTCGCCGGTATATGTAAAATTATATCGCGGATTTTTCGCTCTATCGCGGGATTTTTCGGTATAAATGTATTTTTATATACTATTATTTAAAATATTTTTGTGGTAAAATAAGCATTTTCTAGCCTAAAAAATTAAAAAACGTAAAATAATAAGAAAAATACAGTATTTAAAACATATTACAAGAAATAAAATACTGTACATAGTGTACAGTAGAAGAGTAGACAAAGAGACAAAGAGTCGTGCGTATGGAAAACGCAGATGCGGCAGCTTCCACTTGTGCGAGTTACCCACGTGATGGGTAACTGTAATGCTCTTTCTGGCTGTGCAGTACATTCATAATCGTCATCACCTTCATCGTCATCAGTACTGCACAGCTAATTCATCATCATCTTCATCACGCAAGTTGTAGTATTGAAGAGCCGGGGCTCTTGCTTGATACGGACGAAATGACGGGCAAGACACAAACTCGTCCGAGAAGATATTTATTCTCAAAACCAACTCGGGAACACTGTAAAGCCCGTTTATCGGGCTGCATTATAAAGCACAACCAGAAACCGAAAGCCACGCCTCTCAAGCGTGGCGTGCTTGGTGGTCACGTGATCAACAGGTGTAGCTGATTATACCCGCACGCGCGGCACGCTTTGGCGGTCACGTGACCAGCCACTCTGGCGCAGGGGATCCCCGCCGGTGACGTCACCGGCTGGAGCAAGGAGATTCTAATGCTGGTCTTGCTTGGGGAACCCATGGGTCGCTACAGTATCTTCAATGGTGAGTACCCATTAGAATTTTATATGTTGTTAAAATTACGTATGTTTAAGAGTGTAAAAAGTGTTTAAGAGTATAGGAAGTGTTTATAAGAGTATGGGAAAGGTTAATAAGAGTGTGGGGAGGGTCATAAAGCTTTAAAATATATATAAATAATAAAATAAAAATATGGTCGCTACTTCGCGGATTTTCGTCTATCGCGGGGGGTTCTGGAACGTAACCCCCGCGATAAACGAGGGATCACTGTATATATATATATATATATATATATATATACACACACACACACACACACAGACTTGGCATTTAATATGGAATATTTATTTTGTGGGGGTGAACTTACTTTTCAAGATGTCTTAGAACCAAAAGTTCATTGGAATTATGTTGAAATGATTCTAGATTTTGTTAATGTGACCTTTAAAAGAAACAAAAACCACATTTGACATTTCGAAACAAATAAATTGATCCTTGAAAGTGATGTAAACTGATATCGAACTCAATTCACGGACAGTACTGTGTTAAACTTCTGTACGCTTTCCAGAAGTATCTCTTTATTTTGCACATTAGTCAAAATTTTTTTTTACATAAACAAAAGTTAAATTACGACTGGGATTACGGACAGTAAAATTACAGTTCAGTTCTTCGTGGAACCCCCACGAGCATTCAGGAGAGCACGTACACGTTGAGGCATGCTGTTCACGAGATTTGCCAAGGTTTGGACAGGAATCGCTTGCCATGCAGTGACAATAGCCTGCTGCAATTCACGCACAGAGGTCGGCTGCTGGTCCAAGTGGTCGATTTGACGCATTAATTCTGCCCACAAGTTCTCTATCGGATTCATATCCAGGGACATGGCAGGCCACTCCATATGCTCTACACCACGGTCAGCAAGAAAGTGTTGGATCATGCGAGCACGATGAGGCCGTGCATTGTCATCTTGGAAGACAAAGTTTCCTCGAAAGGCTGCACGAGCAAATGGAAGCAATGTTTCTTCCAGAATGGCCCTGTACTTGAACTGGTTCAGGTTTCCATTCAGAACAACCAGGTCAGTTTTGCCCCTGCACATTCGTCACTGAAGGTCACGTGATTCCAGTGTCCTGGCTGCCATTGACGGTGCTCTCTGGCCCACTGCAATCGGCGCTGGCGCTGTTGTCTGGTCAGGCGTGGCTTTCTCAGGGGACGCCTGGCATGAGAGCCTGCTTGAACCAGTCGTTGGTTGACTAGCCTTCTGGATACAGGCACATTTGTCAGTTGCTGCCACTCAGCCCGAAGCCGATTAGCTGACTTGGTACGGCCATTGTGGACTAACCGGTGCAGCTGGCGATCATCCCTCCTTGTGGTTCTGCGGGGACGTCCTGGCCTCGGTATTGGAGTAGGGACACCCCTCTGAGCATTTCGTTTCAGGATCTTTGACACCTGACCTTGAATGATGCCATACTGCCGAGCAATAGCACGCTGTTTCATGCTGTAATTTCGTAAAGCCACCACTCCATGACGAACAGCATTGTCGAGTTGACGGACCATCTCCAGAGGAAGCGGCAATATCTTTTGGAGACGTGCAGCAGTTCTTTTCCAC
>NC_136267.1:187309384-187630313 GCF_964187855.1 Myxine glutinosa | reverse complement strand
AGACCAGGTCACTCTACTCTGGACATGCTGCTTCTGCTGTCTCAACAATGGATGGAGGTCCTCAATGCCAAACAGGAAGTTAGAGCTGTCTCCCTCGACATATCACGTGCCTTCGACACGGTCTGGCACCCCGCTCTGCTCACCAAACTCTCCTCCTTTGGTATCCATGGAAATCTCCACGCATGGCTGGCGGACTTCCTCTCTAGTCGTCGTCAACGTGTGGCCCTGAATGGGTTTCTCTCATCTCCTCTTCCTGTTCAGGCTGGAGTTCCCCAAGGCAGTGTTCTGGGCCCCGTGCTTTTTCTGGTCTTCATCAATGATCTCTCTGACTCTCTCGAAAATCCTCTCTATCTCTTTGCTGATGACTCCACTCTCTGCCGCTCCATTCCTCTTCCCTCAGATCGGCAGTCTGCTGCCTCCTCACTCTCTGAAGACCTGGACAAAATCACAGACTGGTCAAACAAGTGGAACATGTCTTTCAATCCTGACAAATCTCACACTCTTACTATGTCTCTCCGAAAAGATCGACTGGACAACCCTCCCATCTACTTTCTCAACAATCCTCTCCAAGAAGTTCTGTCGCTCAAGATTTTGGGTCTCACTATCTGCCATGATCTTTCTTGGGAAAACCACATTTCAAAGCTGGCCTCCAAAGCCAGTCGCCGACTGGGCATCCTCCGTCGTGCGAAGTCCTTCCTCGGCACACCTGAGCTCCTCACCACATACAAGGCTTTCATCCGCAGCTCAATGGAATACTGTTCTCCCCTATGGGCCGGTGCTCCTGCCTCACACCTAGCTCGGCTTCACGCTGTTGAAACCAAAGCTTTCAGAATTATTGGAATCTCCCGCGATGAAGCTATCTCTGAGGGCCTTTCACTCACTCACCGCAGGCAGGTAGGTGGTCTTTCTGTCTTCTACCGACTCCTCTCCGGCCTTGCACCCCCAGCTCTCTCTGTGCTCTGTCCCCCAAATATTCCTACAGGTCGCACAAGATCTGCCAGCAACCCTCTGATGTTAATATGGAATATTTTTTTTGTGGGGGTGAACTTACTTTTCAAGATGTCTTAGAACCAAAAGTTCATTGGAATTATGTTGAAATTATTCTAGATTTTGTTAATGTCACCTTTAAAAGAAACAAAAATCACATTTGACATTTCGAAACAAATAAATTGATCCTTGAAAGTGATGTAAACTGATATCGAACTCAATTCGTGGACAGTACTGTGTTAAACTTCTGTACGTTTTCCAGAAGTATCTCTTTATTTTGCACATGAGCCCAAATTTTTTTTTAACAAAAACAAAAGTTAAATTACGACTGGGATTACGGACAGTAAAATTACAGTTCAGTACTTCGTGTAACCCCCACGAGCATTCAGGAGAGCACGTACACGTTGAGGCATGCTGTTCACAAGATTTGCCAAGGTTTGGACAGGAATCGCTTGCCATGCAGTGACAATAGTCTGGTGCAATTGACGCACAGAGGTGCTGCTGGACCAAGTTGTTGATTTGACGTGTTAATTCTGCCGACAAGTTCTCTATCGGATTCATATCCGGGGACATGGCAGGCCACTCTATATGCTCTACACCACGGTCAGCAAGAAAGTGTTGCATCATGCGAGCACGATGAGGCCGTGCATTGCCATCTTGGAAGACAAAGTTTCCTCGAAAGGCTGCACGAGCAAATGGAAGCAATGTTTCTTCCAGAATGGCCCTGTACTTGAACTGGTTTAGGTTTCCATTCAGAACAACCAGGTCAGTTTTGCCCCCTGCATGAAAAGCATCCCAAACGGTCACCCCACCACCTCCAGCTTGGACTCTTGGCACTATACAATCTTTGTTGTCGGCTTCATGCACTTGTCTGCGCACTCGGACGCGGCCATCTTGATGATAGACCAGAAATATGGACTCGTCACTGAAGATCACGTGATTTCAGTGTCCTGGCTGCCATTGACGGTGCTCTCTGGCCCACTGCAATCGGCGCTGGCGGTGTTGTCTGGTCAGGCGTGGCTTTCTCAGGGGACGCCTGGCACGATAGCCTGCTTGAACCAGTCGTTGGTTGACTAGCCTTCTGGATACAGGCACATTTGTCAGTTGCTGCCATTCAGCCCTAAGCCGATTAGCTGACTTGGTACGGCCATTGCAGACTAACCGGTGCAGCTGGCGATCATCCCTCCTTGTGGTTCTGCGGGGACTTCCTGGCCTCGGTATTGGAGTAGGGACACCCCTCTGAGCATTTCGTTTCAGGATCTTTGACACCTGACCTTGAGTGATGCCATACTGCCGAGCAATAGCACACTGTTTCATGCCGTAATTTCGTAAAGCTACCACTCCATGACAAACAGCATTGTCGAGTTGACGGGACCATCTCCAGAGGAAGCGGCAATAACTTTTGGAGACGTGCAGCAGTTGTTTTCCACTAATACAGAACGCAACAAGCCTTGTATACCCGACTGTGAAGCCAATCATCAAATGCACCTGTCCGTACATTTTGCCAGGCCACCTGTGATATAATCGTGTTGTTGACTTCTTGCTGCGACAGACAATCAGTGACATGATTCTTTTAACAAAGAAATCACCGAAGCGTAAAAGAAACTCACCAGATTTATATGCTGAGTTCAGAAAGTAAACCTAAGTCAAGAAAAAAAAAATTCCATATTAAATGCCAAGTCTGTATATATGAACGGCGATTGGGAATTATATCCAATAAGTCAATTGTATAGTTCTCCTACCTTTAGTTTTGTCTTAACTCAACGTTTCGGCCAGCAACCTAGCATGCAATGGGGCCTCCACTCGCCTTTGTCAAGAGCTTCATCAAGATCCCACCTACATCAGGCTCTTGACAAAGGCTCGTGGAGGCCCCATTGCATGCCGGGTTGCTGGCCAAAACGTTGAGTTTTTAAGACAAAACTTTAGGTTGGAGAACTATAAAATGGATTTATTGTATTATATCTATATATATATATAAAAATATATATATTCAAACAAATACAGTGTCTATAGAAAGTCTACCCCCCCCCCCCCCCCCCCCCCTTTCAAAATGTTCACCTTTTTTTTTAACCTTAAAACCTGGAATTAAAATACATGAAATCAAACTTTTTCTACCTTTATTTACACATCGTAACCGACAACTTCCAAGTGAAAAACAAATTCTACAAATTTCAGAAAATTTATTTAAAATACAAAACTAGATTATCTAGGTTAGATAAGTGTCCACTCCCTTTTAATAGCAATTGTAAATTAGCTCAGGTATAACCAATCACCTTCAAAATCCTGTGTTAAATTGTAGCGATTCTGATTATTTCAGAATAAAATCAGCTGTTCCTGTTGGTTTCCTCTGCTGGGTAGTGCATTTCACAGGAAGGACTCAACCATGAGCACCAAGAAGCATTTAAAAGACCTCCGGGATGAAGTTGTGGAAAGGCGCAGATCAGGGAATGGGCATAAAAATATTTCAAAGGACTTGAATATCCCTTGGAGCACAGCCAAGACAATCATTATGAAGTGGAAGGTGTATGGTCCCACCAAGACCCTGCCTAGATCAGGTCGTCCCTCCAAAATGGATGACCAATCAAGGAGGAGACTGATCACAGAGGCCACCAAGAGGCCAATGGCAACTTTGAAAGAGTTACAGGCCTTCACGGCAAAGACTGGTCACTGTGTGCATGTGACAACAATATCCCAAGCACTCCACAAGTCTGGCCTGTATGGCAGGGTGGCAAGAAGGAAGCCATTGCTCAAAAAGCCCACCTTGAGTCCCGTTTGAGGAATGCAAAAAAACACCCTGGAGATTCTGAAGCCATGCGGCAAAAAGTTTTGTTGTCTGACGAAACCAAGAGACTGACTTTTTGGCCCAAATGCAAAACGTTACATTTGGCACAAACCCAACACAGCACATCACCCAAAGAACACCATCCCTACTGTTAAGCATGGTGGTACCAGCATCATGTTATGGAAATGTTTCTCATCAGCAAAGACTGCGGCACTTGGAGAATGGGAGATGAAGGGAATGGCAGCATGAGGAAAAGGGAAGGCAGCATGACGGAAGGGGAAGGGAAGGCCTATTTCTTATTAACCTTCTCCGTATTTGAAATACTTACAAGTAGCCACATTTTTATTAAATGAAAGGAACATGCGGACAAATCTCACCTCCAGGAATAACTTTTCCAGTGTCTTGTACTGTCAGCACAGACAATTTCTCCTCAGAGTCTGCACGGATGACGCCATAGCTTAGGCCAGACATGGAAAGCACACCACGGCCTGCAGCCAGTGTGCTATCAGCTGCAGGCCTGCAATAAAACATGATGCATTAGTAAGAGAGAGCAAATTACCACGTGTCATGCTCAACCTGCCTCATGTTCGTAGTTGTCACAATTATGCAGAAAACATTGGCTGACAGATATACAGACACAGGCAGCCAGACAAACGTCTCTCTTAGAGTTTCGATATAATTTGTAGAGTGTCTGTGTGTAGGTTTGTGTGAAGTCCTGCTCCCTGTTCCTCTTCCTCCTGATGGGATCTTTAACAGACAGACTTTGTACTTTGGAGACAGACAGACATGTTTCCAAAATTATATTTGTGGACAGTCTGTTTGTAAACTGATGTTTGTGGACAGATAGACAGACAAAGTGAGCCAATTGCATAACCATGCTTTTCGCTTTGAGTGCGCTGAGTAAAAACTGATAAAAGTGCCCATGGCCGAGTGGTTAAAGTCACTGCCTCAAACTAGTAGATGCTGTTCAATCACAGACAAAGCCAAGTTCGAAATATCTTTCTTCGTTAGTGCGAAAAAGCGTTCCACACACATAGACGCAGCTCCTTTAATATACTGTACATATAGATAAAAGCTACCACGCAGAGAATAATAAAAGATAAGAACTCAAAGTAGATAAGAGCTGCACTCACCTACGTATGGCCACAGTGAGACCTTCAGGTGACGTGGCACATGGACAGATAGCCTCAGGCTTCAATCCTCTGCCTTGAAATGCATTGATAAATGCATCACATGAAGACACTGACCCTGCAGATGAACAAAACGCATTACTAAGTAAACACGCAGGTAACCAATGATGAATGAATGAATGATCGTTTTAAGGCCATTTTCCCCGCTACAGCGGGGGTTAGCCTTGCGGGCCCCATGACAATCATGGTTCCCTGTTTTTGAGGCAATGTTTTTATGGCCGGATGCCCTTCCTGGCGCCAACCCTTAGTCGCCTCTTACGATGCGCAGGGATATGGTGTACCGATTCTAAACCGGGGTACACACCGGGATCATTCATCCCAGCAAGCTGGTACTCAATTTGCCGACCTCGGAAGGATGACAGGCTGAGTCAACCCCCCTGGCGTTAATTCAGCGATCGACCGGGATTCGAACCCAGGATCATAGGATCCCAAGCCGGCACCCTAACCGCTAAGCCAACACCAGGCTGTGAGGCAGGAGCAATGATATTCAAGTAAATATGCACGTAACCGATATTCAAGTAAATGTAGAGGTATCCACCGATATTCAAGTAAATGTGCAGGTAATCATTGATATTCAAATGAATGTACAGGTAACCACCGATATTGAAGTAAAAATGCAGTTAACCACCGATATTGAAGTAAATGTACACATAACCACTGATATTCAAGTAAATGTACACATAACCACCGATATTGAAGTAAATGTACACATAACCACCGATATTCAAGTAAATGTACACATAACCACCGATATTGAAGTAAATGTACACATAACCACCGATATTGAAGTAAATGTACACATAACCACTGATATTGAAGTAAATGTACACATAACCACCGATATTGAAGTAAATGTACACATAACCACCGATATTGAAGTAAATGTACACATAACCACCGATATTGAAGTAAATGTACACATAACCACCGATATTCAAGTAAATGTACACATAACCACCGATATTCCAGTAAATGTACACAAAACCACCGATATTGAAGTAAAGGTACACATAACCACCGATATTGAAGTAAATGTACACATAACCACCGATATTGAAGTAAATGTACACATAACCACCGATATTCAAGTAAATGTACACATAACCACCGATATTCAAGTAAATGTACAGATAACCACCGATATTCCAGTAAATGTACACATAACCACCGATATTGAAGTAAATGTACACATAACCACCGATATTGAAGTAAATGTACACATAACCACCGATATTCAAGTAAATGTACACATAACCACCGATATTCAAGTAAATGTACACATAACCACCGCTATTCAAGTAAATGTACACATAACCACCGATATTCAAGTAAATGTACACATAACCACAGATATTCAAGTAAATGTACACATAACCACCGATATTGAAGTAAATGTACACATAACCACCGATATTCAAGTAAATGTACACATAACCACCGATATTCAAGTAAATATGCACGTAACCGATATTCAAGTAAATGCACACATAACCACCGATATTCAAGAGAATGTACACATAACCACCGATATTCAAGTAAATGTACACATAACCACCGATATTCAAGTAAATGTACACATAACCGATATTCAATTAAATGTACACATAGCCACCGATATGCAAGTAAATGTGCACGTAACCAATATTCAAATAAATGCACACATAACCACCGATATTCAAGCAAATGTACAGGTAACCACCGATATTGAAGTAAATATGCAGTTAACCACCGATATTCAAGTAAACGTGCAGGTAATCATTGATATTCAAGTAAATGTACAGGTAACCACCCATATTGAAGTAAATATGCAGGTAACCAAAGATATTCAAGTAAATGTAGAGGTAACCACCAATACTCACGTAAATGTAGAGGTAATCATCGATATTCAGAAGACAAAGCTTTATAGGATTGAGGCATGGCGTGAATGAGGGGTGGCGTGAATGAGGGGTGGCGTGAATGAGGGGTGGCGTGAATGAGGGGTGGCGTGCATGAGGGGTGGCGTGCATGAGGGGTGGCGTGCATGAGGGGTGGCGTGCATGAGGCGTGGCGTGCATGAGGCGTGGCGTGAATGAGGCGTGGCGTGAATGAGGCGTGGCGTGAATGAGGGGTGGCGTGAATGAGGGGTGGCGTGAATGAGGCGTGGCGTGAATGAGGCGTGGCGTGAATGAGGCGTGGCGTGAATGAGGCGTGGCGTGAATGAGGCGTGGCGTGAATGAGGCGTGGCGTGAATGAGGCGTGGCGTGAATGAGGCGTGGCGTGAATGAGGCGTGGCGTGAATGAGGCGTGGCGTGAATGAGGCGTGGCGTGAATGAGGCGTGGCGTGAATGAGGCGTGGCGTGAATGAGGCGGGGCGTGAATGAGGCGGGGCGTGAATGAGGCGGGGCGTGAATGAGGCGGGGCGTGAATGAGGCGGGGCGTGAATGAGGCGGGGCGTGAATGAGGCATGGCGTGAATGAGGCGTGGCGTGAATGAGGCGTGGCGTGAATGAGGCGTGGCGTGAATGAGGCGTGGCGTGAATGAGGCGTGGCGTGAATGAGGCGTGGCGTGAATGAGGCGTGGCGTGAATGAGGCGTGGCGTGAATGAGGAGTGGCGTGAATGGGGCGTGGCATGAATGGGGCGTGGCGTGAATGGGGCGGGGCGTGAATGAGGAGGGGCGTGAATGAGGCGGGCCGTGAATGGGGCGGGGCGTGAATGGGGCGTGGCGTGAATGGGGCGTGGCGTGAATGAGGCGTGGCGTGAATGAGGCGTGGCGTGAATGAGGCGTGGCGTGAATGAGGCGTGGCGTGAATGAGGCGTGGCGTGAATGAGGCGTGGCGTGAACGAGGCGTGGCGTGAACGAGGCATGGCGTGAACGAGGCATGGCGTGAACGAGGCATGGCGTGAACGAGGCATGGCGTGAACGAGGCATGGCGTGAACGAGGCATGGCGTGAACGAGGCATGGCGTGAACGAGGCATGGCGTGAACGAGGCATTGCGTGAATGAAAAATTGCGTGAATGAAAAATTGCATGAATGAGGCATTGCGTGAATGAGGCATTGCGTGAATGAGGTATGGCGTAAACTCCTTTTCCAGGTACAGGCGACAATCTATGCCCAAGTTGTAGTGCAACCTCTCAAATGTTTCGATATACGGCACAGAACTCCACTCAACCTGAGTATTGTGAAACCAGGACGACTGCTCATTCTTCTTAAATATGTATGTGTCCTGTAATTTGAATTGTGAAATATATATTTAATATATTCCATCCTTATTCCATAGTGCTGCCTCACTGAGATATTATTTAGTTCGACAATTTAGTTCGGCTAAAAAATATTTGTTTAAAAATTAGATTGTTTGCAAGAAAATAGTGAAAAAAACATGATAGTGCGAAAGTTAAAACGTGATGAGCTTACTGTCTTTAAGGCTTTTAACATCTGTGCATAAGATACAATACTGGGTGCACCAAGTGTTACATCTGAGTGGAAAAATAAAATTTCAGGAAACAGAAAGTATACTGTATTATGTTGTTCTGTATATATTGGAGTATCCGAGTTTGAAGCATCAGACCTGCTACATGATTCGCTTTCACCAAAATGAAAATGAGAGTGCACTTCCACGCTGGATTCGTGCATAACGCAGCACCGGAAGACAAGGACACGAAAACAAGTTCCGATGTCGTCCGTAAACGGGTGGTCGTCTCCCAGCGAGTGACTGCTTTTCTATCACAACAAACGGGACCCAAGTTACACATAATCAAGTTTCGATCGATCCGGGTTTCTTTTCACTTTTGCTGGGATGTGATTCGTGCACGAAAAAAAATACAAGATTATCGTGAAAAAATTAAACTTTCTGATTGATCGATTGAATAAGCATCAAGGGCATTCTTCTTAAGGTATTTCTTAACCTACACACCTAGTTCATTTCACGAGTCCTTCGTGATTTGATAATGAAACTGACATCACAATTATTGTGAATTTGGTGGACACCAAGCGTTATGCACGAATCACTTATTTTGCCACACATTGTATGTCTCAAAGAATTTGAAAAAATGTAAAAAAAACACCAGGAGACATACTCGACATCAAACATTTCATTTCATTACAATTTTAATCATCAATGCATATTTTTATTTAAAGATAATGAAATAAAAATTGACAAAGTGGGAATGTCATTTTATTTCGAAAATATGCCATTTTTGTCTTGTTTACTCAACCATCGCAAATCTAAGTGCATGATATAATGTGAAAATCAGGTTTTTGCAGGTCCTCAAGACTATTTGCTACAACATAAACCCATAGGTGTCTTTTTATTCAGTTCATTTTTTTAAATTCAGGGCATTTTATTTAATCTGTATAAAAGTGTACCCAGCATTGTAGCCATGCACATATTCTTTCATTAAATAAAATTATGTACCGTACTTTCTTTGGAAGCCTTGTGTTGACTAAACGATTAACGTTCCTGGCTTGAGATCGCAATGTCCTGAGTTCAAGTCCTTGCCATGCCGTTGACTTTTTCTTTTTTTCTTTTGTATACAAGATCGAGGCTCCTGTAAGAGCTAACATTGATCACAAAGAAAAACAAACGGACACACAAAACATACAATAAAGGGAGCAGGAGACGAGATGCGGAGAGAGAGGAAAGCACACAAGTACAACAGCAGAGAACAGGGACTACAGAAGATCCCTGGGAGGGAGGGGGCATGGGGGGAGGAGGCATGGGAAGGTGGGGGGGGGGCGGGGGTGGGAAAGGTATAAACCACATGGACACTGCTAGAACTTCCAGGAAAGAAAGAAGTCGGTATTTCAAAAAAAAAGTGTATCTGGGGTGAATTAACGGGGGTAGAAGAGATCATGGTTTTGGGTGGGGGAAGACAAGAGATGGAGGTGAACAGCTGTTTTAAAGACGTGGCGGGAGGAGTGGGATTGAAGAGAGTGAGGGAGTTTGTTCCAGAGGTGGGAGTAAAAAGGAACGAAAGAGTGAAGGTGAGCAGGCAGCCTAGATTTTGGCAGTTTAACCATAAGAGAGTTGCTGGCAGATCTTGTGCGACCTGTAGGAATATTTGGGGGACAGAGCACAAATAGAGCTGGGGGAGCAAGGCCGGAAAGGAGTCGGTAGAAGACAGAAAGACCACCAACCTGCCTGCAGTGAGTAAGTGAAAGGCCCTCGGAGTTCGATTCATCGCAGGAGATTCCAATGATTCTCAAAGCTTTGGTTTCAACAGTGTGAAGACGAGCTATGTGTGAGGCAGGAGCACCGGCCCAGAGGGGAGAACAGTATTCCATTGAGCTGCGGATGAAAGCCTTGTATGTAGTGAGGAGCTCAGGTGTGCCAAGGAAGGACTTCGCATGACGGCGGATGCCCAGTCGGCGACTGGCTTTGGAGGCCAGATTCGAAATGTGGTTTTCCCAGGAAAGATCCTGGCAGATAGTGAGACCCAAAAGCTTGGTTGACAGAACTTCTTGGAGAGGATTATTCAGAAAGTAGATGGGAGGGTTTTCCAGTCGGTCTTTTCGGAGACATAGTAAGACTGTGAGATTTGTCAAGATTGAAAGACATGTTCCACTTGTTTGACCAGGCTGTGATTTTGTCCAAGGTCTGCAGAGAGTGAGGAGGCTGCAGAGTGCCGAATTGAGGGGTGAGGAATGGAGCAGCAGAGAGTGGAGTCATCAGCAAAGAAATAGAGAGGATTTTCAAGAGAGTCAGAGAGATCATTGATGAAGACCAGAAAAAGCACAGGGCCCAGAACACTGCCTTGGGGGAACTCCAGCCAGAACAGGAAGGGGAGATGAGAGAAATCCATTCAGGGCCACACATTGACTAAGACCAGAGAGGAAGACCGCAAGCCATGCGTGGAGATTTCCATGGACACCATAGGAGGAGAGTTTGGTGAGCACAGCTGGGTGCCAGACTGTATCGAAGGAGACAGCTCTAATTTCCTGTTTGGCATTGAGGACCTCCATCCATTGTTGAGAGAGCAGAAGCAGCATGTCCAGAGTAGAGTGACCTGGTCTGAATCCAAATTGGTGATCAGAGATCAAGCCATTGGAAAAGAGGAAATATTTGATATCCGAAGCAATGATGGATTCCATGACTTTGCTGATAATTGGGAGAAGGCTGATTGGTCTGTAGTTGCAAGGATCCTGAGTTTTAGGACCAGCAGAGCAGTATTTTAGGACCCGTGGGCTGATGCCATCTGGTCCAGTTGCAGAATCAGATTCGAGGATTGACAGAAACTTCTCCACCTTGTCAGGAGAAAAGGACACAGAGTCCAGGAGCAGTTGGGTAAGACTGGGTACAGTGGGTACAAAGAGGGATGGGTTTGGGACACAATATTTTGAGGTAGACACAGAGTTGAGGCATTCAGCTTTGTCACGTGCGGAGTCCGTTGTGTAGCCGTTTGAGGTAAGGGAGGGGGTGCAAGGGGAACAAACACCAGAAACAGATTTGACCAGACACCACCAGGATTTAGAAGAGGGAGACAGGTTTGAGAGTTCAGTCTTGAGAGTGGAGAGATATTGTTTCCTGGCTCTCCTGAGGGTGGACACACACTTGTTTCGGGTTTTGTGAAAGGAAATGAGATTTCCTTCCATTGGATTTACTTTACAGGAGGTGAAGGCAAGTTGTTTCAGGGCAACTGCCTCACCACAAGATTCCGTGTACCATGGACGGGAGGAAGGGTAAGACAACTGAAGACGAGATGGGATAAATCTGTGCATGAGAGAGAGCAGTTTGCTTTGGAAGAATTCCAAGGAAGAGTTGATGTCAGAGGCAGTAGAAATGGGAGACCAGTCCAGATGATTGATGGCTGCTTGAAGACCGTGCCAGTCAGCCTGAGTGAAATGCCAGACTTGTCGACACTGAGGAGGTTCTCTGAGAATGGTCAGAGAGATGTCCACTTTAACAAGCACATGATCAGATGACTTGATTGGAGCAGAAGAAGAGCAGCAGACATTTCAGGGAAGAAAGTCATAACCAAGTCAGAAGATCAGGTGGGGTTGACTCAGCCTGTCATCCTTCCGAGGTCGGCAAAATGAGTACCAGCTTGCTGGGATGAATGAGACATTCGCGTATCCCGTGTCAGAGTGCCGCCCCGTCCAGGATTGTGCCTGTGGAAGTGTAACTCAGTGTAACTTATTAATTGGCACTGGTAACTTATTAATTAACACTGGTAACGAAGCAGATACATTTTACCTGCAAACTCTGTGAAAGACGAGTTCGTAAACGAGTGTCAGGAATGTGCCCGAACATGGTAATCTCTTGTCCACCTGGTCACAGCCCCTGGCTGGAGCACCCCCCTATCGTTTGGTAAACGGAACTCACAGCAGGAGGGGAGCGAGCTGATGCCAGGACTTGGTGCATGCATGACCTCGGGGCATTAGCGGAGAAAGGATTAACGTTCAGCGGACAGGGGATTAAGTCCAGTTTGTCCATATAAACGAGAGCAAACGTTGAGTCAAGGGAACTTGTGAGCAGAAGCTCTGACCGACGGAACGGACGAGGACTCATCATCAGACCCTCTGCCCGACGGGAGTGGCGGAGGAACATCGGCCGAACGAGAAGGACCATGCGAAAAGAGTTAACCTGGTCCATTGAATTAAGCGGTATTATTTGGTAATTGGAATGAAGTGAATAACCAGTTAATAAACCAGACCTTTTGTAAAACCTGTGTCCGGTCATTGGAGTCTTGAGTCTCCCCCAATACTTCCCCTACAATTTGGAGGCACCGCTGACATCAATTGTACAAACAAGTCTTTAAAAGGTGAGTGTGTCTTGTTTTTGTCCAATATGATTTACGAACTTGGAAATAGTTTTGTACATACATGGGGGAGGAGGTGGTCCTGGGGGTTCCGTGCGCACCGATGCCGCGATATAGGTGGCGTGACCCATCACGAATGGTACTTCGATAAACGACTGTAGCTATTATTCGTGTTTTTCTAAATGATTTCTGTAAATACGTATTTTTTGCGCTGTCTAAATAAAATGCACCAGGTCGGCGCTGGTCATTAAAGGCCTTACTGTGACCTGGGAGCAAACGGAGCATGCGTGCACCATGCAACCATTTGCTTCCAAGACGTGTAAGGCCGGTACACTCGTTTACACACCCGTACACGTGTAAAGTAGTTTTTTTTTTTTTTTGCACTTGTTCAAAGCACGCGACTTGCTCGGCGTGCGACAGAGAGCCGGGAAATGGAATTATATTTATATATATATATATTTTACCTCATTCCAATTTATGGTATTGCGACAAAACGGCTTATATCTTTGGAACGACTGGTCGGATTTAGACAAATTAAACGGAATTGTGTAGGACGAAAGCCGTGGGTCCAAAGTAAAAAAAAAAAAAAAAAAAAAAAAAAAAAAAAGAGGGTGGAGGAGAGAATTTTTTTTTTTCAGTTTTCCCGCCATGTCTAAAACTCGTTCGATCAACAAATAAATTCATGACAGAATACCCCACCTCATGCCGGTCCAGAATTATTGTGAAAGATGGCGATTGGATGAAAATTGCATACCAACACTCCCTCACTGTCCCTCATTGTCCCTCATGTCCATTCCGGCACCCTGTCTCTTGCTCCCGCTCCTTCTCCCTCCCCTCCCTCTAGTTCCCATAGGCGGACGTTTTGCGAGAAGCAAAGCGTTTTGCAGGAAGCTTCCAGGAAGCAAAGCCAGGGCTGTTGCTTTTTGTGTATTTTCTCTGCGCCCCATACTCGCAGATTTGGTTGGTACAAATATTTTATTGAAAGGTGAAAGATACTTTTGTGGAAAGCAATGGCAGACCACCCATTGTCACCACTTTCATGAGCTCAGAGAAATAAAAAAATTCCAAATTCCACTCTGATGGCTCAGTGGAAATCGGCAGCAGAGTGGGAATCGGCAGACAATGGAACAGCTAGCGACGAGTGTTTGTGAGTAACAACCACCCTCTGGTCGAGGCTCATAGGAGGGGTGATGCTTACTGATTCGGCACGCTTACAATAGATATTAATGGCGAAGGTTGTGGTTGGTTCGATTTAGCGAAATGGACGTTCTTTGAACGGGTTAAATGAGAATTTTCATATTGGATGTCAAAGCAACGAAGAGTTTTGTGGGATTATGGGGTCATATCGCGACATCATGGAAAAGCTGGTGTAAATGGTGGGATGTCAGAGGTAATGGTGTGGTTTAATGTTCACACTGTTTTGGAAAATAATGCTCGATGCAACATGATCCTAAAAAGAACCCATCCCTACATCTAAGGATCAGGAAGGGAAGGAATGGAAAATTTGAAGTATTAAAGTTACGGAACTCAAAATGTCTGGGTTTGGATGTAGTCATTAAAGGATTGAGTCATTCATTGGTTTGATGATGGTCCTAATATTTTGATAAATGTTTGATAATGGTCCTGGTAATTTTAGTCCTAGGAATAATATTGCTAGTGTTTTGTCTGAAGATTTTAATGGGATTTTAATAAGATTTTAATGGGATTTTAATAAGATTTTAATGGGATTTTAATAAGATTTTAATGGGATTTTAATAGGATTTTAATGGGATTTAATGGGATTTTAATGGGATAAATTGGGAACATTCAAATGTTGGGTTGTGCTAACGTTTCCACAACGTCGCTACAACGTTTCACTTTCGTTGTTGCAACGTTTTGCTCCAACGTTTTGGGAACATTCAAATGTTGTGTTTTGCTGACGTTTCCACAACGTCGCTACAACGTTTCACTTTCGTTGTTGCAACGTTTTGCTCCAACGTTTTGGGAACATTCAAATGTTATGTTTTGCTAACGTTTCCACAACGTCGCTACAACGTTTCACTTTCGTTGTTGCAACGTTTTGCTCCAACGTTTTGGGAACATTCAAATGTTGAGTTTTGCTAACGTTTCCACAACGTCGCTACAACGTTTCACTTTCGTTGTTGCAACGTTTTGCTCCAACGTTTTGGGAACATTCAAATGTTGTGTTTTGCTGACGTTTCCACAACGTCGCTACAACGTTTCACTTTCGTTGTTGCAACGTTTTGCTCCAACGTGTTGGGAACATTCAAATGTTATGTTTTGCTGACGTTTCCACAACGTCGCTACAACGTTTCACTTTCGTTGTTGCAACGTTTTGCTCCAACGTGTTGGGAACATTCAAATGTTATGTTTTGCTGACGTTTCCACAACGTCGCTACAACGTTTCACTTTCGTTGTTGCAACGTTTTGCTCCAACGTTTTGGGGACACTCAAATGTTAAGTAAATCGGATAAGAATTCACGAGTTATTTCACGAGTTATTCACGAGGTAATTACAGTAATTACAGTTCCGGTAATTACAGTAATTACAGTAATCATTACAGTAATTGCAGTAATCTTATTACAGTAATTACATTACATTAACTCAGGCACCTTTTGAGTAAGGAAGCTGATATTTGGACATGACACTGACCAAGTGATGTGGCTGTCAAGGAAAATTTTGATTTATTGATTAATCATTTAATAAATTAACTCGTTGATTTATAAATGACTTATTTAATTAAAAGTCCTCAGAGATACATCTTCGGATGAAATACTTGCAGATTGGTTATGCTATGAGCCAATTGATTAAGGAAAATATTTTGTGATGGCCATATTGGCAATTTCGTGGCCATATTCGTGGCAACTCAGTTAGTGCCACTGCACCTTTAAAATGCATCCCTGCGTTCATTTTTCGATCGATTGAGTTGAAATTTTGAACAATCGGATCTGGACTGTCGTTGTTAACGACTCTAGCACGCACTCGTCCAATCAGGATGGAGCGGTATGGTCCCCGGATCATCACTGCCCGCAGTTTTTAATTAATTTTACTTTTTCTGTTGGTCATATAATTTTGAAGACATGCATGTCATGATAGAGGAAATGTTTGTTCTGTTAAACGGAATAAATGTTGTTTATTTGTGTGGGTGTGTATTTTTGTGTATTTTGGATATATTTTCATGACTAATTCCAGTTATCGTCCTGCAAAATGTCTGCTCGTTCTTTTTCCTTTGAGTCGTAAATTCCTGTTGAATTCTCATTAAAATGCGGAATTAAGTACGCTGTGTGATGATGGAGATCCTTGATGACGAATCAGGAATAGTGAATGAGCAAACAAATATCACGGATGGTACACCGGATAAGGAAAATGTAGATGAAACCCCTTTTGCTCAGGTGCTGTGCAGCGCTGCACAAAGATCCATATGAGCGGGGCCTGGGTGCTGTGTAATTAGTACACAAAGAACCAATTACTAGGGTGCTGAATAAACACAAAGATCCATTTTTTTGAGCTGGTTCTCCCGGTGCTGTGATTTATTCAAAGAACCAAATTTTGTAAGAATTAAGATATGATTTGTCGACATTATAAATACTTTAATATATGTAACGATTTTTGTAACGATCGTCCTGCAAAAGGTCTGCTCGTTCTTTTTCCTTTGAGCCGTAAATTCCTGTTGAATTCTCATTAAAATGCGGAATTAAGTACGCTGTGTGATGATGGAGATCCTTGATGACGAATCAGGAATAGTGAATGAGCAAACAAATATCACGGATGGTACATTGAATGATATGATTGGATATTCTTGCCATTTTTTATGGATTGGATATTCTTGACACTTATGGAAGAAGTTGAATGATATGATTGGATATTCTTCACATTTATGGAAGAAGTTGAATGATATGATTGGATATTCTTGTCTCACGAATGAAGGATGAGTTGCCTTTAGTGGTTGCAAAGAAAATTTGTGGAGACCAGGCAAAATGGGGAAATATGTCAGAAATGACCCTAGGACAGGACGGTGATTCATCAATTGACATGAGGTACGAACCAGAGGTGACGACCGATGAGATTCGATCTCAGTCAATGGATGGACCTGTCCTGACATCATTGGGGAAAGGACTTATGCAAGGAGTCATCCAAAATGATTAATTTGATTTATTGATGAATATTGATGAATTAATTGAAATTGAATAATTGATTGAATTGTTGATTGATTGAATCTAATTGATTGAATTTAATTGAATAAATTTAACTGAATAAATTGAACTGAATAAATTGAATTGAATATATTGATTGTTTGATTGATGAAAATGCGGTCTCAAGAAAGAAGCTTTGATATCTTTGCGAGATATTATCAATGTGGAGACAACCTGGGAAAATTGAGCAAGGTGGTGAGTTTATATACAGATATATATGTGCGGTTACCATTGTGTGATTTCCCCGTCAACAGAGCGGACACCTGAGGATTCACCCATTTCATACTGACCCTCCGGCTCATCTGCAAATACTGATCTGTGAGATTGGATTGTGCAAAAGCCACAGCTGAGGGAGATTCTCTGGAAATCACCGTGTGAACAGGTGGAGAGATCCTTCCTGGAGGTACGAGTGAAGCTTTAGAGGAACCTGGAACAAGCTACAACGCATCCAACGCTACTTTGATAAAAGGTGGAACAAACTCCAGTAGATTTTATTTATAGGACATATAGTACAGGTGTGTACAGGTGCATTCCAAAGCGCAGATCCTAGTAATCTACCTGGTACATTGAGGGAATATTGAGTGTTATTCACATACAGGCAGAATGGGAAATGGAGCCTGCAAGAATACACAAGGACAACCAGAGATTCCACAAAAAGGTACTTGTACACATCATATGTACGACCGTTATGGTGCCGAAGCTATAAGGCAGGTCGAGAATTGGTATTTGTGGACAAAGGGACATGATGAGGAGTTTCCAAGAGATGGTACATTTGAGCGAAGTCGATTGGAAAGATTGGAACAAAGATTGAAAGCCAGGAAGAGACAGAATCTAACGGTAGACTGGCTTGCATTCCATCTTTGGGATGGTGAATCCAGACAACGGGAACAGCAAGAACGGATAACGGATCTAGAACTTAAAATAAAAAGGATACAGGATACAGTGGAGGAGACAAATGCACAACTGCCCTCGAAATTAGGAATGAAAGTGACAGTTGTCCCATCGGATTTCCAGTTGTCTCCCCAAAAAGGACGGTACAGAGAATTTTTTCGTGTTTCAGGAGATAACGAGAGATTGCAGTGGCAACTCAGGGATGTAGAGATGCAGCCCAGCAATACAAGTGCACAGGTGCACAGATCAGGCAACGACAGAAACCGGTGTTTCGAGTGTGGAAAGATGGGACATTGGAGAAGAAGATGTCCGTATGTCAACAGGAAGACAAGTTCATGGGGCAAACCAAGATCAAGGGTACCAGTGCTTACCGGTACCTCAGACAATGATTAGGCCTTCATTGCGACAAATCCCAAATGACGATTGGCCTCAACAAATTAGATTACTGGACAAACATGAATAACTGTCGATGATTCTTGTGTCTGAAAAGTTTTCAGAGCAAGAATGATTCATTTTTTTTCTTTTTGCTTGTTAACAAATTAATAATTAATTGATCAAATGCCAAAATTGGATCTTCTATTTTGGGCACAGCAATTTTAAATTTACAAAGTTTGGAACAATTGCGTTGCAAATTTTTTTGAAACCAAGTGACAAGAGTCACATGATGATCAGGTGGGAATTTCGGACTATTGTTCCACACGAATGATAGGTCAGTGGTCGACTGACATACAAATGGGTGGGTAGTCAAATTTGGATAAATTATCGTGAGAACTGAAAGGGTAATGTCAATGTGACGTCATAGGGGTTTTCTAAGAATAAACTTTTTGGTCCATTTGTGTATTAGCGCTTATAAAATTGAAGGACAAATTTTGAAAAATTGAAATAAAATTGACACCCATCCGGATCTGTAAATAATGGTTCCAACGCAAACAAATACGCATAATGCATGTGTGTGTGTGTTTATGTGTGTCAATGTTAGTGTTTTTGTTTTTTGTTGTTTTGTATATCAATCTTACAAGATTGTTGACACCGACAGTGTGCCTGTCTGGAAATGGATAGTTTTATGTGGATGGGATTGAATATCCAGAGAATCCGTAAAATAAAATAGAAATATAATTTGATTATGAACATTATCTCTTTTGTCAAGGGAGATGGAATATAAAGATTTGATGTGCTGGGTTATGAGCAGCCATTAATTAATAGTAAAATTGTGAGTAATTTTGGGATTCCATTTTTGATAGAATTTATATGAGAATAACATCTATTTATGGATATGAGCTTCATAAAAAGAAATGAGGGAGTACAAAATTATCCAAATTTGGGAGAGGTCTTACACTGACTTCCCAGAATACTCTGCTCATGGATTTATATATATATATATATAAACTTGAATTTTATCAGCATATAAATTGTGCTGCATGTATGGTTGTGTATTAGGCATAGATGATATGGGAAAATAGTAAAGAATATCTTGCTGGTTGGAACTATTGTGAGTTTTAAAACGGAATGCATTGTGAATCTTAAACCAAGGGGCAGCCATGAACGCGCTGTTACGTTATTTATACTCAGAACGCGATGTCACGTGTACCTGCAACATATTTGTTAATCTCGCACACCTATATTGGCATACTGGTGTCAGTAGTACTCACTGGGTGCATAGAAATGGATGAGCAACAGTTAAGGGGGTGTAAAAAACAAACAAAAAAAAAAAAAACACTTACTTGGATATTTTCTACAAAAGTAGGGGTTTCAATAAGTGGTAGCTGTACACATGGGATTCATCAAATTAAGTTTTGGAGTTCAAACAAAGTCACTGGTTAACAGATGGGAATGGAGAGTAAATAAATTCTTTGATGCTGGGTAAATGAAGTGAGATATTACAAAGACTTATAAGAGCTATTGTTCTTCCTTGCAGCAGTGGGAGAAAATTTAGATCCAACATAATGAATCTATAAATGAATGTGATAGGGAGAATATCCTCAATTTGTACTAATTATTTGATTGTGGGTAAAGGAATTAATTTATCGTAGTGGATTGTTAACAAGCAGCCTGAAATGTCCTGAGAGTGTGTGTGCATCCATGTAATCAGAAATCCCAGATTTGTTGTTTTACAAACAACATTTTGGTAGAGGCCTTATGTGGACGAATACTTGCTTGGTAGATAAAAATGGTACTGCATGTTGGCAGCCACTTCGGTGGCCATTTAGACCGAACAAATTGGGAGAAACTGTAATTGAATATGTAATTTACAGATGAGTATTTGGGAAGAAAAAGGGAATTTATTGATTTGGGAGACATTTTTCGAAGGTTTATTAAGGTGTTGCAATATGACATTTGGCAAGGAAAATTATTGGATGGGAAAATTAGATCTGTTTATAAAATGAGTTTGTTGACCCATTGAAGTTAATTCTTTGAATTGTTGTTTAATTAGCATTTGGAGTTCAAATTGGAAATAGTTTGGTAGAGCTTTGGTTAAAACCTTTGGTTGCAGTGTTTTGGAACAAATTGATAAACCGTAGGAGGTTGATAAGTATAGAAACAAATATGGACCTAAAATAGAAAGATTGTTATGATGATATGAATAATACCGAGATTAAAAGAATGAATCAAGTGATGTTGCAAATGAATAGTGAATACAGTAGAATTAAGATAATGGCATAACGACAATGTTATGAGTTGTGTCAATTACAATATCAGTGAACTCATATCACCACGAGTGACACACTGTTAGAGAAAAAAAAAAAAAGAGGGAAAAGAAAAAGTGGAGAGGAATTATGGTAATAATACATTATGCTTAATTTGTTGGTTTGGGAAAATTGTTGTTGGGAATTAGGTATTCCTGTTTGTGATTGTAATCATATACAATTTATTTTCTTCGAGTAGTGCTAAAATACCTGCACAAGCTAATTTTTGAACTATATTAACCTGAAAGCAATTGTGGATGCTATTCTTAGTTTAGTAGTGAAATACATACCTGATTGAATATTATTTGTGTGACACATATAAATGAGTATAACTTTTTGAATGTTGTAAGGGAAAACAACAAATTGTTGAATGTGAAACTGTCGGAAGATATACATGATTATGCTGATTTCATGGTAAGATGTACCCTATCTGATTCAGTGTGTGTGGAAAGCAGATTCAGATGTGACTGAGCATAAGGATAAGACGAGATCACATTTGAAGGGGGTGCTAACGGAAGTGGGAAGAAGTTCGAGAAAGAAAATTTGTGGCTAAAAAATGAAGTTAATCGTGGCATACACCCTCTTTCTCAAAGAATGATGAAGACATTCTCCCGTGTAACTTGGAGATGAATGCTTACCTTCACCAAGGAAATTTATGTGACCATTTGCCTGGATCACACTGCAACATATGAAAGAAAGGCGATCACTTACTCTTGTTCGAAGGCTTCGAACATTCACCACATCAGAAGTTGCAGGACAACGACATTTTACCTGCAACCTCTGTGAAATGCGGGGACATATGTTATTACTTCACCAACGTCCGGGGAACCAGCATGGAGCTGCAAAAAACGGCTGTGCCCTTGTCACAACAGCTGTGCACGATTCTGCTGGTTGCTCCTGGTAAGGACCATGAATGACCTGAACACCATGGTCCCAACATCATTGTGGATGCATCCGGCATCCCTGTTCCACATCTTGCTGGCCAATCAACGTCACACCAATACTTGCTGCCCACTCACAATGAGGGAGGAGGCAAGTCGACTACAACTGGGTGAAGGCCTTGTTCAGGAATTACTATGGTTTACAGCAAAAAGTGGCAAGAATGCTACAAGGAGAGCAGGGTCAGTCTATGACTCCGCAATGTTACCACAACAGCGAAATCCTACACGAAGTAGTGCAGGAGCTATGAAGACATTAGGAGAAAATGTTTCATACCAGGATTCAAACACAAGTGATCAGCCCTTCCTTTCAAACAAAGTCAACATTTGTGTGGAGGCAAACGTTTTTGCCAGATGGTGCAGATGCTTTACAAAACTTGAAAATGAAGTGAAATTGTTGTATCTTGGTGATGGTGAAGTGTTGTTTTGAAAATATATTTGTGATGCAAATGCAATAGATTGAACGATATGGAAGGAGTCAATGACCAACGAAATGTTTTGTGATTCTTGCAGGATGACGGTGTATGCCCAAGGGAATTTGATTACCAAAGTGATTGATTATTTACTTATACTTGTAATGATGTTTACTTGTAGTGATTGATTGTTTACTTATATTGATGTTTAGATTAATGGTTAATATAAACAAAAACAAAAAGATGAGGGAATTGTGGAAGTGTAACTCAGTGTAACTTATTAATTGGCACTGGTAACTTATTAATTAACACTGGTAACGAAGCAGATACATTTTACCTGCAAACTCTGTGAAAGACGAGTTCGTAAACGAGTGTCAGGAATGTGCCCGAACATGGTAATCTCTTGTCCACCTGGTCACAGCCCCTGGCTGGAGCACCCCCCTATCGTTTGGTAAACGGAACTCACAGCAGGAGGGGAGCGAGCTGATGCCAGGACTTGGTGCATGCATGACCTCGGGGCATTAGCGGAGAAAGGATTAACGTTCAGCGGACAGGGGATTAAGTCCAGTTTGTCCATATAAACGAGAGCAAACGTTGAGTCAAGGGAACTTGTGAGCAGAAGCTCTGACCGACGGAACGGACGAGGACTCATCATCAGACCCTCTGCCCGACGGGAGTGGCGGAGGAACATCGGCCGAACGAGAAGGACCATACGAAAAGAGTTAACCTGGTCCATTGAATTAAGCGGTATTATTTGGTAATTGGAATGAAGTGAATAACCAGTTAATAAACCAGACCTTTTGTAAAACCTGTGTCCGGTCATTGGAGTCTTGAGTCTCCCCCAATACTTCCCCTACATGCCCAATAGCCAAGAAACTGGTTCGGCAGCCATATGTATCGTCACGGTGCAAAGAGGAGTGGTCTTCATCATCATAATCATCATCATCACTTTTCTTTGCAGATGTGAAGACGCAATGATATGGACTGCAGGTTACATGCCCATTGATACAGACTCGGATTGAGATATACCTACGAAATGTAGTAGCAAAGAAGGGAGTGTATCATTTTTAAGGAGAAAGGATCAAGTGATGACTTTTGTAAACCAAAGGATGAGGATTTGAGGAAAAAACTGTTGGACATGGCAGTGCTTCAGCATTGTGATCAACTGCTCAATTATGAAAATGATAAGGATGGTCCAGATGATGAATGATGAATTGTGAAAGATGATGGGAATAGAGCCTGTGATTGATGCTGTGAAGAAGAACAGGTTGAGATGGTTTGGTCATGTGTTGAGGAAGGATGAAAGTGACTGGTTGAGAAGAGTGATGGAAATGAATGTAGAAGGAAGTAGAGGACGGGGAAGACCGAGAAAGACTTGGCTAAAGATGGTGGAAGAAGAAATGCGGGCAAGGGCGTTAACAAGGAGAGATGCAGAAAATAGGGCAAAATGGAGAAGATTGTCATGGGGACCGCAAGGCTAACCCCCGCTCTAGCAGGGAAAATGGCCTTAAAATGCATGTTGTTGTTGTTGTTGTTGTTGTTGTTGTTGTTGTTGTTGGTCCAGATATTTGTTATCACTCAGAATGTAGAAAGAAGTTCTGCCACAAGAAAACTTTGACATGTCTGACTTAAGGACAAGACCCTTTGTGTTCAACAGACGATGGAAATAATAAATCCTCATGAATAAGTAGTCGAGAAAAGGGAGAGTCTTCCGGCAGGGTGTACGCTAAAGTTTGCATTTTTGTGACAAGACTAGCAAATATACACAAAGAATTAAGTTAAGCACCCCTACACAACGAATTAAGGTAAGCACCCCCTAATATATATTCTTTGTGTATATGTATACATTGGCATATATTCTAAGGTATGTGAGATCAAATAATGATTGGTATGACATTAGCAATTATCCATTGATGAAATGCAGATGAGTGCACTCATCTGTGACGCCCATCGCTCGTGCAGCACGTGTTATCATCCACGTGGTCGTGATTTTCTGTAAATGCACTATCATCACGGGTTATTGCGAGTCACGCCTGAGCTCGTGTGGGGGTTACATGGTCATTTTCTCGTAATGGTGGCTCGTAGACGGTTGTCGGACGGAGAACGATGGCGGATAATAGGCATGATCGAGTCCGGAATGTCCAGAAAAGCTGTAGCTCGAACGTTTGGTTACCACCATTCGGTGATCAGTCGGTTGGTGCAGAAACACCAGGAAACGGATGCGGTGAAGGACCGCCCAAGGTCTGGAAGACCTCGCGTGACAACAGTCCGCCAAGATAGAGCGCTTTTGAGACTGGTGCGACGATATCCCTTCGCCTCGAGCCATTTCCTGAAGGACAACTGGCTGCCCAACAGAAGGCTATGTCACCGTACCGTGAGGAACCGCCTGAAATCGGCCGGTTTAAGGTCAAGACGAGTGATCAAGCGTCCAAGGCTACTCGAACGACATCAGAGGGAGCGTTTGGCATGGTGCCTAGCGCGACGTGGATGGAACATCCGGTCTTGGAGGCGAGTTCATTGGTCGGATGAAAGCCGGTTCTTGCTGTACGTGACAGATGGGCGTGTTCGGGTGTGGCGCCACAAAAACACCGCGTATGCACCTAAAAACATTCAACCAACGGTACCCTTTGGTGGTGGCTCGATTATGGTCTGGGAATGCTTCTCCCATGACTGTAAGTTGGACCTGATAACTGTGCGAGGTAACCTCAACGGAGAGCGATATGCCGAGGAAATCCTGAATACCACCGTAATCCCGCACTTCGATGACCACACCCTCGCCAGCAGACCCATCTTCATGGATGACAACGCCAGGCCTCACCGTGCGAGACGCGTCCGAGCCTTGCTGGAGCAAGGCGCTGTGACGACCATCCCCTGGCCTGCGTACAGTCCTGACCTGAACCCCCTCGAGCACGTTTGGGACATGTTGGGACGACAAATTGCGAAGATGGTCCCTCCAATAGCCAATCTGGATGAATTGGAACGTGCATTACATCGGGAATGGAACAACCTGCCACAGCAACGCATACGACGGCTTACAGGGTCTATGAGACGTAGGGTTGAGTCAGTGATCCGATCACGTGGGTCCTACACACGTTATTGACGCAAAGATCGCTAGAGGTCTTCTCAGAACAATGACTGTACGTTAGAAAACATAAACGTCATCCACACTGTCCGTGATGGACCTATAGCTCCATACTTAAATTGAGGTGCAAATATGCCTAAAATTCCCAAAAAATTTCACCTTAAATTATTCAGAATAAAATATTGAAAACGGCATGATTGTTATGTTATTATGTGACCATAATATCACTTCTCCAGAAAATATAGCAATATCATGGGTATATTACACTGTTTTGACGACAACAAACTTGTAATGTGCGAGGTTGTAAAAAACGGGGGGGGTGCTTAACTTAATTCTTTGTGTATATATCAGAGATCCGTACTGGAGAACGATTAGGTCAAGCCGTTTATCTCAGGTCTGATACAACGATGAGAGAAGTAGCCAAAAAGAAGATCATACATCATATCCATATCACCGAGAGACGTAATTACAGCAGAGACCTGAAATACTATACATTGGGAAAGAATGCTGACAGCACAAGTGAAACGAAAAGCTACTGTACGAAAGAAGAGGATAGAGACCCTGAAAAAGAGTATTCAGAGAAGGAAAAGGAAGCACACGCCACTCTCTATGAGTTTATGCACAGTGATCTTTTCCTCAAACCTCGTGTTGTCCCTGTGACATACATGACAAATCACCTGGTAAAGATTATGAACTCACTCGGTATTAAACTCTTAAAGACAGTACCAAGAAACACATTCGACAAAAATTAATGGCTGAATTTGGGAACAGTATCGAAATTATATAGCAGGTGCCTGAGGAATGAGGATTTGAGGAAAAAACTGGAGATGACGTTATGGATTTTCGAAGCTCCACACGGAGCCACGTTTTCAAAGTCGTCATTGTTCAACAATGAAAAAACCTATAGTGTGCCCCTTGGAAGTTTCTCGGTGTTTATCTTTCATAAATTAATCGATTCTGTTTGCCACGCTGCGAGTGAGGCCTTGCAGCCTCAGGCTTCCCCCGTCGAAGTTTGTTCCTTCCTTCGCTGTTTTTGCTAGGTTTTTTGATTTTCCCTTCTCCCCCAAACTTCACCGAACATCTACTCTTTGTCTAACATTGCAACCCCCACTACCGCCACCCCCCCCCCCCCCCCACCCAAAAAAAAAAATCATTTATTTCCATTTTTCCTCATGTGCTTTTGTCCCATCGTGTGCTTTTGCCTCTGTCCATGTGTGCTGTCCTGCCCCGCCCCCATTATCGCCTTGCCTTCCACCTTTTGCCCTGTTCAAGTGACTCGTGGTTGTCCCTCTCGGCTCCCTCTCCCCGTTGATATTTTTATGAATATAAGATTGTTCTTCACGGTTCTGTTTAAATATGTTTAAACTTTCCCCTGCAGTGTTTTATTCAGTGGTTTATTACAACACGCTCTTTTTCTTCCTATTTAAAAGGCTCCTTTCAATTTCCTCTTCAACTCATTCCATTTCAAAAAAGTTATTCAATCTCATAATTCTTTCTCACTACATGCTCTAAATTCTCATTCATTCCACCCCTCCTCCATCGTTCTTAAACAGATCGCTAACTTGAAAATCACAACAAACCCAATTTGTTATAAATGTTCATCTTTCATTAATGTTACGTGTTCCTCTACGATCTCCTGGTCTCGGTACACCTCCGAACCCCGAGAGGAGCCACGGCAGAAAAATATGTTACTCTGTGTTAGAAATCAATAGTGAAACCACACCAATGATTATAAATGAACAAATAATATATTGAAAATCACACAGGAATAACGGCACAACAAATGGCAATTAAGAGTGCACTCTATATATCATCAATAAAGTCAGATAACTCACTGCACTCCCAGTGAGTGAAACGGACACTCCTCAATGTCTTTATAACCTTTTCCAAGGCGAATGTGATTTGTTCTAGCGGTCGCTAGAACGATATCGTCGAAGCCCGAATCTCGCTCTCCAGTCGATATTCGAATCGCGTACAGTTGACAATGGTGATCGCCCCGCCGAGACTGTACAACGGCGCCCTTCAGAGGGGCACCTTCACCGCTCACTCAGCGAACCGCAACGTAAATGGAGACGAAGTGGTCGCACACACACATCCCTGACAAACGGTAGGATGTTGGGGTGAAGATGACGCGAGGCAAAACCTTTTTGGTGTCCGAAGCGCGGGGTTCAAAATGGCCAACGGCTCTTACTTGAGCCGATGCGACTAGGTGAGGATTCGTCGAAATCTCAGTGCCCAAATCTGACTACGCAGATTTTCCACTCCAGCGATAATTCCTATCGCCGGATGTCCCTTCAAGGAACTCAAAATTCCCTCGCGACTTTTGGTAGACCAGGCTCGCTATGGAGCCTTGACGTCACGCGTCTTCTCCAACTTTGCTCGCGCCGCCTCTTCCTCTTCACCTCCTCGTCTTCCAGTTCGGTTTCCTGTATCATTTTAAGTTAACCTTTTTAACTTTAGATAGCTGTTCCTGAATAATAAACCTTTTGAGAATAATAATAGTACATAATATCAGAAATATGTCAAGGGGGTGAAAACCACAACAGCGGAAGTGACGAATGCATAACATTAATCATCCACTTTCTAAACTCACCCCTTGCCCCTCCGCTCCAAATCTCACCCCTTGACCCTCTGCTCCAAATCTCCCCCCTTGCCCCTCCCCTCCTAAACTCCCCCCTTGCCCCTCCCCTCCTAAACTCCCCCCTTGTCCCTCCCCTCCAAATATCCCCCCTTGCCCCTCTTCTCCAAATATCCCCCCTTGCCCCTCCCCTCCTAAACTCCCCCCTTGCCCCTCCCCTCCTAAACTCCCCCCTTGCCCTTCCCCTCCTAAACTCCCCCCTTTCCCCTCCCATTCAAAACTCCCCCCCAACCCCTCCCTTTCAAATCTCCCCCCCAACCATCCCTCCCAAATTCTCCCTCCTCCCACCTCCTTCTCAAAGCTGCCTTCTCCCCACTTAGTCTCCCTTCTATCTCATACCTCCACCTCCCCCAACCTTCTACTTTCCTCTGTCTCCCCCCCCCCCCCCCTCCTCCCCTCAAACAACCCCTCACTGTGCCTAATCCCATCACCATCAAACCTTTCGTCCTCCTCATCCTTCCCTTTCTTGTAACTCTTCTGTAATCTCTGACACACGATCAACTGCCCTTCCTACCTCCCCCTCTCATCCTTCATCTTACCCTACCCCTCTCCTCCCCTGTCCTGCACCAGATGCTCCCCCTCTCTCCTCATTAACGGTATGGACCTCAAACATCTGGGGCCTTCGCTCAAACCTGATTGATCTCTCCATTCAGGTTGCTTCTGACAATCGAGATTTGATCTGCTTAACAGAAACTTCCTCCTTCAAGATGTCAATGATTCCTTAATATCTCTTCCTGGTGACTCCCTCCTCCGGTATGATAGACCTGAGCCTCGTCCTGGTGGTGGGGTGGCTATCTTTATCAAAAACTCTCTTCCTCACTCTCCCTGCACTGCCCTCTCTCCACCCCACCCCCAGGAGTACCGCTGGCTACGGCTTCCTCTCCACTCCCACCTTTTGTTCATGTGTGTTCTGTACCGTCCTCCAAACAGTGATGACTCCATTTACATTTCGCTGTAGGACAACATGGACCAACTTCTATAAACTCATCCAAACTCTCTCTTCCTCATATGTGGCGACTTCAACTGTCATCATGCCAGCTGGCTGGGTGTGGGTTCCTCTCTCACCAGCCATGGCACCTCAGCAAAGGACTTCTGCGACTCATTGGGACTGACACAATCTGTCAATTTCCCGACCCGGATCTCAGTCAATGGAGTATCTTCTCTTCAGGACTTGGTTATGACTAACTTCCCTGCAAATGTCTGCTGCTCTTCTTCTGCTCCAATCGGTTCTTCTGATCATGTGCTTGTTAAAGTGGACATCTCTCTGGCCATTCTCAGAGAGCCTCCTCAGCGCCGACGAGTCTGGCATTTCACTCAGGCTGACTGGCACGGTCTGCAAGCAGCCATCAATCATCTGGACTGGTCTCCCATCTCTACTGCCTCTGACATCAATTCTTCCTGGGAATTCTTCCAAAGCAAACTGCTCTCTCTCATGCACAGATTTATCTCATCTCGTCTTCAGTTGTCCTACCCTTCCTCCCGTCCATGGTACACTGAATCTTGTGGTGAGGCAGTTGCCCTGAAACAACTTGCCTTTGCCTCTTGGAAGGCAAATCCAACTGAAGGCAATCTCAGTTCCTTCCACCAAGCTCGGAACAGGTGTGTGTCTACCCACAGGAGTGCCAGGAAGCACTATCTCTCCACACTCAAGATTGAACTCTTAAACCTGTCTCCTTCCTCCAAATCCTGGTGGCGTCTGGTCAAATCCGTTTCTGGTGTTTGTTCCCCCTCCATCCCCTCCCTTACCTCAAATGGCTACACAGTTGACACCGCACGTGACAAAGCCGAATGCCTCAACTCTGTGTTTGCCTCAAAATCTTGTGTCCCAAACCCATCTCTCTCTGTTCCCACCTTTCCCAGTCGAACCCAACTGCTCCTGGACTCTGTGTCCTTCTCTCCTGACAAGGTGGAGAAGTTTTTGTCAAACCTCGACTCTGATTCTGCAACTGGACCAGACGTCATCAGCCCACGGGTCCTAAAATCCTGCTCTGCCACTCTATCTCACCCTCTCTCTGTTCTTTTCACCCTCTCTTTTGCTCAAGGTCATCTGCCAGAATCTTGGAAATCAGCAAACATTACCGCTTTACACAAAAAAGGTGCAAAAGAGATCCTTGCAACTACAGACCAATCAGCCTGCTTCCAATTATCAGCAAAGTCATGGAATCCATCATTGCTTCGGATATCAAATCCTTCCTCTTCTCCAATGGCTTGATCTCTGATCATCAATTTGGATTCAGACCAGGTCATTCTACTCTGGACATGTTGCTTCTGCTGTCTCAACAATGGATGGAGGTCCGCAATGCCAAACAGGAAATCAGAGCTGTCTCACTTGACATATCACATGCCTTCAATACGGTCTGGCACTCAGCTCTGCTCAACAAAGTCTCCTCCTATGGTATCCATGGAAATCTCCACTCATGGCTTGCGGACTTCCTCTCTGGTCGTAGGCAACGTGTGGCCCTGAATGGATTTCTCTCATCTCCCCTTCCTGTTCTGGCTGGAGTTCCCCAAGGTAGTGTTCTGGCCCTGTGCCATTTCTGGTCTTCATCAATGATCTCTCCGACTCTCTGGAAAATCCTCTCTATCTCTTTGCTGATGACTCCACTATCTGCCGCTCCATTCCTCATCCCTCAGATCGGCAGTCTGCAGCCTCCTCACTCTCTGCAGACCTGGACAAAATCACAGACTGGTCAAACAAGTGGAAAATGTCTTTCAATCCTGACAAATCTCACACTGTTACAATGTCTCTCTGAAAGGACCGACAGGAAAACCCTCCCATCTACTTTCTCAACAATCCTCTCCGAAGAAGTTCTGTCGCTTAAGCTTTTGGGTCTCACTATCTGCCATGATCTTTCTTGGGAAAACCACATTTCCAAGCTGGCCTCCAAAGCCAGTCGCCGACTGGGGATCCTCCGTCGTGCGAAGTCCTTCCTTGGCACACCTGAGCTCCTCACCACATACAAGGCTTTCATCCGCAGCTCAATGGAGTACTGTTCCCCCCTCTGGGCTGGTGCTCCTGCCTCACACCTAGCTCGGCTTCACGTGGTTAAATCCAAAGCTTTCAGAATCATTGGAATCTCCTGTGATGAAGCTAACTCCGAGGGCCTTTCACTCACTCACCGCAGGCAGGTTGGTGGTCTTTCTGTCTTCTACCGACTCCTCTCCTGCCTTGCTCCCCCAGCTCTCTCTGTGCTCTGCCCCCCAATATTCCTTCAGGTCACACAACATCTGCCTGCAACCCTCTTATGGTTAAACTGCCAAAATCAAGACTCTCTGCTCACCTTCACTCTTTCATTCCCCTTTTCTCCAGGCTCTGGAACAAACTCCCACACTCCCTTCTATTCAATCCCACTCCTCCCTCCAGGTCTTTAAAACAGCTGTCCACCACCATCTCTTATCTTCCCCCCATCCAAAACCTTGATCTTTTCTACCCCCGCTAATTCACCCCAGATACACTTTTTTTTTTTAAATTCCAACTTCTTTCCTGGAAGTCCTTGCAGTGTTCATATGTTTTATACCTCTCCCACCTCCCCCTAAGCCCTCCCCCTCCCATATTTCTCCCGATGTCCCTGCTCTCAAATGTTGTGTTTGTGTCCTTCCCCCTCTCTCCCCATCTTGTCTACTGCTCCCCTTATTTTTTGTGTTTTATGTGTCGGTTTGACTTTTTGTGTGATTAATGTTTGCGCTTTCACGAGCCTCGATCTTGTATACAAAAAAAAAAAAAAAAGCTACGCGTCATACCAGACAATTTATCGAAAGATATGTTAGGTCAAGATAATGTTGTTATAACCTCTGAGTTAGAATCTCGATGATCAAAGGATCCCAGTGACATGATAAAGGCATGCACAATGGAAATACGCCATGAGGTAAAATAATCTTCCACGGAACACGATGGAAATACGCCATGAGGTAAAATAATCCTCGACGGAACATGATGTAAATACGTCATGAGGTAAAATAATCCTCTACAAAACAGGATGTAAATACGCCATCAGGTAAAATAATCTTCCACGGAACACGATGGAAATACGTCATGAGGTAAAATAATCCTCTACAGAACAGGAATAGCCACCACAGCCAGACACACCTAGCAATGACTACATACCATAGCCAAAGTATTTAACTGATTTTTTGAATATGTCATTGGGAAGAGAAAGTGCCAAGTCTCCCACACCAGCCGGAATAGACAGATTAGTTTGTTCATTTGCCCAGGAATGCATATATATGCAAAACCGGAGGTAGACAGAAACCAGCAAAGCACATGTTACTTTCTTGGGCAGTGAAAACGCTGACTGCACACGTACAATTGATGAAGATTCTTGATATACATGGACATGGTATTTATTATCGGCAGTTGGAAGAAACAGACACAGCTCTCTTCAGAAACCGGTAGCTCCAAATGAAGCGGACATAGGACCACCTGGCGACATTCTGCCGTGCGTTTGGCAATAAACGACGGCCTGGAAGAAAGCAAGTGGAGTACGTACCACGCACAGAGTTCATGGAATGTTGTCCAGCCAGAAGTTCCAACTGTCCAACAACCAAAGGAGTGCCCACCTGCTGAGAAGGTATGAGGCACGCAGTAAAACTTTCCCACCTTCAGTCCTCCCGCAGTACATTGGAGGAAAAAAAGGACGTCGGCCAACTGTGAAATAATCTATGAAGCTTGATTATAATGAAGAACTGGAAACGGCAAGACTAAAAAATCAGGTGTGGAGCCGACTCAGGCAAACAGATGTTGAAAACCAGGAACTGAGCTCTGGGACCGGATTTAACATCCAATCCAGAAGTAATGTCAGGTGTTACACAACACAAAGTTGGATACCTTCCATCAATCAATGCTCCAACGACCGATCTGTCCACTGCAAATGCAACTCTCAATCAGACCCTCAAGGTTTTGAAAAAGGTCCACCTTAACGAAACAGTCTGCGTGTTTGACCAAACATTGAAACACAAAGGCTACCGAGATATTATGGAAGGATCAAGAGAAAATCAGATCCATCATCGTCAAGATGGGATCATTCCATACAATCTGCAACTTGATGGACATCATTGGTAAAATGTTTAAAGACGCCGGTCTGAGGGACCTAGCTGTGGAGTCAGGGGTCGTTGCTGAAAGTTGTATTGAAGGTGCAATTCAGGGAAGAAAGTACAACAGAGCTGTGCGGCTCCACAAGATCGTGTACGAGGCACGACTACGATCGATATGGAAGGGGTTTACACCTGGCTTGAAGATCAACATCGAACAAAAAACATGCCAAAGCTCAATGATACATTTGTTGAAATGGAAAAACTCCACATCAATGTCACACAAGAACAGCTTGAGGATATACTTGGCAACAAATCTTGTGTCTGTACCTTCCAAATGTTGAACATGTACCTGGATGTCCTGAGGCACGAACGTGGAGAACTTTCAGCGTTTTGGATGAATTACGTCGATATGGTCGACGTTCTTCTTGGACTGATTAGAGCTTCAAGAGAGGGCAACATTCTTCTTCACTTGGCCATGATACAGTTATGATACTGTTACGTGGTCCTCCCGGTAACTACCCGGTCTTGGTGACCCCCGGACCGTGGGAGGACCCCGCCAGAAAGATATCTGATTTATACGCTTTCGTAGCGCAATCAATATGAAAGACACAATAATTCAAGTCAATAAGAAACCCCACACCAAGGATCCGGATTACTTAATAATATATTCTCCATCCATCATCAGCAATCAACAATCCATCAACAATCGTACTAAGATGGCCATCTCATATATTTCCCCCCTTTCCCCACTCACGACCCCTCAATGGTCCCTGTCCCTCACAATGTCTCTGGGGCCCTCCAGACCAAGGTGAAGGTCGACTTCTCCGCACACGGGCGGTTGAACGAACCCCTGGCTGACGTGTTCCCAACGTGCACGTCGCGTACCGGGAACAGCTGCTGCAGCGCACACCTCCTTGCAAAGCAAAGCGGGCAAAGCAAAGCGCGGCTTGCAAAGCACGCGAGGCCCAAGGTGCGACCCGTACGCGTCCTTGTAGACGTTGAGGCGAACTGTGCCGGACGCTTGGTTCCGTGCATGAACCCACGGCAACTTGACGTGGAATCGGTAATTACCCCACGCAGGTAACTCCTTTCGCCAGACGGGCTTTCAAACGCAGCGTCCCCCACGCTGCTCAATATCGACACCGCTCGCGTCGGAGCTGGGCGAGGAAGAAGAAGATCGCCGCTTCTCCCGGACCTCGTGTCTTTTTCTTCTTCCGGTTCACTATCCCGTTTCCGGTCTCCTGTTATCCGGAGCCTCTCTAACCCTTTAACCACAACAACCTTTAATAGAATAAACATTAATAAGCAATGACATGAATAGTAACTCCTCTAAATCCGGGATCCGTAACAATACCATGGTGGTGTTTTGCATATGACAGGCTAAATATGCAAAATATCGACCTGTGTACAACATGCAGGTGACGAACTTGCAGACGGAGCATCAAGAAACATATGAACACCTAAATAATGGAGGTCTATCCGTTCAATTTGAAAATCAAACACCTTTGGAAGAACTTCTGTTGACCAAACTATTGAAGAGACGGCAAATAAATATGGAAGCATTTGCCAAAGAAACCTCAGAGAGTCAGAGAGGATAAAGAAAGACAAAGACAAAGAGAGCGTTCAGCTTGTGGTAGACCAATTAGAAACAAGTTGGATAGACCCCTTGTATGCGGAAAATTGTTGTTATAAACCCGTTCATGAATGTGTGTGCACAACACAACCCGATTAAAGTGGTGGAACGAAGTAACGAACATGGTTCCAGTTACCGCACGGGCCAAATAGTTATCCTCCGATTACCTTTTCAAAGTAGATATCAGCCCTTGTTAGTACCATGATTCTTGTTAGTTACAAAAAACTCTAACAAAGAGTGAGAATAAGGAAATATCTACTGTATGTGGTAACTGGTTCCATGACTGTGTCCGCTAACTGGTCCCATGACTGTGTCCGCTTACTGGTCCCATGACTGTGTCCGCTTACTGGTCCCATGACTGTGTCCGCTAACTGGTCCCATGACTGTGTCCGCTAACTGGTCCCATGACTGTGTCCGCTAACTGGTCCCATGACTGTGTCCGCTAACTGGTCCCATGACTGTGTCCGCTAACTGGTTCCATGACTGTGTCCGCTAACTGGTTCCATGACTTTCTCCGCTAACTGGTTCCATGACTTTGTCCGCTAACTGGTTCCATGACTGCGTCTGCTAACTGGTTTCATGACTTTGTCTGCTAACTGGTTCCATGACTGTGTCCGCTAACGAGTTCCATGACTTTGTCCACTAACTGGTCCCATCACTGTGTCCGCTAACTGGTTCCATGACTGTGTCCGCTAACTGGTTCCATGACTGTGTCCGCTAACTGGTTCCATGACTTTCTCCGCTAACTGGTTCCATGACTGTGTCGCTAACTGGTTCCATGACTTTGTCCGCTAACTGGTTCCATGACTGTGTCTGCTAACTGGTTTCATGACTTTGTCCACTAACTGGTTCCATGACTGTGTCCGCTAACGAGTTCCATGACTTTGTCCGCTAACTGGTTCCATGACTGTGTCCGCGAACGAGTTCCATAACTTTGTCCGCCAACTGGTTCCATGACTTTGTCCGCTAACTGGTTCCATGACTTTGTCCGCTAACTGGTTCCATGTGCGGTATTTTGTTCTTGTTCTACTAAACCAATGTTTTAATCTTAATGATGAAAAATACATTAAAGTGCCAACATTGAGTTGTTATTTGTCTTTGAAGCCAATGGAACCTGTTATTTGCGATTTTAAAAATATATACCGAACTAAAATAAATCCTAGAATTTGCCAGGCCAAGTGGTACCGATGACCAATTTTTCAACTATCACTTTATGACAAAAAAGACTACATTAGACGCCCGTCCCCTCCTTCGACCGACTTGGTAATAGCGTGAGTAATGTAGAGATGCGAATACCCACAAGGGTTTGCTCCGTCAGACACGAGAAGCATCCTGAGAGAGCTCAAGCTGACGTCTCGCTGCTCACGATGTGACATCATAGCCCAGTGCATGTCACGTGACTTGACACATGCCACAGCAGCTGGAGGGCACAACAGTACATGTGGATTAGTCTATGGACCTGCGAAAGACAACACGGTGTAGTTCCGTGACATCATCAGAAATAAGGATTAATTGCGCAACTTATTTAAATTACAAACGAGCACGTGGGAAACATTTAAAGACAATAAATATGAGGAATATGACAAATGGTAATTTCACCAAATAGGAATTCTAGATCTTACAATTTACATTCTATGGAATGCTACAACCAGATTTAAGAACATTCCGTTTCGTTCAATGTATCTTTTTTCACGACACTGATGCTGTGATTTAATACACATATAAACTTTTGATGGATACACTTAATCTACTTCCCATTCCAATCCTCCCAACACTTTCCATAACAAGAATGCAAAAACACATGAGGTAGAAAATGGCAAACAATATACACTTTCACATAAATGTTTAAATTGTTGGATATTGCCATAATTCCCACACAAGCGCTACACAGTCGTAAGATTTATTTGTTCGTATAATGAGTAAAAGCACGGACACAAATTGGAATATAGAATGGATCAGGATTCAACATCACAAAAAGAACAGAAGGACGAGGGAGAAACAACAACAGCAAGGGTGAGGGAGAAAATAAACAGAGAGGGAGAAGGGATGTGCAGGTAAAGTTGAGGGGTGGGGGAAGGGGGGGACGCAAGGGGTGGAAAACATGGATACAGATGAAAAATTTTGGGGGTGGAGTGGTTTCATGGGCGTAGAAAAGATCATGGTTTGGATGGGGGATGACTTGAGATGGTGGTGAACAGCTGTGTTGAAGACCTGGAGGAAAGAGCGAGATTGAAGAGGATGTGGAAGTTTTCTACAGGTGGGGAAAAAGATGAACGAATGAGTGGAGGTGAGCAGTGATCCTGGATTTAGGTAGTTCCACCATAAAGGGGTTGCTGGTGATCACGTGCACCCTGCAGAAACATGTGGGGAGAGGAGGGGGGGGGGGGGGGGGGAGACCACAGAAAGGATAGAAAGAGGGTGCAAAACCAGAAAGGAGACAGAATAATACAGAGAGACCACCACTCATGGATTACTCTCCAAATCCAAACATATGTATCAGGTGAAAAGTGACAGAAGACAGAGCAAAGTGAGAGGCCAATAGACAGCTTCACCGCAGGATGTTACAATAATCTTCAAGGCCGAGGTTTTTACAGCGTCAATCTGAGCAAGGTGGCAGGCGGAGGAGCCAGCCCAGAAGTTAGAGCAGTACTCCGTGAAGCTGCAAGTGAAAACCTTGCAGATGGCTAGGACTTCAGGTGTGCCAAGGAAGGACGTGCACGAAGGAGGATGGATTTGAAGGACAACTTTGAAATGTGGTATTCCCAAGAAAGATCATGGCTTATAGCGAGACCTAAGAGTTAGAATGTGAGAGTGACCTAACTTCATGTGGTATTCCCAAAAAAGAGCGTGGCTGATAGTGAGACCCAAGAGTTGGACTGTGAGAATGACCTAACCATGTGGTATTCCCAAAAAAGAGCGTGGCTGATAGTGAGACCCAAGAGTTGGACTGTGAGAATGACCTAACCATGTGGTATTCCCAAAAAAGAGCGTGGCTGATAGTGAGACCCAAGAGTTGGACTGTGAGAATGACCTAACCATGTGGTATTCCCAAAAAAGAGCGTGGCTGATAGTGAGACCCAAGAGTTGGACTGTGAGAATGACCTAAACATGTAGTATTCCCAAAAAAGAGCATGGCTGATAGTGAGACCCAAGAGTTGGACTGTGAGAATGACCTAACTTCATGTGGTATTCCCAAGAGAGATCATGGCTTATAGTGAGACCCAAGAGTTAGACTGTTAGAGTGACCTAACTTAATGTGGTATTCCCAAGAGAGATCATGGCTTATAGTGAGACCCAAGAGTTAGACTGTGAGAGTGACCAAACTTCATGTGGTATTCCCAAGAAAGATCATGGCTTATAGCGATACCCAAGAGTTAGACTGTTAGAGTGACCAAACTTCATGTGGTATTCCCAAGAAAGATCATGGCTTATAGCGATACCCAAGAGCTAGACTGTTAGAGTGACCAAACTTCATGTGGTATTCCCAAGAAAAATCATGGCTTACAGCGAGAACCTTCTGGTCTTCATCAATGATCTCTCTGACTCTCTTGAAAATCCTCTCTATCTCTTTGCTGATGACTCCACTCTCTGCCGCTCAATTCCTCATCCCTCAGATCGGCAGTCTGCAGCCTCCTCACACTCTGCAGACCTGGACAAAATCACAGACTGGGCCAACAAGTGGAACATGTCTTTCAATCCTGACAAATCTCACACTCTTACGATGTCTCTCCGAAAAGACCGACTGGACAACCCTCCCATCTACTTTCTGAATAATCCTCTCCAAGAAGTTCTGTCACTCAAGCTTTTGGGTCTCACGATATGCCATGATCTTTCCTGGGAAAACCACATTTCAAATCTGGCCTCCAAAGCCAGTCGCCGACTGGGCATCCTCCGTCGTGCGAAGTCCTTCCTTGGCACACCTGAGCTCCTCACCACATACAAGGCTTTCATCCGCAGCTCAATGGAATACTGCTCTCCACTCTGGGCTGGTGCTCCTGCCTAACACCTAGCTCGTCTTCACGCTGTTGAAACCAAAGCATTCAGAATCATTGGAATCTCCCGCGATGAAGCTAACTCCAAGGGCCTCTCACTCACTCACCGCAGGGAGGTTGGTGGTCTTTCTGTCTTCTACCGACTCCTCTCTGGCCTTGCCCCCCCCCAGCTCTCTCTGGGCTCTGTCCCCCAAATATTCCTACAGGTCGCACAAGATCTGCCTGCAACCCTCTTATGGTTAAACTGCCAAAATCAAGACTCTCTGCTCATCTTCACTCCTTCATTCCTCTTTTCTCCCGCCTCTGGAACAAACTCCCTCACTCTCTTCAATCCCACTCCACCCTCCAGGTCTTTAAAACAGCTGTTCACCACCATCTCTTATCTTCCCCCTCCAAAACCTTGATCTTTTCTATCCCCGCTAATTTCACCCCAATTCCACTTTTTTGAAATACCAGCTTCTGTCCTGGAAGTCCTTGGTGTCCTTGTGTTTTATACCTCTCCCCCCCCCCCCCCCCTTCCCACGCCTCCTCCCCCCAAGCCCTCTCCCTCCCACACATCTCCCTGCTCTCAAATGTTGTGTTTGTGTGCTTCCCCTTCTCTCCCCATCTTGTCTTCTGCTCCCTCTTTTTATATATTTTGTTTGTCTGGTTGATTTGTTTGTGAAGTAAATGTCAGCTCTTTCACGAGCCTCGATTCAGTATACAAAAAAAAAAAAAAAAAAAAAAAACCCAAGAGTTGGTCTGTTGGAGTGACCAAACTTCATGTGTATTCCCAAGAAAGATCATGGCTTATAGCGAGACCCAAGAGTTAGACTGTGAGAGAGACCTAACTTCATGTGTATTCCCAAGAAAGATCATAGCTTATAGCGAGACCCAAGAGTTAGACTGTGAGAGTGACCTAACTTCATGTGGTATTCCTAAGAAAGATCATGGCTTATAGCGAGACCCAAGAGTTAGACTGTGAGAGAGACCTAACTTCATGTGGTATTCCCAAGAAAGATCACGGCTTATAGCGAGACCCAAGAGTTAGACTGTTAAGAGTGACCAAACTTCATGTGGTATTCCTAAGAAAGATCATGGCTTATAGCGACACCCAAGAGTTAGACTGTGAGAGTGACTTAACTTCATGTGGTATTCCGAAGAAAGATCATGGCTTATAGCGAGACCCAAGAGTTAGACTGTGAGAGAGACCAAACTTCATGTGGTATTCCCAAGAAAGATCATGGCTTATAGCGAGACCCAAGAGTTAGACTGTGAGAGAGACCAAACTTCATGTGGTATTCCCAAGAAAGATCATGGCTTATAGCGAGACCCAAGAGTTAGACTGTGAGAGTGACCTAACTTCATGTGGTATTCCCAAGAAAGATCATGGCTTATAGCGAGACCCAAGAGTTAGACTGTTAGAGTGACCAAACTTCATGTGGTATTCCTAAGAAAGATCATGGCTTATAGCGAGACCCAAGAGTTAGACTGTGAGAGAGACCAAACTTCATGTGGTATTTCCAAGAAAGATCATGGCTTATAGCGAGACCCAAGAGTTAGACTGTGAGAGAGACCAAACTTCATGTGGTATTCCCAAGAAAGATCATGGCTTATAGTGAGACCCAAGAGTTAGACTGTTAGAGTGACCAAACTTCATGTGGTATTCCTAAGAAAGATCATGGCTTATAGCGAGACCCAAGAGTTAGACTGTGAGAGAGACCAAACTTCATGTGGTATTCCCAAGAAAGATCATGGCTTATAGCGAGACCCAAGAGTTAGACTGTGAGAGAGACCAAACTTCATGTGGTATTCCCAAGAAAGATCATGGCTTATAGCGAGACCCAAGAGTTAGACTGTGAGAGTGACCTAACTTCATGTGGTATTCCCAAGAAAGATCACGGCTTATGGCGAGACCCAAGAGTTAGACTGTTAGAGTGACCAAACTTCATGTGGTATTCCCAAGAAAGATCATGGCTTATAGTGAGACCCAAGAGTTAGACTGTTAGAGTGACCAAACTTCATGTGGTATTCCTAAGAAAGATCATGGCTTATAGCGAGACCCAAGAGTTAGACTGTTAGAGAGACCAAACTTCATGTGGTATTCCTAAGAAAGATCATGACTGATAGTGAGACCCAAGAATTAGACTGTGAGAGTGACCTAACTTCATGTGGTATTTCCAAGAAAGATCATGGCTTATAGCGAGACCCAAGAGTTAGACTGTGAGAGTGACCTAACTTCATGTGGTATTCCCAAGAAAGATCACGGCTTATAGCGAGACCCAAGAATTAGACTGTTAGAGTGACCAAACTTCATGTGGTATTCCCAAGAAAGATCATGGCTTATAGCGATACCCAAGAGTTAGACTGTTAGAGTGACCAAACTTCATGTGGTATTCCCAAGAAAGATCATGGCTTATAGCGAGACCCAAGAGTTAGACTGTTAGAGAGACCAAACTTCATGTGGTATTCCTAAGAAAGATCATGACTGATAGTGAGACCCAAGAATTAGACTGTTAGAGTGACCAAACTTCATGTGGTATTCCCAAGAAAGATCATGGCTTATAGCGATACCCAAGAGTTAGACTGTTAGAGTGACCAAACTTCATGTGGTATTCCCAAGAAAGATCATGGCTTATAGCGATACCCAAGAGTTAGACTGTTAGAGTGACCAAACTTCATGTGGTATTCCCAAGACAGATCATGGCTTATAGCGATACCCAAGAGTTAGACTGTTAGAGTGACCAAACTTCATGTGGTATTCCCAAGAAAGATCATGGCTTATAGCGAGACCCAAGAGTTAGACTGTTAGAGAGACCAAACTTCATGTGGTATTCCTAAGAAAGATCATGACTGATAGTGAGACCCAAGAGTTAGACTGTGAGAGTGACCTAACTTCATGTGGTATTTCCAAGAAAGATCATGACTGATAGTGAGACCCAAGAGTTAGACTGTGAGAGTGACCTAACTTCATGTGGTATTTCCAAGAAAGATCATGACTGATAGTGAGACCCAAGAGTTAGACTGTGAGAGAGACCTAACTTCATGTGGTATTCCCAAGAAAGATCATGGCTTATAGCGAGACCCAAGAGTTAGACTGTGAGAGAGACCTAACTTCATGTGGTATTCCTAAGAAAGATCATGACTGACAGTGAGACCCAAGAATTAGACTGTGAGAGTGACCTAACTTATTCGAGAGGGTTGTTAAAAAAATTGTGGTTTAACTCTAAATTCGAGTGAAGTCGATGGTGCGCCACCACAAATCGCTAAGATCCCCAACTAAAGCAAAGTTGAAAGATGGCAACAACTTCCACCAGGAATAAACAAACCAACATCAAATTATGAGTTAAAAACATCTTCTGTTTTGACACCTCTGATCCTAAGTCACCATCCCAAAGTGCATGAACCGGGGGTCAAACCGCAAAAAAACGTTACATATTTCATGCGCCAAACAATGTCAATTGCAGATACAAAGTTTCATGAAAAAAATATTTTAAAATGTGCCCAAAATTAAAATGTTTGGTATTTGACCTTTTAAACCCGCCTCAGGGGTGGGACCAAAATTATACTGGCCCCAGGGGATGGAGGCAATTACTCCTGTAGGTTAGAGCAACAACCTGTTCAGGGCACCGGCAATAGGTCACCTACACCTCATGGGACACTGTGGGATCGTTAACGTCCACCGAGGGACAGCACCAAGTAATTCTGGCAGATGAGACACAGTTTAACATCCACCGAGGGAGAGTACCAAGTAATGCTGGCAGATGAGACACAGTTCAACATCCACTGAGGGACAGCACCAAGTAATTCTGGCAGATGAGACACAGTTTAACATCCACCGAGGGAGAGTACCAAGTAATTCTGGCAGATGAGACACAGTTTAACATCCACCGAGGGACAGCACCAAGTCATGCTGGCAGATGAGACACAGTTTAACATCCACCGAGGGACAGCACCAAGTAATGCTGGCAGATGAGACAGTTTAACATCCACCGAGGGACAGCACCAAGTAATGCTGGCAGATGAGACACAGTTTAACATCCACCGAGGGACAGCACCAAGTAATTCTGGCAGATGAGACACAGTTTAACATCCACCGAGGGAGAGTACCAAGTAATGCTGGCAGATGAGACAGTTTAACATCCACCAAGGGACAGCACCAAGTAATTCTGGCAGATGAGACACAGTTTAACATCCACCGAGGGAGAGTACCAAGTAATGCTGGCAAATGAGCCACAGTTTAACATCCACCGAGGGACAGCACCAAGTAATTCTGGCAGATGAGACACAGTTTAACATCCACCGAGGGACAGCACCAAGTAATTCTGGCAGATGAGACACAGTTTAACATCCACCGAGGGACAGCACCAAGTCATGCTGGCAGATGAGACACAGTTTAACATCCACCGAGGGACAGCACCAAGTAATGCTGGCAGATGAGACACAGTTTAACATCCACCGAGGGACAGCACCAAGTAATTCTGGCAGATGAGACACAGTTTAACATCCACCGAGGGACAGCACCAAGTAATTCTGGCAGATGAGACACAGTTTAACATCCACCGAGGGACAGCACCAAGTCATGCTGGCAGATGAGACACAGTTTAACATCCACCGAGGGACAGCACCAAGTAATGCTGGCAGATGAGACAGTTTAACATCCACCGAGGGACAGCACCAAGTAATTCTGGCAGATGAGACACAGTTTAACATCCACCGAGGAACAGTACCAAGTAATTGTGGCAGATGAGACAGTTTAACATCCACCGAGGGACAGCACCAAGTAATGCTGGCAGATGAGACACAGTTTAACATCCACCAAGGGACAGCACCAAGTGATGCTGGCAGATGAGACACAGTTTAACATCCACCGAGGGAAAGCACCAAGTAATGCTGGCAGATGAGACACAGTTTAACATCCACCGAGGGACAGCACCAAGTAATGCTGGCAGATGAGACACAGTTTAACATCCACCGAGGGAAAGCACCAAGTAATGCTGGCAGATGAGACACAGTTCAACATCCACCGAGGGACAGCACCAAGTAATGCTGGCAGATGAGACACAGTTTAACATCCACCGAGGGACAGCACCAAGTAATGCTGGCAGATGAGACACAGTTTAACATCCACCGAGGAACAGTACCAAGTAATGCTGGCAGATGAGACAGTTTAACATCCACCGAGGGACAGCACCAAGTAATGCTGGCAGATGAGACACAGTTTAACATCCACCAAGGGACAGCACCAAGTGATGCTGGCAGATGAGACAGTTTAACATCCACCAAGGGACAGCACCAAGTGATGCTGGCAGATGAGACACAGTTTAACATCCACCGAGGCACAGTACCAAGTAATTGTGGCAGATGAGACACAGTTTAACATCCACCGAGGGACAGCACCAAGTCATGCTGGCAGATGAGACACAGTTTAACATCCACCGAGGGACAGCACAGACATTTATGTCTCGACTTGCCTGCAAAACACAAGGATGATAGTTTTTTGCTGGGTCGGGATTCAAACCCAGGCTAGTTAGCTCAAAGGCGAACATGCATATCTCTGCTAGCTGCCAGCCCACAGTGTTACCCGTTATCTCATTAATTGTTGTTCAATATGATGTGGAACCCGCTATTTTATATGGACATTATGAGCGAATGGCTCAATACATGTGAGACATGGTTTTGTAACGACTTGTTTAATTGGAGGTGAATGACCAGGTGATGCAGTCAGAACCCTCACACCAAACACACCTTTATGCAGAGACACCTTCTGAACCCACGACAATGGGTTGGTCTTCATGAGCGCATATGGCACGCAGATCACGTGCAACAGGTTCATTACGCTCTGTGTTGGGAAAGACGTCACAATAGCAAGTTCATGTGGGCAACATGAGTGTTTAGCAAAGTTTTGCAACATAGAACAGGACAAAAAACGTCACAGTATAAAATAAAATAATAAATACAAAACAAACAAACAAACCAATAAATATTCACCCCTCCCTGATTGAAAGGATACATGAAACAAACAAGTCAAATTGGAACATGCATTTAAATAGAACATTCAATCTGATGTTATAACAATTGAAACAAACAAGTCAAATTGGAACATGCATTTAAATATAACATTCAATCTGATGTTATAACAATTGAAACAAACAAGTCAAATTGGAACATGCATTTAAATACAACATACAATCTGATGTTATAACAATTGAAACAAACAAGTCAAATTGGAACATGCATTTAAATATAACATTCAATCTGATGTTATAACAATTGAAACAAACAAGTCAAATTGGAACATGCATTTAAATATAACATTCAATCTGATGTTATAACAATTGAAACAAACAAGTCAAATTGGAACATGCATTTAAATAGAACATTCAATCTGATGTTATAACAATTGAAACAAACAAGTCAAATTGGAACATGCATTTAAATATAACATTCAATCTGATGTTATAACAATTGAAACAAACAAGTCAAATTGGAACATGCATTTAAATAGAACATTCAATCTGATGTTATAACAATTGAAACAAACAAGTCAAATTGGAACATGCATTTAAATATAACATTCAATCTGATGTTATAACAATTGAAACAAACAAGTCAAATTGGAACATGCATTTAAATATAACATTCAATCTGATGTTATAACAATTGAAACAAGCGAGTCAAATTGGAACATGCATTTAAATATAACATTCAATCTGATGTTATAACAATTGAAACAAACAAGTCAAATTGGAACATGCATTTAAATATAACATTCAATCTGATGTTATAACAATTGAAACAAACAAGTCAAATTGGAACATGCATTTAAATATAACATTCAATCTGATGTTATAACAATTGAAACAAGCAAGTCAAATTGGAACATGCATTTAAATATAACATTCAATCTGATGTTATAACAATTGAAACAAACGTCAAATTGGAACATGCATTTAAATATAACATTCAATCTGATGTTATAACAATTGAAACAAACAAGTCAAATTGGAACATGCATTTAAATATAACATTCAATCTGATGTTATAACAATTGAAACAAACAAGTCAAATTGGAACATGCATTTAAATAGAACATTCAGTCTGATGTTATAACAATTGAAACAAACAAGTCAAATTGGAACATGCATTTAAATATAACATTCAATCTGATGTTATAACAATTGAAACAAACAAGTCAAATTGGAACATGCATTTAAATATAACATTCAATATGATGTTATAACAATTGAAACAAGCAAGTCAAATTGGAACATGCATTTAAATATAACATTCAATCTGATGTTATAACAATTGAAACAAACAAGTCAAATTGGAACATGCATTTAAATAGAACATTCAATCTGAAGATGTTATAACAATTGAAACAAAACACGTCAAATTGGAACATGCATTTAAATATAACATTCAATCTGAAGATGTTATAACAATTGAAACAAAACAAGTCAAATTGGAACATGCATTTAAATAGAACATTCAATCTGAAGATGTTATAACAATTGAAACAAAACACGTCAAATTGGAACATGCATTTGAATATAACATTCAATCTGATGATGTTATAACAATTTGAAACAAAACAAGTCAAATTGGAACATGCATTTAAATAGAACATTCAATCTGAAGATGTTATAACAATTGAAACAAAACACGTCAAATTGGAACATGCATTTAAATAGAACATTCAATCTGAAGATGTTATAACAATTGAAACAAAACAAGTCAAATTGGAACATGCATTTAAATAGAACATTCAATCTGAAGATGTTATAACAATTGAAACAAAACACGTCAAATTGGAACATGCATTTAAATAGAACATTCAATCTGAAGATGTTATAACAATTGAAACAAAACACATCAAATGGGAACATGCATTTAAATATAACATTCAATCTGAAGATGTTATAACAATTGAAACAAAACACGTCAAATTGGAACATGCATTTAAATAGAACATTCAATCTGAAGATGTTATAACAATTGAAACAAAACAAGTCAAATTGGAACATGCATTTAAATAGAACATTCAATCTGAAGATGTTATAACAATTGAAACAAAACACGTCAAATTGGAACATGCATTTAAATAGAACATTCAATCTGAAGATGTTATAACAATTGAAACAAAACACGTCAAATTGGAACATGCATTTAAATAGAACATTCAATCTGAAGATGTTATAACAATTGAAACAAAACACGTCGAATTGGAACATGCATTGAAATAGAACATTCAATCTGAAGATGTTATGACAATACCGTGAGGATTGCATGCCACAGTCCAACATCTCTCTTGAAGTCCAGAACATTAATAAGAATGTCTCCTGCACAGAAATTGTCACACATCAATTATAAAGGTATTTGATAAATCAATAAACAAATTCCTTGATAAATGATGACACCTCACAAACATATAACACCAAAATGAAGTAAATATAGAAAGTGACTTAGCCATTCAGAAAATGCAGAAAATCGAGGAAACACCATCATTTTTCATGCCCCGTTGTATAATGATATTGTTTTTAGGCCACAGTCATGCTTGGTATCACCTGCCTGGTATCACCTGCTTGGTATCACCTGCCTGGTATCACCTGCCTGGTTCTATTCATATTGAATTTCAACATTTATATTTGGTGTCGTTTTGTGATCTTAAAGAAAACTTGTTTTAATCTGCTAACTGCAGCTCCCTGTGTTAACATATATCTAACTACCTGTTTTAATCTGCTAACTGCAGCTCCCTTTGTTAACATATATCTAACTACCTGTTTTAATCTGCTAACTGCAGCTCCCTGTGTTAACATATATCTAACTACCTGTTTTAATCTGCTAACTGCAGCTCCCTGTGTTAACATATATCTAACTCCCTGTTTTAATCTGCTAACTGCAGCTCCCTTTGTTAACATATATCTAACTCCCTGTTTTAATCTGCTAACTGCAGCTCCCTGTGTTAACATACATCTAACTACCTGTTTTAATCTGCTAATTGCAGCTCCCTGTGTTAACATACATCTGACTAGTTGTTTTAATCTGCTAACTGCAGCTCCCTGTGTTAACATACATCTGACTAGTTGTTTTAATCTGCTAACTGCAGCTCCCTGTGTTAACATACATCTGACTAGTTGTTTTAATCTGCTAACTGCAGCTCCCTGTGTTAACATATATCTAACTACCTGTTTTAATCTGCTAACTGCAGCTCCCTTTGTTAACATACATCTGACTGCCTGTTTTAATCTGCTAACTGCAGCTCCCTGTGTTAACATACGTCTGACTAGTTGTTTTAATCTGCTAACTGCAGCTCCCTGTGTTAACATATATCTAACTACCTGTTTTAATCTGCTAACTGCAGCTCCCTGTGTTAACATATATCTAACTACCTGTTTTAATCTGCTAACTGCAGCTCCCTTTGTTAACATACATCTAACTACCTGTTTTAATCTGCTAACTGCAGCTCCCTGTGTAAACATACGTCTGACTAGTTGTTTTAATCTGCTAACTGCAGCTCCCTTTGTTAACATATATCTAACTACCTGTTTTAATCTGCTAACTGCAGCTCCCTGTGTTAACATACATCTGACTACCTGTTTTAATCTGCTAACTGCAGCTCCCTGTGTTAACATATATCTAACTACCTGTTTTAATCTGCTAACTGCAGCTCCCTTTGTTAACATACATCTAACTACCTGTTTTAATCTGCTAACTGCAGCTCCCTGTGTAAACATACGTCTGACTAGTTGTTTTAATCTGCTAACTGCAGCTCCCTTTGTTAACATATATCTAACTACCTGTTTTAATCTGCTAACTGCAGCTCCCTGTGTTAACATACATCTGACTAGTTGTTTTAATCTGCTAACTGCAGCTCCCTGTGTTAACATACATCTGACTAGTTGTTTTAATCTGCTAACTGCAGCTCCCTGTGTTAACATATATCTAACTACCTGTTTTAATCTGCTAACTGCAGCTCCCTGTGTTAACATATATCTAACTCCCTGTTTTAATCTGCTAACTGCAGCTCCCTTTGTTAACATATATCTAACTCCCTGTTTTAATCTGCTAACTGCAGCTCCCTGTGTTAACATACATCTAACTACCTGTTTTAATCTGCTAATTGCAGCTCCCTGTGTTAACATACATCTGACTAGTTGTTTTAATCTGCTAACTGCAGCTCCCTGTGTTAACATACATCTGACTAGTTGTTTTAATCTGCTAACTGCAGCTCCCTGTGTTAACATACATCTGACTAGTTGTTTTAATCTGCTAACTGCAGCTCCCTGTGTTAACATACGTCTGACTGCCTGTTTTAATCTGCTAACTGCAGCTCCCTTTGTTAACATATATCTAACTACCTGTTTTAATCTGCTAACTGCAGCTCCCTGTGTTAACATACGTCTGACTAGTTGTTTTAATCTGCTAACTGCAGCTCCCTGTGTTAACATATATCTAACTACCTGTTTTAATCTGCTAACTGCAGCTCCCTTTGTTAACATACATCTAACTACCTGTTTTAATCTGCTAACTGCAGCTCCCTGTGTTAACATATATCTAACTACCTGTTTTAATCTGCTAACTGCAGCTCCCTGTGTAAACATACGTCTGACTAGTTGTTTTAATCTGCTAACTGCAGCTCCCTGTGTTAACATACGTCTGACTAGTTGTTTTAATCTGCTAACTGCAGCTCCCTTTGTTAACATATATCTAACTACCTGTTTTAATCTGCTAACTGCAGCTCCCTGTGTTAACATACATCTGACTAGTTGTTTTAATCTGCTAACTGCAGCTCCCTGTGTTAACATATATCTAACTACCTGTTTTAATCTGCTAACTGCAGCTCCCTGTGTTAACATATATCTAACTCCCTGTTTTAATCTGCTAACTGCAGCTCCCTTTGTTAACATATATCTAACTCCCTGTTATAATCTGCTAACTGCAGCTCCCTGTGTTAACATACATCTAACTACCTGTTTTAATCTGCTAATTGCAGCTCCCTGTGTTAACATACATCTGACTAGTTGTTTTAATCTGCTAACTGCAGCTCCCTGTGTTAACATACATCTGACTAGTTGTTTTAATCTGCTAACTGCAGCTCCCTGTGTTAACATATATCTAACTACCTGTTTTAATCTGCTAACTGCAGCTCCCTGTGTTAACATACGTCTGACTAGTTGTTTTAATCTGCTAACTGCAGCTCCCTGTGTTAACATATATCTAACTACCTGTTTTAATCTGCTAACTGCAGCTCCCTGTGTAAACATACGTCTGACTAGTTGTTTTAATCTGCTAACTGCAGCTCCCTTTGTTAACATATATCTAACTACCTGTTTTAATCTGCTAACTGCAGCTCCCTGTGTAAACATACGTCTGACTAGTTGTTTTAATCTGCTAACTGCAGCTCCCTGTGTTAACATACGTCTGACTAGTTGTTTTAATCTGCTAACTGCAGCTCCCTTTGTTAACATATATCTAACTACCTGTTTTAATCTGCTAACTGCAGCTCCCTTTGTTAACATACATCTGACTGCCTGTTTTAATCTGCTAACTGCAGCTCCCTGTGTTAACATATATCTAACTACCTGTTTTAATCTGCTAACTGCAGCTCCCTGTGTTAACATATATCTAACTCCCTGTTTTAATCTGCTAACTGCAGCTCCCTTTGTTAACATATATCTAACTCCCTGTTTTAATCTGCTAACTGCAGCTCCCTGTGTTAACATACATCTAACTACCTGTTTTAATCTGCTAATTGCAGCTCCCTGTGTTAACATACGTCTGACTAGTTGTTTTAATCCGCTAAATGCAGCTCCCTGTGTTAACATATATCTAACTCCCTGTTTTAATCTGCTAACTGCAGCTCCCTTTGTTAACATACATCTGACTAGTTGTTTTAATCTGCTAACTGCAGCTCCCTGTGTTAACATACGTCTGACTAGTTGTTTTAATCTGCTAACTGCAGCTCCCTGTGTTAACATATATCTAACTCCCTGTTTTAATCTGCTAACTGCAGCTCCCTGTGTTAACATATATCTAACTCCCTGTTTTAATCTGCTAACTGCAGCTCCCTTTGTTAACATATATCTAACTCCCTGTTTTAATCTGCTAACTGCAGCTCCCTGTGTTAACATACATCTAACTACCTGTTTTAATCTGCTAACTGCAGCTCCCTGTGTTAACATACATCTGACTAGTTGTTTTAATCTGCTAACTGCAGCTCCCTGTGTTAACATACATCTGACTGCCTGTTTTAATCTGCTAACTGCAGCTCCCTGTGTTAACATATGTCTGACTAGTTGTTTTAATCTGCTAACTGCAGCTCCCTGTGTTAACATACATCTGACTGCCTGTTTTAATCTGCTAACTGCAGCTCCCTGTGTTAACATACGTCTGACTGCCTGTTTTAATCTGCTAACTGCAGCTCCCTGTGTTAACATACGTCTGACTAGTTGTTTTAATCTGCTAACTGCAGCTCCCTTTGTTAACATACATCTGACTGCCTGTTTTAATCTGCTAACTGCAGCTCTCTTTGTTAACATACATCTGACTGCCTGTTTTAATCTGCTAACTGCAGCTCCCTGTGTTAACATATGTCTGACTAGTTGTTTTAATCTGCTAACTGCAGCTCCCTGTGTTAACATATATCTAACTACCTGTTTTAATCTGCTAACTGCAGCTCCCTGTGTTAACATACATCTGACTAGTTGTTTTAATCTGCTAACTGCAGCTCCCTGTGTTAACATACATCTGACTAGTTGTTTTAATCTGCTAACTGCAGCTCCCTGTGTTAACATACATCTGACTACCTGTTTTAATCTGCTAACTGCAGCTCCCTGTGTTAACATATATCTGACTACCTGTTTTAATCTGCTAACTGCAGCTCCCTTTGTTAACATACATCTGACTTGTTGTTTTAATCTGCTAAATGCAGCTCCCTGTGTTAACATACATCTGACTAGTTGTTTTAATCTGCTAACTGCAGCTCCCTGTGTTAACATACGTCTGACTAGTTGTTTTAATCTGCTAACTGCAGCTCCCTGTGTTAACATACGTCTGACTAGTTGTTTTAATCTGCTAACTGCAGCTCCCTGTGTTAACATATATCTGACTAGTTGTTTTAATCTGCTAACTGCAGCTCCCTGTGTTAACATACGTCTGACTAGTTGTTTTAATCTGCTAACTGCAGCTCCCTTTGTTAACATACATCTGACTAGTTGTTTTAATCTGCTAACTGCAGCTCCCTGTGTTAACATACATCTGACTACCTGTTTTAATCTGCTAACTGCAGCTCCCTGTGTTAACATACGTCTGACTAGTTGTTTTAATCTGCTAACTGCAGCTCCCTTTGTTAACATACATCTGACTGCCTGTTTTAATCTGCTAACTGCAGCTCCCTGTGTTAACATACGTCTGACTAGTTGTTTTAATCTGCTAACTGCAGCTCCCTGTGTTAACATATATCTAACTACCTGTTTTAATCTGCTAACTGCAGCTCCCTGTGTTAACATACATCTGACTACCTGTTTTAATCTGCTAACTGCAGCTCCCTGTGTTAACATACATCTGACTACCTGTTTTAATCTGCTAACTGCAGCTCCCTGTGTTAACATACATCTGACTGCCTGTTTTAATCTGCTAACTGTAACTCCCTTTGTTAACATATATCACATGTTAACATAAAACATATAACATATTATTGTGCATGTGTTGCAGGGCGTTTTCCAGTTGGTGTTGATTTGCAATTCTTGCAAACTTTTGTATAATTTAATCGTTTTCTGTCCCACCGCGTGCGCGGCCTAGTTTATCTCGGCTTCCCTACCCCCATAGGTGTTCTGTGAATTTAAGTTCTTTCCTTCGCTGTATTGCTTATTTCTTAGATTTTCTCTTCTCCCCCTAACTTCCCCGAACATCGACCACTTGTCTAACGTTTTAAATCTCTTCAAAGTCTCTTCACGTCTCTTCTCGTCTCTTCTCGTCACGTCACGTCACGTCTCTTCAAAGCTGTCCATGCGCGCACGCTTTCGAAGTTAAGTAACTTTACAATTGTGTTTTTGTCGAAACTATCTTTCTTTCGGTGTGCGTAACTATTGGTGTGTCTTTAATAGTATTCTTGGTGTTGGTTTTTCATACCTGTGTACAGAATCGTCGGTTAGTTCGTGTCGCATATTCTGACGCCTAGTGTAGTACTAGTAGGCTACCGTGTCTGTAGTACTAGTACAGTGTGTCAGTGTAGTACTGACGTGAAGTACAGTGTGTCAGTGTTGTACTGACGCTATCGTAGTACTGACGCCTAGTGTAGTACTACTAGTAGGCTACCGTGTCTGACCTTGGCTTGAGGCTTTGTTTCTGTCTCAGCAGTTCTTCGATTGCGCTCGCAATTACTTTCGGTCTCTATTTTTCACGTTTCACGTTCGGTCTCTGTCTCTGTTTTAATCTTAACTATTTAAAAATAAAAAATAAAAATAAAAATCCCTTCTCTGTTCTTATCCGTTGTTCGTTCTTATTTGTTCGTTGGTTCTTCGACCACGTTGTTCGTGATCACGTGTTCACGTCGTTAAAAAATGTTTCAACTGTCCCCTGAAGAACTGTATTCTGTCATATACTGTAACACCTTTTTCTTCTTCTTCTATAAAAGGATGCTTTCGACTTGCTCACCAAATCTATTCATTCCAAAAAAAAATTCCATCTCTTACAGTTACAGTGCCTCTTTCATCCATTCCCTAAACTCTCCAGAACTCCACCCATCATTCAGCGTCCTCAAACGTATTTTTGATTCGAAGGTCTCAAGAAACTCATTTTGCAATAAATGTTCGTTTCCCATTAATCGTACACTTTCTAAAATCCAATCTCACCCCTCCCCTCCAAATCTTCCCCATCACCCCTTCCCTCAAAAACTTCCCCATCACCCCTCCCCTTCAAAACTTGCCCATCACCCCTCCCCTCCAAATCCACCCCCCTTGCCTCTCCCCTCCAAATCTTCCCCATCACCCATCTCTTTCAAATATTCCCCCTTGCTCCTACACTCCAAATCTTCCCCATCACCCAACCCTTTCAAATCTTCCCCCTTGCCCCTCCCCTCCAAATCTTCCCCATCACCCATCCCTTTCAGATCTCCCCCCTTGCCCCTTCCCTCCTAAACTCCCCCCACACCCCTCCCCTCCGAGACCCTCCCTCACTCCTCCCCTCCTAGACTCCCCTCTCACCCCTCCTCCTCAAAGCATCCTCCCCGCTTTTTCCCCCTTCCAACTTTCACCTTCATCTCCCTCAACCTTCCGCCTCACTCTTACCCCTCCTCAAATAACACCTCACTGCACCTCACCCAATCACCATAAAACCTTTTGTCCTCCCCATTCTTCCCTTTCTCCAAGCTATTCTGAAATCTCTGACACACCTTCAACAGCTCTCCCAACCTCTTCCTCCTCTTCCACATCCTGCCCCCCCCCCCCCCCCGTTCTGTATCCGATGCCCCCCCTTCCTCTTCTTTAACAGTATGGACCTCAAACATCCGGGGCCTTCGCTCAAACTTGACTGATCTCTCCATACAGGTTGCTTCTGATAAACCAGACGTGATCTGCTTAACAGAAACTTTCCTCCTTCATGATGTCTCTGATTCCTTGGTATCTCTCCCAGGTTACTCCCTCCTCCGTTATGATAGACCTAAGCCTCGTCCTGGAGGGGGAGTTGCTATCTTTATAAAAAAAACTCTCTTCCTCACTCGCCCTGCACTGCCCTCTCTCCACCTCACCCCCAGGAATACCTTTGGCTACGGCTTCCCCTTCGCTCCCACCTTTTGTTCATGTGTGTGTTGTACCGTCCACCAAACAGTGATGACTCCATCTACATCTCGCTGTCTGATAATATGGACCAACTTCGATCTACCCATCCCAACTCTCTCTTCCTCATATGTGGTGATTTCAATTGTCACCATGCCAGTTGGCTGGGTGTGGGTTCCTCTCTCACCAGCCATGGCTCTTCAGCAAAGGATTTCTGTGACTCACTGGGACTGACACAATCTGTCAATTTCCCGACCTGGATCTCAGTCAATGGAGCATCTTCTCTTCTGGACTTGGTTATGACAAACTTCCCTGAAAATGTCTGCTGCTCTTCTTCTGCTCCAATCGGCTCATCTGATCATGTGCTTGTTAAAGTGGACATCTCTCTGACCATTCTCAGTGAGCCTCCTCAGCGTCGACGAGTCTGGCATTTCACTCAGGCCAACTGGCACGGTCTTCAAGCAGCCATCAATCATCTGGACTGGTCTCCCATCTCGACCGCCTCTGACATCAACTCATCCTGGGAATTCTTCAAAAGTAAATCGCTCTCTCTCATGCACAGATTTATCCCATCTCGTCTTCAGTTGTCATACCCTTCCTCCCGTCCATGGTACACGGCATCTTGTGGTGAGGCTATTGCCCAGAAACAACTTGCTTTCGTCTCGTGGAAAGCAAATCCAACGGAAGGAAATCTCATTTCCTTTCACAAAGCCGAAACAAGTGTGTGTCCACCCTCAGGAGAGCCAGGAAACAATATCTCTCCGTTCTCAGGACAGAACTCTCTTATCTGTCTCCCTCTTCCAAATCCTGGTGGCGTCTGGTCAAATCTGTTTCTGGTGTTTGTTCCCCCTCCATCCCCTCCCTCACCTCAAACGGCCACACGGCTGATTCCGCACCTTTAAAAGCTGAATGCCTCAACTCTGTGTTTGCCTCTAAATCTTGTGTCCCAAACCCATCCCTCTCTGTACCCACCGTATCCAGTCGTACACAGCTGCTCCTGGACTCTGTGTCCTTTCCTCCTTACAAGGTTGAAAAGTTTCTGTCAACCCTCGACTCTGATTCTGCAACTGGACCTGACGGCATCAGCCCACGGGTCCTAAAATCCTGTTCTTCCGCTCTTTCACTCCCTCTCTCTGTTCTCTTCACCCTCTCTTTTGCTCAAGGTCATCTGCCATCTGCTTGGAAATCTGCCAACATCACCATGTGTTAACATACATCTGACTAGTTGTTTTAATCTGCTAACTGCAGCTCCATGTGTTAACATACGTCTGACTAGTTGTTTTCATCTGCTAAATGCAACTCCCTGTGTTAACATACATCTGACTACCTGTTGTAATCTTATGATAAGTTCAGTGCTATATTGCAGTTGCTTACACAGTGCTAATTATTACTTCCGCCAGGGAGCAACACATTCGTGTGTGTGTGTGTGTGTGTGTGTGTGTGTGTGTGTGTGTGTGTGTGTGTGTGTGTGTGTGTGTGTGTGTGTGTGTAAGCAATGATAAACAGTTTACCTTGGGTGTATTGGCAGGCCTGGATAAGTGCTTGGCAGTGTGTGAGCATGGCGGCACGGGGTACTGCCACCCCCATCATGCAACCTTCTTTACTTGATTTGTACTGAATAAAAAGAAAAACATAACGTTTAGAAATTGCAGGTGGATCATTAGGCCCGGAAGTCAGCCAACCAGAGAATAAAAAGGTGCATTTTCTGTCATGCAAAAACATTTGATCACATGTATATTATCTAAATACACGAGTGCACAAATCTCATATATCTATATACACGTGTGGGATATCTATATACACGAGTATCTATATACACGAGTGCATGCGTACACAGATAATATATATATATATATATATATATATATATATATATATATAAATAAATAAATAAATAAATAAATAAATATATATATATATTATTTTATATATATATATATATATATATATATATATATATATATATATATATATATATATATTATCTGTGTACGCATGCACGTGCGCACACAAACACAAACAAACACACGCACATTTCAAAGTGTGATAACGAGATACGACAGTGTTCAAGTCACACCAACATATTGATTTATTCTCAACATTGAAGTGAATTCAATCAGTAAAACAATTTGCATTTACGAGACACACATGTCTTGTTCGTTATTTTGACATATGTTGAATTTTTGGGAGTTTGTACAACATTTATAACACACCGGAAACATAGACGAAATTAACCTTAGTCGTGATGTACTCGCTTCTTGAGAAACATTCAGTGTTTGATTTCCTTTGTGTTCCCCCTTGTCCCTTTGCAAACCTCAATGTATGCGGGTTCTCCATTACTCTCACGAGGAAAGACCATCCAATCTTTGGGTGGCTTAGAGAGGTGCTTGGAGTTGGTGACAAACCAGGTCATGGGTGGCCAGCCTGCAGCATGGGACAGCAGTATGAACATTGCATTTGTCACTGTTGAAAATCATAACAAACTGGTTCAATTCAAAATAAAACGAGAATGATACTCTTCGACGTCATGACGTCAACCGATATGCCTCCGCCCACATTATTACATCATTATAATACTTGTACTAAGTTTGCTTTAAATCCATACAGTTGTTCTCAAGTTATCACATTTTTACCTGACATGACCTCTGACCTTTGACCTCGGGACCCCAAAGACTAATCAGTTAATCTATACATCATTCTACATACCTGTACCAAGTTTGAATTAAATTCCTTTAGCCGTTCTGAAGTTATAGACCTATCACAGAATTTGACCTTTGACCTCTTGACCCCAAAATTTAATCTGTTAATATTTACATCATTATGCATATGCGCACCAAGTTTGAATGAGATCACTTCAGTTGTTCTCAAGTTCTCGACCTATTACAGAATTTGACCTTTTGACCCCAAAATTTAATCTGTTAATCTTTACATCATTATACATAGCTGTACCAAGTTTGAATGAGATCACTTTCGCCGTTCTTAAGTTATAGACATATTACAGACTTTGACCTTTGACCTCTTGAGTCCAAATTCTAATCAGTTAACCTTTACATCATTATACATACCTGTACCAAGTTTGAATTAGATCATTTCAGCCATTCTCAAGTTATAGACCTATTACAGACTTTGACCTTTGACCTCGAGTCCAAATTATATCCAGTTAACCTTTACATCATTATACATACCTGTACCAAGTTTGAATTAGATCACTTCACCCGTTATCAAGTTATAGACCTATTAGGACTTTGACCTTTGACTTTGCCCCAAAATCTAATCAGTTAATCTTTACATAATTTTACATCCCTGTATCAGGTTTCAACTAGATCACTTCAGCCATTCTCAAGTAATAGACATATTACAGACTTTGACCTTTGAACTATTGACCCCAAAATCTAATCAGTTCATGTTTACCTCATTATGCATAACTGTACCTAATTTGGTCGGAATCCCATCACTGGTTCACAAGTTATCGCGGTAAAAGGATTTTTACCTAACATGACCTCTCACCTTTGGCCTTTGACCTCGTGACCCCAAAATCGAATCAGTTGATCTTTACCTCATTATACTGTTGCAGTTTTGAGTTTGTACAGTGAGTATAATAAAGGTTAAAATTCCCCCCTCATAGTTTGTCACACAAACAACATGTAGCATCGCGATAGTGTAGTTATTTCTTTGTATTTGTGAGCTTAGTCCTTTTCCTATGTTAGTTCTGCGTTGAGTAGAGTCAGGAGAATAAGTCCTACTTCTACCGACTTTCCAGCCTCCCGAGCCTCATGCCCCTTTGCGCTGACTTTGGTTCATTTTGGGCGAATTAAGACGAGGCAGGCCTAGGAGGGTCGGGGCGGAGCCGAATGAGGGGCGGCAGAGGCGCTGACGGTAAGCACGAGCCGCCAATCAGGGCTCAGAGGTGGTGGCGGCAGCACTGCGTCACAGGGCATGGTAAGAAGGTTCGAGAGGGTTCGAGCAGGTTCGGGGGCGTATCTATATAAGCGTTGCACAAAGCCCCCGAGAGAACTGCTGCCCAGGGAGGACCAGCGCGCACTGACCCACCAGGAGGAATCGTTGACGAGCAGGAGTTGAGAGCGCCAAAGAACTGTGAGAGATACGCGGGTGAAGAAAGACGCGCATGAACCGGAATACGCGCTATTATAAGTGACGCTCGGTTGAGCTGGAGGCCGATCCATATACAGCGCATCAAGCCATGCGAGTGATAACGGCTGTGTAATCGCCAGCCGCTCTGAGAGTCCCGCATTTGCCGTTCCACCTCATCGGCTGCCTTTGTTCGGGAGACACGCGACGAGGTTCCTTCCACCGCCTGCTGCCATCTTCGCAGGACGTGCTGGGACCGTTGAGCCGGACGGGGCCGTTCCTGGACGACCACGTCGACGCGTTTGGCTGAACATTAACCCATCTGCAATTCCCTGTGTGAGTGTGACGGGCCCGAGTCCGGGGAGATAAGATAAGACTGTCTAAGTGCTGCTCTGTGTCTCTGCGTCCCCGATCATTGTACATACGTGTGGGAATAATTAAACCTGTGTTCTTCCTTTTTCCATTTGATCGTTCCTGTGGTTTCCTCATTGGCTAAGCGTGGTACGAATAGAACCGCTCGAATCGGGTTCCACTACCTAAACTGCACGGACCACGTCGTACTCAATCCGCTCGGCGCACCCAAACCACACGTGGCTTGTGCGAGGCTTGCTTCTCGCTTCCGTGGCGGCGCAGGGAATTAGGTACGAGCGAGACTTGGTCCTGGAACCCTACTTTGCATTTGCCCGGAAGGGGCGTTTCAAGTCTCGGTTCCGTCAAGCCCAGAAAGAACAAGGGGATTAATCCCCCCCTGGTAAGGGGAAGAAGGGCGGCGGAGAACCGTAACAATACATACCTGTACCAAGTTCGTCAATGGAACAATAAAAATAAAACGTACATTACAGCAGAGCACACAGTATGTCATGAATCAATTCATCAATTAATTCAATAAAAAATGAACAATCCTCAAAGTGCACATACGTTTCCCATTAATTCTCCACCCATCTCCCTGCACATTTCATATCACAACATGAAAAGAACAATAATTTCAACTTCTTTCAAACATTTCTTTGAAATATATATATTTATATATACAGTGGGGAGAACAAGTATTTGATACACTGCCGATTTTGCAGGTTTTCCCACTTACAAAGCACGTAAAGGTCTGTAATTTTTATCATAGGTACACTTCAACTGTGGAAGACGGAATCTAAAACAAAAATCCTGAAAATCACATTGTATGATTTTTAAGTAATTAATTTGCATTTTATTGCATGAAATAAGTATTTGATCACCTACCAACCAGTAAGAATTCCGGCTCTCACAGACCTGTTAGTTTTTTCTTTAAGAAGCCCTCCCATTCTCCACTCATTACCTGTATTAACTGCACCTGTTTGAACTCGTTATCTGCATAAAAGACGTCTCCAGACCGTCTCCGACCACAAAGACCGCAAAGACCGACCGCAAAGCCGTCTCCAGACCTGTCCACACTCAATCAGACTCCAACCTCTCCACAATGGGCAAGACCAGAGAGCTGTCTAAGGACATCAGGGACAAATTTGTAGACTTGCACAAGGCTGGGATGGGCTACAGGACAATAGGCAAGCAGCTTGGTGAGAAGGCAACAACTGTTGGCGCAATTATTAGAAAATGGAAGAAGTTCAAGATGACAGTCAATCTCCCTCGGTCTGGGGCTCCATGCAAGATCTCACCTCGTGGAGCCTCAATGATCATGAGAAAGGTGAGGGATCAGCCCAGAACTACACGGCAGGACTTGGTCAATGACCTGAAGAGAGCTGGGACCACAGTATCAAAGAAAACCATAAGTAACACACTACGCCGTCATGGATTAAAATCCTGCAGCGCACGCAAGGTCCCTCTGCTCAAGCCAGCGCATGTCCAGGCCCGTCTGAAGTTTGCCAATGACCATCTGGATGATCCAGAGGAGGAATGGGAGAAGGTCATGTGGTCTGATGAGACCAAAATAGAGCTTTTTGGTTTAAACTCCACTCGCCGTGTTTGGAGGAAGAAGAAGGATGAGTACAACCCCAAGAACACCATCCCAACCGTGAAGCATGGAGGTGGAAACATCATTCTTTGGGGATGCTTTTCTGCAAAGGGGACAGGACGACTGCACCGTATTGAGGGGAGGATGGATGGGGCCATGTATCGCGAGATCTTGGCCAACAATCTCCTTCCCTCAATAAGAGCATTGAAGATGGGGCGTGGCTGGGTCTTCCAGCATGACAACGACCCGAAACACACAGCCAGGGCAACTAAGGAGTGGCTCCGTACGAAGCATCTCAAGGTCCTGGAGTGGCCTAGCCAGTCTCCAGACCTGAACCCAATAGAAAATCTTTGGAGGGAGCTGAAAGTCTGTGTTGCGCAGCGACAGCCCCGAAACCTGAAGGATCTGGTGAAGATCTGTATGGAGGAGTGGGCCAAAATCCCTGCTGCAGTGTGTGCAAACCTGGTTAAGAACTACAGGAAACGTCTGATCTCTGTAATTGCAAACAAAGGTTTCTGTACCAAATATTAAGTTCTGTTTTTCTGATGTATCAAATACTTATTTCATGCAATAAAATGCAAATTAATTACTTAAAAATCATACAATGTGATTTTCAGGATTTTTGTTTTAGATTCCGTCTTCCACAGTTGAAGTGTACCTATGATAAAAATTACAGACCTTGTCGTGCTTTGTAAGTGGGAAAACCTGCAAAATCGGCAGTGTATCAAATACTTGTTCTCCCCACTGTATATATATACATACATACTAATAATACCAACAGCTCGAATCACGACATTCGCAGACCCCGCGTATTCACGGTCCATACATTGTGACCCGCTTCTACATTCGCGGCCCTGTGCTCTGTGTATTCACGGTTCATACATTGTGACCCGCTTCTACATTCGCGGCCCTGTGTTCTGTGTATTCGCGGTTCATACATTGTGACCCGCTTCTACATTCGCAGACCACGCGTATTTGCGGTTCATACATTGTGACCCACTTCTACATTCGCAGACCCCGCGTATTCGTGGTTCATACATTGTGACCCGCTTCTACATTCGCAGACCCCGCGTATTTGTGGTTCATACATTGTGACGCACTTGTACATTTGCAGACCTCGCATATTCGCGGTTCATACATTGTGACCCACTTCTACATTCGCGGCCCTATGCTCTGTGTATTCGCGGTTCATACATTGTGACCCGCTTCTACATTTGCAGACCCCACGTATTCGCGGTTCATACATTGTGACCCACTTCTACATTCGCAGACCCCGTGTATTCGTGCTTCATACATTGTGACCCGCTTCTACAATCGCGGCCCTGTGCTCTGTGTATTCGCGGTTCATACATTGTGACCCGCTTCTACATTTGCAGACCCCGCGTATTCGCGGTTCATACATTGTGACCCGCTTCTACATTCGCAGACCCCGCGTATTCGTTGTTCATACATTGTGACCGGTTTCTACATTCGCGGCCCTGTGCTCTGTGTATTCGCGGTGCATACATTGTGACCCGCTTCTACATTTGTGGTTCATACATTGTGACCCGCTTCTACATTTGTGTCCCTGTGCTCTGCGTATTCGCGGTTCATACATTGTGACCCGCTTCTACATTCGCAGACCCCGCGTATTGGCGGTTCATACATTGTGAGCAACTTCTATATTCGCAGACCCCGTGTATTCGCGGTTCATACATTGTGACCCGCTTCTACAATCACGGCCCTGTGCTCTGTGTATACACGGTTCATACATTGTGACCCACTTCTACATTCGTGGTTCATACATTGTGACCCGCTTCTACATTCGTGGCCCTGTGCTCTGCGTATTCGCGGTTCATACATTGTGACCCGCTTCTACATTCATGGCCCTGTGCTCTGTGTATTCGTGGTTTTTCACGGGGGAAAAAATTACGTTTGATCAGGAACCTCAAGTGATTATTTAATTACATACCTTTTGTTTAGTTTTAAGTCTTACGAGGGGTAATTCATTGGTGAAATAGCAGCGAAGTCATCTTCGGAGCCTTCCAATCCACCCCTTTTAGGATGAGCACTCCTGAATTAATGAAGATGACTTTCGGAAAAAATCTTCACCTTGTTGCAGAATCTCTCTGTCTGGAACAATAATCTGAAACTATACAATACTCAAAACTATACGCTGAGGTTTCTGGGCTTCAGACCAGATTTTGGTGGGCTAAAACGGTTTTGGTGGGTTAAACCTAACAGGGCAAGGCATTTGCTGAAAATTGCCAAAATCAAGACCCTCTGCTCACCTTCACTCTTTCAATCCTCTTTTCTCCCGCCTCTGGAACAAACTCCCTCACTCTCTTCAATCCCACTCCTCCCTCAAGGTCTTTAAAACAGCTGTTCACCACCATCTCTTATCTTCCCCCATCCAAAACCTTGATCTTTTCTACCCCCGTTAATTCACCTCAAATCCACCTTTCAATCCCCAACTTCTTTCCTGAAATTCCTAGTAGTGTTCATTGCTTTATACCGTGTACCCCTCCCTCCTCCCTCAGCCCCCCCCCCCCTTCCACAGATCTACCGACGTCCCTGCTCTACTGTTGTTGTGCTTGTGTGCTTCTCCCTCTCTCTCCCCCTCTCGTCTCCCACTCCCTGCATTGTATGTTTCATGTGTCAGTGCATGTTTTCATGTTTAATGTTATTGCTCTTACACGAGCCTCGATTCTGTATACAAAATATATAAATATATATATAGCAGATAGGATTTTACAATACATCTTTTTTCATATACATACATACATACATATATATATATATATATATATATATATATATGTATGTATGTATGTATGTATGTATGTATGTATGTATGTATGTATGTATGTATGTATGTATATATATATATATATATATATATTGTTGCGAATATGGAATTTGGCCTCCATATCCGCTTGTAAATATTCCCCTATTTTCTCCAATACTCCCCAACTTTCCCCAATCCCCCATTCCCTAGTCCCATTGCATATAAATAACAATCAGTAGAGCCGACCTTCCCCTTATTCCCCCATTAAATGTCGTGCCCAGGTCCACCGCACCACACGTAGACAACTTTCGGACATCTTCCTAGCTATTCTTATTCTATGTCAGTTAAGGCCTCGTCTCCATTAATTATGACTCTTCGTTGCACCAGAATGTGATTATATGGCATCAGTAGTGAGTTTAGGACCTTTCCCATACCTCCTCCCATCTTCTTCCCCAAAGCACAACAATAACAACAACTACAACAACAATTACAACTACAACTACGACTACAACAACAGAGGGGCGGGGAGTGTGCGTCCTCACACCGGCTCGGTTACCCGCCATGACCATGCGCTCCACGGCGTTACCCCGAAGGGGCTGGCTGTCAGCTCCTCGTCAGGGGCGGAGCCAGTAACCCCCCCACGCACCCAATGAGAAGCAACGTGCCGATTCCATCTGGGGCGGAGCTAACGAGCCGAGGGCGTGTCACTCCCCGCCGGATATACGCGGCCCCGCGCCGGACGTGACGTCAGATGCGCCTCAGCTTGGAGAGAGAAGCCACCGCCACCCCCAGCGCGACGATACCTCCCCGCATCTTTGGACCGGACCGGACCGTACTGTACCCTGCCCCGAGCCCAGGAGGACCTGGAGCCATCGATACCCGCTTTCCTGTCATCAACCCCCGTGTGAGTCAGCCGTTGTCCCGTTTGTCTGTCGTCTGTCCGGGGTTAATATAAGAGTGTGTCTAAGTGCCTGTCTTTCTGTGATTATACCTCTAGCCCCTGTAATCTGACCTTTCCGTACGAATATAATCTCCTCCGGAGGTCTTGAGAATTGAAACATTGGTGTCGTATTGTGTTATTGTAATCCAGCCGGGTGTCTTCTTTTTCTTATTGAGGCAGCATCGCGCGACTAGTCAACGTTCGGGCACAATCGGGTAACTTGTGCAGACGTGGTCATACCATAAAACCGCTCGGTAAATAACATCCAAGCCACGTCTGTAACAATTGGTGTCGAGGAGTGGAATTCGAACCCGGGACCAAATTTATTAGGCCCAAATTGGTAACAAGTAGAATCGATTCGGAGCGCGTTTCCCGCGCGAAATTATAACGGCGAAATTTGAATTTGTTTTACGAAAATAAAATAAAAAACCGAATTTTGAAAGTCGCGCTATGGCGGGTCAAGACGGCTGGGGTCCGGTAGGGGAGAGTGAGGCAGGGTCGGTCCAGGACCAAATTGAGGGACATGAGGGACATGAGGAGAGCGAAACAGCTGGGGTAGCAGGTGCACAAAATGGCGCTCTCGCGCACGATGCTTCAGGCGCGCAAAAAGGCGCCTCGCTGGTCACCGTGCCCGCGACCGAAGTAGCGCCGCTGGGAAGATTGGAACTTTTTTTTATACAAATGACGGCCCTCATGGAAAAGAATAGTGAGCGATTGGAAAACCAAATGGGGGTAATGGGAAACCAAATGGGGGTAATGAGGGACGAAGCGAGGGGTACCGGTGAGAAGTTAGACAATAATTTTGAGGAGTTAGACAAGAAAATTGAGAAGTTAGACAATAATTTTGAGGGGTTAGACAACGGGATAAAAGAAGTGAAAAATGGGTTAATGGGGGTAGAAAATAGAATGGCCGCTCAAGAGAATCAAATGGAAGGGATGCAAAAAGGGTTAGAGGGGTTAGAAAACAGTATGGAAGGCAAATTGAGGGACATGAGGGACCAAGCGGAAAGGGAAGTTAACCAAATGGGGCAGCAGATAGAGGGGGTCAGAATGGGGGTAGAAGCCAAACTGGATGCTCACAGGGAGGAAATGGAGCAGATGAGGGTGGCATCTGGGCAGGAGATGCAAGTGATGGGAGAGGAGATCAGAAGAGGAGTGAGTGAGGAGGTCGGAGGAGTGCGCGAGGAGGTGAGGCACTGTGAGGAGCACATGGAAAAGGAGGTGAGAAAGGCGACTGTAAAGTTACAAGGGGGCATAGAGGACCTGACGCAAGAGGTGGAGCAGCTGACGGTGGGACAGACGGAGTTAGTGGAGCAGGTTCAAAGGAACACTGCGGTATTAGGAGGTTTAAAGGCGACACAGAAAGAACTCAAAGATGACTTGGTAGCGACGAAGAGGGAATGTCAGATGGTACGTGAGGGACTGACAACGAGGTTGGACGAGGTGATAGAGGTAATGGAGACGAAGGACCGGCAGGTGAGGACGCACATGGAAATGGTCAAGGTAGCCTTGGAGGACGAGCTTGAGGAGACATACCGGGGAATAAAAGAGGTGAGGCACAAATTAGAAGAAGTGGAAGAAGGGGTGAGCGAAATTAAGAAGCGACGGAGAGGGGATAACAAAGAGATAAAAGAGGAGATGAAAGAATTGGTCCAAAGTCTGTGTTTGGATCGTGATGTGCTCATTAACCGGATGAGGGATTCGCAGGTGATGGAGGAGAAGCGAAGAGGAAGAGGACCCGGTGTAAGTGGTGACCAATATGGTCGTGCGTATGATGCGCCAGGGGATTTAAGAAGCTTGGGGGTCGAGATGGACCCGGGTGTTCGTGAGAGGCCGTGGGTGAAGTGTGCGACAGGTCTGGTGTGCGAAAGAGGAGGTGTGCAAGAAAGTCCGACTCTGGGGTGTGTGAGGAAAAAGTGTGTACCAAGGAGTGAGTGTGCAGGCGAGAGTGAGTCGGTCGTAGCGTGTGTGCGAGGGAGCACATGGGAGCGCGGTGTGGTGAGTGTTACAGAGGGTGTGACGGGAGAGTGTGCGCAGGAGTGTGCGCGAGAAAGGGGTGTGACCGACAGGTGCATGAGGAAAGAGTGCGCTGTCAGAAGTAAGGAAGAGTGTCCACCTGTGGTGAGTGTTACAGAGGGTGTAACGGGAGAGTGTGCGCGAGAAAGGGGTGTGACCGACAGGTGCATGAGGAAAGAGTGCGCTGTCAGAAGTAAGGAAGAGTGTCCACCTGTGGTGAGTGTTACAGAGGGTGTAACGGGAGAGTGTGCGCGAGAAAGGTGTGTGACGGACAGGTGCATGAGGAAAGAGTGCGCTGTCAAGAGTAAGGGTGAGTGCGCTGTCAGGAATGGAGGTGAAAGTAGTGAGAGTGACATGGAGCGTGAGTTAGTTGTGACAGGTGAGCGAGGATGTACACCTGGGATGGAAGGATGCACACCTGGAATGGTAGAGCGTGAGTGGGAATGCACGCTGGAGTTGGTGGTGAGGCACGTGGTTGGGTGTGCGAATGAGAGCACACCTGTGATTGTCACAGAGGAGGTGACCGAGGAGGGGGCGCGAAGAGGTGTATTGGTGAGGTGTGCGAGCGACGAATGTGTGCCAAAGTGTTCGGTGGTCAGGTGTGTGACCAAGGCTGTGAGTGGAATGAGTGTACCTGGGTGTGTAAGGAAAGGTACGAGGAGCATGGGCACGGCTGGATGTGTGAGCAAGGAACGGGCTGCGGGGTGTAAGCGTCCAGGTGAAGCATCGACGTTACACGGGTTAGAGGTTAGAGCGACTTTTAGCCGAAGCAGGCCCTCGGTGCGTGCCGGGCCTCGCTTTGAACGGCCGCGTCCAGGCTCCACTAGGCGGAGCTGGCAGCCCGATAGAAAGGGTCGTCATGGCGACCACTTTTTGGTGAGACGTGCCGGCAGGTCGAGATCGGGGCATTGGATGGCTCCGTGCCGAGATGGTGCGTGGGATCTCGGCCCGGGTAAACCTCCTTCCCTGCACCGAATGCGGGACGCACCCAGCCGCTGGCACAGAACAACCAGCATTCATGGCTTGGCTTTACGAAGCCGGGCTTTGGACAGGAATTGGCGCACCGAGAGGTATTAGTGAGTCGACTGGGTGATGAGGTTAGTGTTTTGGACCCAAAATTAGAGAAAAGCAAAATTTGATGATTGGCAAAGGATTGGCAGAGTGATGATTGGTAATGGTACAGTGATTGGCAGATGATTGGCAAATTTTTAATTTGTTGAAATTTGATGTGCAAAATTGGTAGTGAGAGACCCCCGATGGGGTGGGATGGCAAATCTGCCACCCTTCCCATGCGGGGGGCAAAGGAGCTATAGTTTATGGGGTGTATGGCAGTGAAAACTAGCCCGGGTGGGTTAGGTTATATTGTAGGGATCTAGAAGAGATTGACATTAGGTAACGTTAAGTTTAGTTAGTGACTGATACCTGTAGTGGGGACGCAGGTAGATTAGTGTGGATGATAATGACGAGGGAGCGCAATAGTTTAAAGGGACGACTGGGAAGCGCAAGTTTCAGAAGGGAGTAGTTAGCTGAGATGATGCCGTGTGTGTGTGAGAATTGAACAGGTGTGATTGCACAGGTGTGCAACTGGACAGGTGTGTGGAGCAGTGTATGAGTAGTGAGTGTTGTGGATCAGCGCGAATGCGCTTGTGGAGAGAAGGGTGCAGGTGGCACCAGGTGTGAGAGCACAGGTGTGCAGGTACAGGTGTGTGGAGAGAGTTGGAGTAAGTGGTACGGAGTGGTGTGCATGGTGCGAAGGTGTGGATGGGGGAAGAGTGGACCCCTTTCACGAGTACCCGGGGCGGGTAGTGTAAGTGTTAGGTAGAGGGTACAGGTAAATTGTGGTTGGATATTGGCATTTGTGGTGCGGTTGCAGAATGGTGTTGTGGATGGGTGCATTAGTGTTGTGGAAATGGCTGGGCGTGTAGCCTGTTAGTGTGTGTAGTTGGTTGGGCACTCCACCACTGTGAGGATGTCGGCCAGGTGAGGCCGCAGGTGGGCTCTGGGAGCCGGTAGTTGTGAGTGGGTGCCTGAGGATCCCGGGTGTGGATCGGGTAGCCCAGTGCCAGAGAGGGCACCAAGTGGGGAGAGCGCCAGAGGGCCTTCCCCAGGTAGTTAGGTTAGGGTGAGGAGCAGGTAAGCTCGGAGGCAACTGCAGTGGTGGAGGTGTGCAGGTGGGTAGACCCACTGGGAGAGGTACACGTCGCAGCCCAGAAATTGTACGAGGGCACCGGGAGATGAATCGGGGGAGTGAGACCCCAAATTGAAGAGCACCACAGTTTGGCCAATGGGAATTGGTTTTTAGAACCCGTAGTGTAAGAGGGCCAATGGTTTGGCCGGAGAAAGACCCCGGGTAGTGTAAAGTTGTTAAAGTCATTTAGGAAATAGTTAGGATTGATGAACCTGTCGCACCATACGCAGCCACTTACCTGTGGTGATGATGATGACTCCACACCTGTGTTTTCTTTGTTTGTGTTGCAGAAATGAGAATTGCTGTTGGATTTGTGAGACGCATCACGACGTGGATGAGACATTGGGGTGATTCCATCTCTCCCTCCCTAGGAGGGACTGATGATGAATTGGTGATGGCAAATTTTGATGTTGAGTTGGAGATGGCAAATTTTGATGAGAGTTGAAAATGGCAAATTTGATTGGTTAGGAGGGAGAGAAGACGAATTTGGTATATGGGAGGAACGGGGAAGACAGTAGGGATGTATGTTGATTTGTAAAGTAGATGTTTATGGGTAGTGTTGTGTTGTGTGGATACAGTAAGGGGTAAGGGAGGGGCCATGTAGGTTACCTGGTGGGGGGGGGGGGGCGTACGATAGGAACGTACCTGTCTCACCTGGTTCCCATGTGCCCCCAGTGTGCATCACCTTACATTGCGTGCACTTTTGCGCCCTTACCACCTTACTCACTTGTTTCTTCTTTTGTCTCCCACCTCCGAGGATCTGGCTTTGGGGTAGAGAGAGAGGAGAGAGAGGAGAGAGAGGTGCTGGCTGCGCAGTTGTGGGCCTGCACTTTCGCTGTTTGCTGCCGGGATCGATACACCATATGGACCGCAATGTTTGTGGCCACCCACAATGGACCGCAGTTCGTTTGCGGCCAAGCACCACCCGGGGATGGACCTATGGGTCAACGTGGCACCTATGCCATAAAGGTGAACCACTGTTAATTAACACCACTGAAGGCCACACGAAGAGCAAGAGACACCTGCAGGGTTAGGGGTTGTCGAATTTATTTTTATTCCAATGAACAATGGTGACTGCACCGATTGGTGGTGGGGTGGTGCTGTTGATGCTCGGGAAGGGTGCTCTGCACGTTATTAAAGGCCGTCGGCCACAGAGCACTCGTGGGTTGGTGTATCGATGTTGGCAAGCGCGCTCTCTCTATGCATAACATCTGCATGTGTTCCTCCAAAAACAGGTCCTGGATCGTAGTGTAAATAGCAGCGTAGTCTTGTAAATAATGCTCCCTACCGGCTGTATGTTTAGTTTGAGGATTCTTTCCGGATTCGGTTATCCTGTGGGTGTGTTTCTGTGAGGAGAAGGGTGCAACGTCGCAGGGGGACATATTTACTCATTTGTGAATATCTGTAAAACTGTCGCACTCAGGGTAGAGTTAATAGTAGAGGGAACTACATTGCGTGCCACACTAAAGTAGGTAAAAATTTATCGGGTCGGGACGCCCCGAGGGTAGAGAAGGGTGCAATGTTGCGAATATGGAATTTGGCCTCCATATCCGCTTGTAAATATTCCCCTATTTTCTCCAATACTCCCCAACTTTCCCCAATCCCCCATTCCCTAGTCCCATTGCATGTAAATAACAATCAGTAGAGCCGACCTTCCCCTTATTCCCGCATTAAATGTCGTGCCCAGGTCCACCGCACCACACGTAGACAACTTTCGGACATCTTCCTAGCTATTCTTATTCTATGTCAGTTAAGGCCTCGTCTCCATTAATTATGACTCTTCGTTGCACCAGAATGTGATTATATGGCATCAGTAGTGAGTTTAGGACCTTTCCCATACCTCCTCCCATCTTCTTCCCCAAACAACAACAATAACAACAACTACAACAACAATTACAACTACAACTACGACTACAACAACAGAGGGGCGGGGAGTGTGCGTCCTCACACCGGCTCGGTTACCCGCCATGACCATGCGCTCCACGGCGTTACCCCGAAGGGGCTGGCTGTCAGCTCCTCGTCAGGGGCGGAGCCAGTAACCCCCCCACGCACCCAATGAGAAGCAACGTGCCGATTCCATCTGGGGCGGAGCTAACGAGCCGAGGGCGTGTCACTCCCCGCCGGATATACGCGGCCCCGCGCCGGACGTGACGTCAGATGCGCCTCAGCTTGGAGAGAGAAGCCACCGCCACCCCCAGCGCGACGATACCTCCCCGCATCTTTGGACCGGACCGGACCGTACTGTACCCTGCCCCGAGCCCAGGAGGACCTGGAGCCATCGATACCCGCTTTCCTGTCATCAACCCCCGTGTGAGTCAGCCGTTGTCCCGTTTGTCTGTCGTCTGTCCGGGGTTAATATAAGAGTGTGTCTAAGTGCCTGTCTTTCTGTGATTATACCTCTAGCCCCTGTAATCTGACCTTTCCGTACGAATATAATCTCCTCCGGAGGTCTTGAGAATTGAAACATTGGTGTCGTATTGTGTTATTGTAATCCAGCCGGGTGTCTTCTTTTTCTTATTGAGCCAGCATCGCGCGACTAGTCAACGTTCGGGCACAATCGGGTAACTTGTGCAGACGTGGTCATACCATAAAACCGCTCGGTAAATAACATCCAAGCCACGTCTGTAACAATATATATATATATATACATATATATACATATATATATATATACATATATATATATATATATATATATATATATATATATATATATATATATATATATATATATATATATATATATATATATATATATATATATATATATATATATATATATATATATATATATATATATATATGAAAAAAGATGTATTGTAAAATCCTCTACTACCTATTTCTACTGGAAAGTAGTTTACAGACCATCCTCTATGTTCACAATCTGCAACCAGGTCTTCGTATTCGCCTTTTTTCTGGCATATGCATTGGACAGGTTCTCCTCCATCGGGACTGTCAATTCAATAACGATGACATTCTTAGTTACTGCTGAATAGATGGTGATATCAGGCCATTTGGCAGTTTCCGTAATTTGTGGAGGGAACACTATTGGGTTATGGTCTTCATTCATCCATCAGAAACATCCATTCATTAGCCTTCTTTAGGATGTCCTGTGTTTGTTCCTGTGGAAGTGGCAGAGCTGGGTTCCTGTAGGATGTACCATCAGCTGTACAAAATGGGATGGTGGGAATGGAGTTTGGCTTTGATACCATACTGGTCTTCTTATTTGCATCTTCGATATAAGGAGCCAGGCCTGGCCAGAAATCGCTCTTAGGATTTGGTCATGGCGCCAGTTGTATCTTCCATTTTGGAGTGAGTAGCTGCACCCATTTAAGATGTGGAGCGGTGTGCAATGGCGATGATGGTGCAGTTGACACAGTCCAAGGTTGGTTTTGCCCCACAAACGTAGGTTGGCAGGGGAAGGGAGTTGGTCGTGGATAGCGTTGATGTGGAATGACAGCAGTTCCGGTGTCCACACATAGAGGAGTTTCTTCCAGGATGTATCGGTCTGTATGACAGAATCACATCTCAACCACTGTCCTTGTTTAGCACATCCATACAAGTAGACCAACATGTCTTCCTCGTCGATCTCCTTTACCAAATTAGTAAGGCATTTCCTGTGTTCTCTTCTGGTCATGTCTATCAGCTTTTGATTTTTCCTGTAGTCAAAGCCTGCTTGGTCAATTTGACCTCTGCACAACTCATTCAGGATAAGGTGTCCTTCTGTTCTAACTCTTTCACACCATTCCACCTAGCCTTGTTAACTCAAATGGACTACCGTCCAGTTGAGTTCATCACATACTGAACCCTCCGGCGTCCGTCTGTCATCTGTCATCCGTTAACTTTTCGACGTTAACACTCCAGCATCCACAAATATCAACCGGTTCTGATCAAACTTGACATGCAGCATCCTTACTCCAAGGACCAGGTTGGTATTACATTTCAGCCCGATCCGTTGAAAAATGGCGGACTTAGGCGACCATTTTGTTTTTGGTCATAAAAACGACGTTAACACTCGAGCATCCACAAATATTAACAGATTTTGATCAAACTTAAATGTTTAACCCTTACCACACAAGGTAGGTTGCTATTGCATTCCAACCCGATCCGCCACAAAATGGCCGCCATAGGCCGCCATATTGTTTTCAGCTCTGAAACGACGTCAAGACTTTAACGTCCACAAATATTTATTTAAAATTATTACACAAGGTTGTTGGCTTTTCATTTAAATCAAATCTAGTACAGACAACTGACCTACTTTAAAGTTGTCCAGTCAGTTCAGTTGAGTTCTGCTTCCCTGGAAGCTCTAGTTTTTCTTTGTTTCCAGCACTCTCTGTACAGTGTTTGGGTCTTTCCATCCCTGGAGTATTTGTTAAGGTGGTACTTGGTGACCTGCAAACATTTCACGGATGTGGTAAAAGCCTTTTCAGTTGTAGACCGTACCTTTTTCTGGTTCTGTACAGGGCACTGTTGGAAGTACATCTGCTTACCCCTCCCCATCTTTTCAGGTACTTGGTGACAGATCCTGTGCGATCTCCAAACGGAGTTCCTTCTGCTCAATCGTTAGCAGCTTTGGTACGAACTTCGCTGAGATTCTCCTGAAGCCCAAATCCTCCTTCATAATGGAATGAACGGATCCAATGCTGACGCCCACCTCGTCTGCAAGTTCTCTGATCGTGATTCGACGATCCTGCATCACCAGGGTCCTCACTTGGTCAATGACGATCTCATTTCGGGATGTTGAGGGCCGACCCGAACGTACTTCACTCTCCACTGATGTGCGGCCATCTTTGAAGCGGTTGTACCACTCCTTTATCTGTGTGGTGCTCATTGCTTCGTCCCCGAAGGCCTGTTGAATCTTGCGGATCGTTTCCACTTGGGAATCGCCAAGCTTTACACAAAATTTGATGCAGTAGCGTTGTTCAAGTTTTTCCGTCATTTTGTCAAAAACGAAAATCCGACGGCGCTCACTTACACTTCCTCACTCATCGGCGGTCTGCTGTCGAATGACAGCTTCTGCAGGTGGGAAAAAATTCACGCGTGCGCATTAGGATCGCCTACATACGTGCACCAATCAACGCCTCCCTAGCTTCATTTGTTTACGCACGACAAATTAAGGTCGCATACTTTTTGAACACACCTCGTATGTGATTGGCTTCACATCAATTTCGAGTTGGGGATGGTAGGCTATATATTGTGTCTTATGTATTCTTATGTATGCCTCTGCTCTGCATTTGGGACAACGTTCTTCATAGTGTGGGACTTGCATTTGGAAGGCTTAGCTTTCATGGTTTGTGTCCACCAAAGGAACGTTTGAATCTTGTTACTTGCAAAATGAAACACTTTTCAAGTATATTGGTCGGTTGCGTTTGTGGTTCTGTCGGTCTGTCTGTCTGTCTGTCACCGGCCTACAGGTCACAATTCTAAACCAACAACAACAACATGCATTTTAAGGCCATTTTCCCTGCTAGAACGGGGGTTAGCCTTGCGGTCCCCATGACAGTCTTCTCCATTTTGCCCTATTTTCTGCATCTCTCCTTGTTAACCCCCTTGCCCGCATTTCTTCTTCCACCATCTTTAGCCAAGTCTTTCTCGGTCTTCCCCGTCCTCTACTTCCTTCGACATTCATTTCCATCACTCTTCTCAACCAGTCACTTTCATCCTTCCTCAACACATGACCAAACCATCTCAACCTGTTCCTCTTCACAGCATCAATCACAGGCTCTATTCCCATCATCTTTCGCAATTCATCATTTGTCTTCCTCTCTCTCAACGATACTCCGCACATACACAGAACCATTCGCATTTCCACCCTTTCCAGCCTTCGTTGCTGCTCTACGTTCATTACCCATGTGTCGCTCCCATAAATCATAACACTTCTCACACATGCAGCATACACCTTTCCCTTCAGCTTCAACGACACTCCCCTCATCTTCAGCACGCCACTCAGTTCCCGAAACTTCTTCCATGCATAATCTCACGCTTGCAACCGTTGCCGTGTCTGATCCACCTTCTCCATTCAGCATGTCTCCGAGGTAGCAAAATGTTTTCACACCTTCCAGCTTCACGCCATCTCCAAGATCCAACTCAACATTTCCTCCATCTGCAGCTCCCTCTGTGCACACCTTACATTTGAATGTAGCTGCCACACTGGTTAATGACCCTCTCAGACCACTACATTTTTGATGAACCCACTCAGCGCACATTGTACATGGAATGGAGTTCACTCCAACACCCTTCCTGCACACAGCACATGGCCACTTCCCAGTTCTTTCCACCTCACCACATGCTTTACCACTTGCCATCACCTTCGTCTTTCCTATATTCACCTTCAGACCTTTTGTCTCCAGACATTCCTTCCACTTGTTCATCTTTTCCTTCAGTCCATCCATACTTTCCGCAATCAACACCAGATCATCTGCATACAACAACTCCAACGGTAAACCCTCCTTTACGTTCTGAGCCAGCACCTCCCTCACAGCTACAAATAGTAGTCGACTTAGTACCGACCCCTGATGCACTCCCACCTTCACCTCAAACTCACCACTGTTCCCGTCCTTCGTCCTTACAGCTGTGCACACTCTTTTGTACATTGCCATCACTACTCTGATCAACCATTCCTCCACTCCTAGCTTCCTCAATGCCCATGTCAATACTTCGCGTGGAACCCTATTGAATGCTTTCTCCAGATCAACAAACCCAAGAAACAACCTCTTCCTCTTCTCCATGTACTTCTCCAGCAACTGCCTCACAATAAAGAGCGCGTGTGTCATTCCTCTTCCTGGCATAAATCCAAACTGCATTTCGTCGATCTTCACTTTCTTCCTTATCCTCCTCTCCAACACCCTTTCCAATACCTTCACCAAAATTCTAAAATCCTAAATTTTCATCCGATTGACGACATTTGTAGAGGACTTGCATGTCTGGTCACTGAATTGAACCACCAAGTATATTTGAGGTCAACATAGGCCAAAAGGTCAAAATGGAGAAGATTGTCATGGGGACCGCAAGGCTAACCCCCGCTCTAGCAGGGAAAATGGCCTTAAAATGCATGTTGTTGTTGTTGTTGTATAGGCCAAAAGGTCAACATAGGCAAAATTTCTAAAATCCTCAATTTTAATCTGATTGACTTGAAATTTGAAGAGGACTTGCATATCTGGTCACTGAATTCAACCACCAAGTACATTTGAGGTCAACATAGGCCAAAAGGTCAACATGGGCCACATTTCTAAAATCCTCAATTTTCATCCAATTGACTTGAAATTTGAAGAGAACTTGCAAATCTGGTCATTGAATTCAACCACAAAATATATTTTAGGTAAACATAGGCCGAATTTCTAAAATCACCAATTTTCATTTGATTGACTGAAATTATATGAGGATTTACATATATGGTCATTGAATTGAACCACCAACTATTTTTGAGGTCAACCTAGGCCAAAAGATCAACATAGGCCAAGTTTTTTAAATCCTAAATTTTCATCCGATTTACTTGAAAATTGAACAGCATTTGCACATCGAGTCACCGAATAGGAAAACCAGCTATTTTTAGGTCAAAAGGTCAAAGGTCAACTCAAGGTCAACCTCCTGAAATCATAATTTTTCATCTGAAAAATCGTCACTTTTCTTCCAATTGACCTGAGCTTTGATCAAGATTGTCAATTTTAATCTTGATGAAATGGACAATTTGCTGTATCAATGGAATTTTTTTTTCTTGGGGGTGAGGGGCAGATTTTGCAAGTATCATGCTCCGCATAACGTCTTCTTGTTGACGAGTTGTTGGCATTCTTCTGGAATTTTTGCAACCAGAGTCAGGTCATCTGCATATGTTTTGGCAGACGTGACGTCTAATCCAGTCATACAGTATCCGAGGTGGTTGGACTGGTCCAGCAGATCCAAGCAAAGATTGAAAACAGCCAGAAACAGGATACAGGATAGTGGGCGACCTTGGAAAACACCAATATAGCACCGTATCCAATCCGTTGTCCAGTCCTTGGTTTGCACACATAAAAACAGCTCATCATAGTACTTGAACACGATCTTCCTGATATGAGCTGGAATACGGTACCACTCAAGTGCAAACTGTATGAGGTTATGTGGCACAGTGCGATATGAATTTTGCAGGTCAAGCCATTTTTTTTCCATTCTTTTTAGCATTGAGGAGCATTTCAGTTAATGCCTCCGTATGTTCTACACAGCCTGATATTTTTTCCATGAAACCCTTCTGAATGGATTTGTCAATATATTTATTTTCTGTCAGATACGATGTCAGATATTACATTAGTATGATTCTACATGCTGCCCTGTCTCCTAGCAACCAGTGAAAATGGTTTAAAATAACGTTCTGCTGTTTAAAACACTGCTTTATTGGAAAGGCCAAGACAATGAGAGGCATACTCACGCAAGATCACAGTCGATCCCGTCCAAGTGGGAAGTGGATATGGTCATTCATAAAACACGGAACCAAACCACAAACATGGACCAGGAACAGAGCATTACATTAAAGTCTGAATGAATGAATGAATGAATGAATGAATGATCGTTTTAAGGCCATTTTCCCCGCGAGAGCAGGGGTTAGCCTTGCGGGCCCCATGACAATCATGGTTCCCTGTTTGAGGCAATGTTTTTATGGCCGGATGCCCTTCCTGACGCCAACCCTTAGTCGCCCCTTACGATGCGCAGGGATATGGTGTACCTATTCTAAACCGGGGTACACACCGGGATCATTCATCCCAGGAATCTGGTACTCAATTTGCCGACCTCGGAAGGATGACAGGCTGAGTCAACCCCCCTGGTGTTAATTTAGCGATCGACCGGGATTCGAACCCAGGATCCTAGGATCCCAAGCCGGCACCCTAACCGCTAAGCCAACACCCGGCTTACATTAATTGTAATTAACTTACATTAACTACATTAAAGTCTGCCCACGGTTAAAGTGTGATCCCCAAAGTGCGCTTGATGCTGAAAATATTTGCCGTTTAATTACTCGGATTTAAGCGTGAAGGATCATACGGTATTCCGTATTATCTTTTAAAGGTAAACGTTGAGTTTAAATTGCATCATTTTAATTATGTTGTTAGATCATTAAAAATTGAAATTAAAAATTAAAAAAAAAATTAAAATTAAAAAAAGTTAAAAATTGATCATGAAAACATTAAATTACCATTTTTTAAATGCCTGGTCCTAGATCCAAAATAAAAGTTCATTTTTACTTTCGTACCATGAATCATCCTCACTGATGAGGCAAGATATCCATGGTGTAAATCTTGCACCGATCAGCGAGCCTGGTTCATGGTAAGTAAAAAATTAACTCTTATTTTGGATCTAAAATAAAAATAGAAAGCATCTGAAAAATCAAACCCCGTCATGTCCGCGTTGTATTCAAATGCCTTCCTCTTCTTCCATATGCTAAAAATGAAGAAAACAGCTAAAAAAAAAAATACAAAATGAAAATTGACGATTCTATGCAACCTGACTGTTGACTTAAAAATAATCAGCTTCTCCCTTTTGATTGGTGAACCAATTCAGTGATCCAATATGCAAATTCTTAAAAATTCAGGTCAATTCAATGGAAATTGACAATTTTATGTGATGCTGACCTTTGACCTTTTGACCAAATTATTAATTTGACTTCTTCATATTCTCATAATAAAGGTTTGTTAAAAATGAAAAATGTTGATGACAAAACCTCAAATGATAAAAAGTTACAGCATGCATGCACGCGCACGCACACGCGCACACACACACACACACACACACACACACACACACACACACACACACACACACACACACACACACACACACACACACACACACACACACACACACACACACACACACAAACACACACACACACACACACACACACACACACACCAGGGTTGCCAAAGTACTAAACTCTAAACTAAACCAAGTTCCGGATTGTTTTGTCCGAGGTGACTTTATACTACTTTTAACCCCTTGGAGGCCATTGGTGGTGTAATTAGTAGTCGCTTCTCCCACTCTCGACTTGTACGCAAAACAAATACAGAGATATCAAGACTGAAAGTCTAACAGTGGCGTAGCTGGGGCTTGTAAAATATTATATACCACAAACACATTATTAGCTTTTTAAACAGTCGCTAATGCTGTTTATATCATTAAACAAAGAAATTTGGAGGAATCTGACATCCGTGAGGTAAGTTTTACTTACAGAACTGAGGGAAGATCTACTGTAATCGATATACCCCCACAAGGATTGGGTTAATAACAAGCTATCAAAAAACCGAGGTGAATTCCTTCCTTCCATGGTTGTTCGTACCCTACACTGCTTATCATGGAATCATGAACCATACACCACTTTAATCCATTAACTGTGTATTCACGACAGTGGGATTAAAGTGTTATGGTCATATTTACTATATTATTATTATAACTATTACGAAAACGATACTACTGAAACAATACACTCCTGTATTCGGAAACCTGGGCTTAATTTGTCCGAAGGGAAGGCAAAAAGCCGAAGGCCTATATGTACCGTTTTGTTGCAAGAGACGTAACGCCTATTTGATGGTCATTTTAACAATCGGTTTGTTTGTGTTTCACACTGAATGAAAAACGTAAAGGTAGAGCAAGGCGATTGTGATATGTTCGATTGTGATATCGACGATATGTTCGGCCTGAACGAAATTTGAATTAAAATGCCGGAGTGTGGAGAGTCAGCCGCCATATCGCCATAACGACATCAGACGTAATCACATCACCCTGTCATGTGACCAGATCCTCAGCTCTGATTGGTATACGTTTGAGGGGACACACATACATACATACATACATACATACATACATACACATACAGACAAACACTGTTCTAGACGGCTTTACCCTATGGGCTTCGCCATAAAAATGTATGTTTTATTGAGTTTTCAGAGCAGTTTGTTGAAAGGCTTCATCATCAAACTAAGCTGCTCCTAGCTGGGCAGGGCCAGGTTTTGTTGGCAACCTGGAAAAACATCACGAGTTGTTCTCCTAAAAGCCAAAGATGTTTGCCAAATACCTTAACCTTGTTCATTCAAAATTGGTCTTAAATTTTTTTTTCAACAACTGTGTGAGGTTTAACATGACTGAGACACAAAGTGCTTTTGTGATTATGCACCACATCATCATACCTTTAAATTGCACCACGTCACCTGAAGTTGCCTTTGGCAAGCCCTTGAGGCAACTGTCCGACGTAAGTGCCACACCGACACCACAGCTGCCCAACAAAAAGCCTGTTTGCAGGCTTCCTGCATCCTGCACAAAAACACATCCAACATGGGAAAAACATGTATGATACTTGTGCCAGACCACATACTCTTGAAGCACTTGACCACATCTTAACATAAGAATACCCATGCAACGACCATGTTGGTGCAATGAACAATGGAATCTCAAACGAAATTATGCAATTAGTTAACAAGAAAAAGAGCAACCAGAGATTGCAAACCCTCGCCAGGGTGTATTTTCAGTGGTTTTTAAGGCTTTTGTGTTAAAACAAATATGGCGGCCAAACCACGTGACCGATGACGTCATAATTATCATTAAAACATTCTATAGGTCGAGTTGTACCTATGGTGAAAATTTCATGTTGATCGGACCAACGGTTGCAGAGAAAATCATATTTATTCTATGCGGACAAACAGACAAACAAACATATGAAAAATCGGTCAGCGACCGAGGACTTGCCGGAATGTACTTTTTTTTATCGGCCATTTTAAATTAAGTTTTTCGGTTTTTCCAAGATGGTGGCCGAACCATGTGACTGATGACGTCATCATTATTTGTTTTCTAAACTAATTTATTCCTAGATTATGCTCAAGAAATTTCATCTTGATGGGATGAAGTTTTGTACTTGTCGAATTATGACATCATAATGGAGGCACCTATGACATCATCATTAACATATTTTATTTCCCATGGAGAGTTCTTTACAATGAGCCATGTCTCAATTTTTTCTATTTACCACTTTCGGAGATATAGAGGTGCAAAGTTTTTCGGTTTTTCCAAGATGGCGGGCAAACCACGTGACCGATGACGTCATCATTAGTTTTTTTTTCTCCAACAGTTTATGCCAACATGGCGCTCAAGAAATTGCATCTTGATCGGATGAAGTTTTGTACTTGTCGAATTATGACGTCATAATGGAGGCACCTATGACATCATGAACATATTTTGTTCCCCATGGAGGGTTCTTTAAAATGAGCCATGTCTCAATTTTTTCTATTCACCACTTTCGGAGAGATAGAGGTGCAAAGTTTTTCGGTTTTTCCAAGATGGCGGCCGAACCACGTGACCGATGACATCATTTATTTTTTTTCTCCACCAGTTTATGCCGTCTTGTCGCTCAAGAAATTGCATCTTGATTGGATGAAGTTTTGTACTTGTCGAATTATCAAATTATGACGTCATAATGGAGGCCTTGGGCCAAGATAGTTAAAAATTGGGCACAGTCTATTCCAGGGCAAGACAAATATATGTGTAAAGTTTGGCGATTCTTCCTGCAACGGTGTAGACGTAGTGCTGCGCACAGGCAGACAAACACACAGACAGACAGATAAACCAACCATCAACATATTTGCTGGAATCTTTTCCGGCAAGTAACAAGAAACGGACTCAAATGCAATACCCTCTCCACTGGCGAGGATAATTATTCACAAAAATAAAAGTCACACTGGCGTTTTAAATTGGTATTACAGCCTTTTACTGTTTCAAATCTGATCCGGATGCTGTTTCAAATCCGATACAGATGCCGTTTCAAATCCGATACAGATGCCGATTCAAATCCGATCTGGATGCTGTTTCAAATCCGATACAGATGCTGATTCAAATCCGATACAGATGCCGTTTCAAATCCGATACAGATGCCGTTTCAAATCCGATACAGATGCCGTTTCAAATCCGATACAGATGCCGTTTCAAATCCGATACAGATGCCGTTTCAAATCCGATACAGATGCCGATTCAAATCCGATCTGGATGCTGTTTCAAATCCGATACAGATGCTGATTCAAATCCGATCTGGATGCTGTTTCAAATCCGATACAGATGCCGATTCAAATCCGATACAGATGCCGATTCAAATCCGATACAGATGCCGATTCAAATCCGATACAGATGCCGTTTCAAATCCGATACAGATGCCGTTTCAAATCCGATACAGATGCCGTTTCAAATCCGATACAGATGCCGTTTCAAATCCGATACAGATGCCGATTCAAATCCGATACAGATGCCGATTCAAATCCGATACAGATGCCGTTTCAAATCCGATACAGATGCCGTTTCAAATCCGATACAGATGCCGTTTCAAATCCGATACAGATGCCGTTTCAAATCCGATACAGATGCCGTTTCAAATCCGATACAGATGCCGATTCAAATCCGATCTGGATGCTGTTTCAAATCCGATACAGATGCTGATTCAAATCCGATCTGGATGCTGTTTCAAATCCGATACAGATGCCGATTCAAATCCGATACAGATGCCGATTCAAATCCGATACAGATGCCGATTCAAATCCGATACAGATGCCGTTTCAAATCCGATACAGATGCCGTTTCAAATCCGATACAGATGCCGTTTCAAATCCGATACAGATGCCGATTCAAATCCGATCTGGATGCTGTTTCAAATCCGATACAGATGCTGATTCAAATCCGATCTGGATGCTGTTTCAAATCCGATACGGATGCCGATTCAAAGCCGATCTGGATGCTGTTTCAAATCCGATACAGATGCCGATTCAAATCTGATACAGATGCTGATTCAAATCCGATCTGGATGCTGTTTCAAATCCGATACAGATGCCGATTCAAATCCGATACAGATGCTGATTCAAATCCGATCTGGATGCTGTTTCAAATCCGATACAGATGCCGATTCAAATCCGATACAGATGCCGATTCAAATCCGATACAGATGCCGTTTCAAATCCGATACAGATGCCGTTTCAAATCCGATACAGATGCCGTTTCAAATCCGATACAGATGCTGATTCATATCCGATCTGGATGCTGTTTCAAATCCGATACAGATGCCGATTCAAATCCGATCTGGATGCTGTTTCAAATCCGATACAGATGCCGATTCAAATCCGATACAGATGCTGATTCAAATCCGATACTGATGCCGTTTCAAATCTGATACAGATGCCGTTTCAAATCCGATACAGATGCCGTTTCAAATCCGATACAGATGCCGATTCAAATCCGATCTGGATGCTGTTTCAAATCCGATACAGATGCCGATTCAAATCCGATACAGATGCCGATTCAAATCCGATACAGATGCTGATTCAAATCCGATACAGATGCCGTTTCAAATCTGATACAGATGCCGATTCAAATCCGATACAGATGCCGATTCAAATCCGATACAGATGCCGATTCAAATCCGATACAGATGCTGATTCAAATCCGATACAGATTCCGATTCAAATCTGATACAGATGCCGATTCAAATCCAATACAGATGCCGATTCAAATCCGATACAGATGCTGATTCAAATCCGATACAGATGCCGATTCAAATCCGATACAGATGCCGTTTCAAATCCGATACAGATGCCGATTCAAATCCGATACAGATGCCGATTCAAATCCGATAGAGATGCCGTTTCAAATCCGATACAGATGCCGTTTCAAATCCGATAGATGCCGTTTCAGGTCCGATCCAGATGCTGTTTCAAACCTGATCTGACAGGTCCAATCCAGATGCTGTTTCAAACCTGATCCGACGGCTCCGATCCGGATGCTGTTTCAAACCTGATCCGACAGCTCCGATCCAGATGCAATTTCAAACCTGATCCGACAGCTCTGATCCAGATGCAATTTCAAACCTGATCCGACAGCTCCGATCGGGATTCCTCCACTGGGGCCCAGCTTTCACGAGTAGCACACATGAGAATCATAATGCTACTAACTTGGCTCCATTCTGAATCCACTCATGGAATTTCAAGCAATGGGAAAAGTTGATGAAATCTAATTTCACATTTTCACGAATTTTCAACTTTTATTGTAGTTTCTTGTAATTCGCATCAATGTAGCTGGTGTTACTCACTTCAATAATTCATTGTTATTAGCCGTACAAAAATCCAAACTGTTTCCTGCATATTTTATTGGTAGAAAGTGGATATCACGAGCACACGATAATACAATAAAATATAAGATCGAGCAAAAATAAAACTTTTAAAATTTCCCAATTTATATGTAATAGTCCACCAACTCTGCTCAGGAGCGACAGGAAGGGAAGTATCCACACAGGTGTAACACACACGTGCATGTCACGTACATAATACAATAGGACAGACATTTCTGTACATAATTACATAAATGAACAGGATTATAACTAACTGGCAGAGTTACCCGGCATTGCCTGGAAAATAAAGTCACGCAATTTAGTTTTTATATTCTGTTTGTTTGTCGTAGGCTTTTTATAATCAGAGGAAGCCACGCCCCTTGGGCATGCCCTGCTGCCACACCCCTTGGGCACGCCCCTAGTCTAAATCTGATGCACCCATGTTTTCTGTCATGAAATGTTACCCCCCCCCCCCCCATGGACCCCTCTTCCCTCTCTAAGTCACTTCCTTAGGCTGTCCATGAGGCACAACTGAACAAACAGACGTTCACAAATAGGGTTATAAAAGATAAAAGATAGAAGATAGACAGAAAATAGATTAAAGATTACTTGACATATATGGGAAAATTACACACCCAGACCAGGAATCTAACCCAAGTCCTCTGGTGAACCGTACCAGTGTAGTTTTCCCACATATATCAATTTAATCCTGTTCATTAATCTAATTGCTTCACTACGCCCCCAGTGGTGTTTATAATAGAGGACATGGATTTGTCCCCCATTGGAGGAAGATCCTTTCGTGATCAGGCCGTTGGTGCTCCTGTGGTCGGCAGCGAGTGACCCGGAAGCATTGATGGAAAGAGAGTGGCAATCATATGTGTGAGAAAATTCCATACTCAGTCAGGTGGTCACCCAGATAGCTCAGGTGGCAAATCACTGGTACGGTTTTCCAGTGGACCTTGGTTTGATTTCTGGTCTGGGCGTGTAATTTTCCCACATATGTCAATCATTCATGTACATATATGTTCAAGCGAAATATATACCCAAACTCGGTGGCATATTGTGTTTAAAGCATCCACTGGGACACTGGGAATTCAGAAGTTCAATTCTGACCCTGGCCGAGTCATACTAAAGCAAAAATGGTAGTTGTTGCTTCCTCGATTGCTGCTCAGCATTAAGTGAACAGAGCATGGATAAATTCCACGAGTCGGCAGGGTTCTCTCAAAAATGCCCCACTAACTGCAGAAACAGAAGTCCCACCATAAGATGACACCACGGGCATATGTTGTTGGCACCAGGTCTGTTCCCCCAATGTCAACAGGCCGTGCTGGTCTGAAGTGAAATCCTGGGTTGTGTGGAGTCTTTTTTGCACGTGTGGTGTGCGATTCGTGTGCGACAGCTCTTCACTGAGCCTTAAAAACCGTCAAAACATAAATGAACCTCTCAAAATGAGCATGCCTCAAACCTTGGTTGTAAGTGGAACTTCAATTGGCACAGGCACAAGACCAGCAAGGAGGCAGCTATAGAATGCCACCATGAATACTCCAGGTTCGGTATTGGGATACACCAGGGCCACCTACACACACACACAACACAACATACGGTAAATAACATTGTTCTGTTTCACTTTTGAGAGGTTCAGATTGTTCAAAATCAAAGTATCACCGAGGCCTATCCATGAAGGTAAATAGTGACTTGCCTCACTGGTGACCGTTTTTCATTCCTAATGTGGATTTAACAGTCCAAACAGTAAATAATGTGTACTACAGTATACACGTTGAGAAAAGCGTGCATATTACAGTCGATTTTGTAAAGTACAGTAGTTCCCAGCATTCTTAGCAGGAAGGCACCACATCACTCACACCTCAATTTACGATTTTGTATAGTTCCATGTAACACAAACGTTTTTTTTTTAGTGAAATAAGCGACGTATTGCGAACAAAAGGTAGTAATTGATCAACGACGTCCTCGTGAAACAACTTATACCAAGCCGAAGCACAGCGAGGACCCACTGTAATAATAATAACAAGCATTACGCCTCGGTCCCCCGTCGGTGAAGTGATGCGAGTTGACTGAGTGGAAGACGGAAGGCGGCCATCTTGGATTTAGACGTGGCGACCCAATTTTCAATAGCGTTCTCCCTTATGCCTAGATACACCTACACACCAGATTAGACGTTGGTACTTTGCTTACTTTTTCAAGATATTCCGCTCACAAGGTTCAGACATACATGGCGGTGGCCATCTTGGATTTTGACGTGGCGACCCAATTTTCAATAGTGTTCTCCCTTATGTGTAGATACACCCACACACCAGATTAGAAGTAAGTAGTTTGTTTATTTGTCAAGATATTTCGCTCACAAGGTTCAGACATATATATAGTGGCGGCCATCTTGGATTTTTACGTGGCGACCCAATTTGCAATAGCCTTCTTCCTTAAGCCACGATACACCCACACACCAGATTAGAAGTCAATAGTTCGTTTATTTTTCAAGATATTCCACTCACAAGGTTCAGACATACATGGCGGCAGCCATCCTGGATTTTGACGTGGCTACTCAATTTTCAATAGCGTTCTTCCTTATGCCTAGATACACCCACACACCAGATTAGAAGTTGGTACTTCGCTTATTTTTCAAGATATTCCGCTCACAAGGTTCAGACATACATGGATGGCGTCAGACATACATGGTGGCGGCCATCTTGGATTTTGACATGTGTTGCACCCACACACCAAATTAGAATTCGGTCCTTCGCTTACGCACGCATGCACGGACGAACGGACACACGTACGCACGCACGCACGGACAGACGCACGGACGGAGGGGAAAACCATAGTCCCCCTTTAGCTCCGCGGTGCGACGGGGGACAAAAACATATCCAAGCCATTTGTAAGACAAATTATTCAGAGCAAGTCATAACCACATGGCACATTGCATTTACGTCACATGACATGTGCCAAAGCACTTGCCACAAAACCCGCACCCCCCAACCTCCACTCCTCCCTCTGCCTCTGCCTCAAAAAAGAACAAAGCAAGTTATTCGATGCAGATTGGCCGGAGGTAGCCGGAAGAATAGAATTCCATAGAAGCCGGAAGAATTCCATAGTATACGGAATCTTCTGGTGAGGCTGTTGCCCAGAAACAACTTGCTTTCGTCTCCTGGAAAGCAAATCCAACGAAAGGAAATCTCATTTCCTTTCACAAAGCCCGAAACAAGTGTGTGTCCACCCTCAGGAGCCAGGAAACAATATCTCTCCGTTCTCAGGACCGAACTCTCTCATCTGTGTCCCTCTTCCAAATCCTGGTGGCGTCTGGTCAAATCTGTTTCTGGTGTTTGTTCCCCCTCCATCCCCTCCCTCACCTCAAACGGCCACACGGCTGACTCCGCACGTGAAAAAGCTTAATGCCTCAACTCTGTGTTTGCCTCTAAATCTTGTGTCCCAAACCCATCCCTCTCTGTACCCACCGTACCCAGTCGGACCCAGCTGCTCCTGGACTCTGTGTCCTTTCCTCCTGACAAGGTGGAAAAGTTTCTGTCAACCCTCGACTCGGATTCTGCAACTGGACCTGACGGCATCAGCCCGCGGGTCCTAAAATCCTGTTCTTCCACTCTTTCACTCCCTCTCTCTGTTCTCTTCACCCTCTCTTTTGCTCAAGGTCATCTTCCATCTGCTTGGAAATCTGCCAACATCACCGCTTTGCACAAAAAAGGTGCAAAAACAGATCCCAGCAACTACAGACCAATCAGCCTTCTCCCAATTATCAGCAAAGTCATGGAATCCATCATTGCTTCAGATATTAAATCTTTCCTCTTCTCCAATGGCTTGATCTCTGATCATCAATTTGGTTTCAGACCTGGTCACTCTACTCTGGACATGCTGCTTCTGCTTTCTCAACAATGGATGGAGGTCCTCAATGCCAAACAGGAAATTCCAGCAGTCTCCCTTGACATATCACGTGCCTTCGATACGGTCTGGCACCCCGCTCTGCTCACCAAACTCTCCTCTTTTGGTATCTATGGAAATCTCCACCCATGGCTGGCGGACTTCCTCTCTAGTCGTAGTCAACGTGTGGCCCTGAATGGGTTTCTCTCATCTCCTCTTCCTGTTCAGGCTGGAGTTCCCCAAGGCAGTGTTCTGGGCCCTGTGCTTTTTCTGGTCTTCATCAATGATCTCTCTGACTCTCTTGAAAATCCTCTCTATCTCTTTGCTGATGACTACTCTCTGTCACTCCATTCTTCATCCCCCAGATCAGCAGTCTGCAGCCTCCTCACTCTCTGCAGACCTGGACAAATCACAGACTGGGCAAACAAGTGGAACATGTCTTTCAATCCTGACAAATCTCACACTCTTACGATGTCTCTCCGAAAAGACCGACTGGACAACCCTCCCATCCACTTTTTGAATAATCCTCTCCAAGACGTTCTGTCACTCAAGCTTTTGGGTCTCACTATCTGCCATGATCTTTCCTGAGAAAACCACATTTCAAATCTGGCCTCCAAAGCCAGTCGCCGACTGGGTATCCTCCGTCGTGCGAAGTCCTTCCTTGGCACACCTGAGCTCCTCACCACATACAAGGCTTTCATCCGCAGCTCAATGGAATACTGCTCTCCCCTCTGGGCTGGTGCTCCTGCCTCACACCAAGCTCGTCTTCACGCTGTTGAAACCAAAGCATTCAGAATCATTGGAATCTCCCGCGATGAAGCTAACTCCAAGGGCCTCTCACTCACTCACCGCAGGCAGGTTGGTGGTCTTTCCGTCTTCTACAGACTCCTCTCTAGCCTTGCCCCCCCCAGCTCTCTCTGGGCTCTGTCCCGCAAATATTCCTACAGGTCGCACAAGATCTGCCTGCAACCCTCTTATGGTTAAACTGCCAAAATCAAGACTCTCTGCTCTCCTTCACTCCTTCATTCCTCTTTTCTCCCACCTCTGGAACAAACTCCCTCACTCTCTTCAATCCCACTCCACCCTCCAGCTCTTTAAAACAGCTGTTCACCACCATCTCTTATCTTCCCCCATCCAAAACCTTGATCTTTTCTACCCCCGCTAATTTCACCCCAATTCCACCTTTTTGAAATACAAACTTCTGTCCTGGAAGTCCTTTGTGTCCTTGTGTTTTATACTTCTCCCTCCCCCCCCACCCCCACCCCCCATCCCACGCCTCCTCCCCCCAAGCCCTCTCCCTCCCACACATCTCCCTGCTCTCAAATGTTGTGTTTGTGTGCTTCCCCTTCTCTCCCCATCTTGTCTTCCGCTCCCTCCTTTTATATACACAAAGAATTAAGTTAAGCACCCCCCCCGTTTTTTTACAACCTCGCACATTACAAGTTTGTTGTCGTCAAAACAGTGTAATATACCCATGATATTGCTATATTTTCTGGAGAAGTGATATTATGGTCACATAAAAACATAACAATCATGCCGTTTTCAATATTTTATTCTGAATAATTTAAGGTGAAATTTTTTGGGAATTTTAGGCATATTTTCACCTCAATTTAAGTATGGAGCTATAGGTCCATCACGGACAGTGTGGATGACGTTTATGTTTTCTAACGTACAGTCATTGTTCTGAGAAGACCTCTAGCGATCTTTGCGTCAATAACGTGTGTAGGACCCACGTGATCGGATCACTGACTCAACCCTACGTCTCATAGACCCTGTAAGCCGTCGTATGCGTTGCTGTGGCAGGTTGTTCCATTCCCGATGTAATGCACGTTCCAATTCATCCAGATTGGCTATTGGAGGGACCATCTTCGCAATTTGTCGTCCCAACATGTCCCAAACGTGCTCGAGGGGGTTCAGGTCAGGACTGTACGTAGGCCAGGGGATGGTTGTCACAGCACCTTGCTCCATCCGATCACGTGGGTCCTACACACGTTATTGACGCAAAGATCGCTAGAGGTCTTCTCAGAACAATGACTGTACGTTAGAAAACATAAACGTCATCCACACTGTCCGTGATGGACCTATAGCTCCATACTTAAATTGAGGTGAAAATATGCCTAAAATTCCCAAAAAATTTCACCTTAAATTATTCAGAATAAAATATTGAAAACGGCATGATTGTTATGTTTTTATGTGACCATAATATCACTTCTCCAGAAAATATAGCAATATCATGGGTATATTACACTGTTTTGACGACAACAAACTTGTAATGTGCGAGGTTGTAAAAAAACGGGGGGGTGCTTAACTTAATTCTTTGTGTATATATTTTGTTTGTCTGGTTGATTTGTTTGTGAAGTAAATGTTAGCTCTTTCACGAGCCTCGATTTAGTATCCAAAAAAAAAAAAAGAAGGCCATACCTTGTTGCTTGGCTTTAGCAATGGCTCCTGCTTTGTTCCCAGTTTGTTAAGCAGTGTGTAGGCCACTTTCAAGCTCTGCCTCCACAGCTTCCCTGAAAGAACATCACATAATGAGTCAAACACAAGCACAGCAATATTATCCCACCCCAAAGAAAAACAACTGAAGGTGAGTATAAAAAGTGGAGTTAAACATTGTATATCCCAAACGATTCAAAACCGACACCATGGTGAAGGGCACAATTACATTTCAACTTTCACTTAGCAAAATGAAGAAAATGGTTTCAAGTAATTTGGAATGAAGAATGGATTTGTTGTGCCACCTCTATTCTGCTGTTAGGGTTCACCCACTTTCAACGACTACTACAACTACTACTCGTACTAATCCGCATGCCTGACTAAGGGACGTAGCGGCCCCCATAACTGTCGGTCTTCCACCTTCTACCAACATTCACGTGGGTGGGCTGAGGCCAATCTCATTGGCACACTGGAGTAACCAAGAGTCTTGGGTGTTCTTGAGGACGTATCCAGATAGGATCGAGTTGGTGACCATGTTAAAGACTTATGGCAAATTCCAGGGAGATATGAGCATGTTCACTCAAGCGGCAGATGTGTTCAAACAGGGAATATTGTCTCCTTGCAACATAGAGTGTGATGTCACAGATGATCCTGTTTGAGACTCAGTCATTCCATAAAACTCCAAAAATGTGGCATTGACATCGCATATAGAAAAGCTTGTGGGATATCTTGGACCTTTTTCAAAACGGTCCAGGTCTCACAACCCTAGAGTATAACAGGAAGGACACATGTTCTGTAAATCTGGAACTTTGATGGTAAACTAAGACAGTGCTGTTTCCAGACAGCATCTAGTTGCCTCATGACAGAACAGGCCATGCCAATTCGTCTCAGCACATCAGGGCTGCAGTATTCAGATGAATGAATGTTGGAGACCAGGTAGGTGAAGTGGTCCACTGACTCTACAACTATGCTGGAGATAGGTACTGGTAGGGGTGAGTGGCCAATGGCAGCATTCTGTACTTTGGTTTTTTGCCACGTGGGCATAAGGCCGAGGTGTTTAGCAACCGATTCAAAGAGGTTGAACACAGCCGGCCAGTGGACAGGGTCTCTCAAAAAAATAGGGCAGCATCATCTGCATAAAGTCGATCGGTGCTGACTTCTCCAAATGGCTTCTCTTTCCACTCTGTTTCAGCTATTCTGTTCCGTGTTCGAGCTCTTCCATGAGCTCAGACTTTGCACACAAAGAAAATAAAAAGGTGTGTTGTGTATGGAGGTTAGAGTTGGTGGAAAGGGGGTGTGGGAGGGGACAGTGAGAAGTTTGTACACATGTGTTTATTTGCTATGTCAAATGTTCAACAATTCATGTTTGTTAAGAGCAGAGAGAGCGTGAGCCCAATTGTTTGTCCATCTCCGTCTGCCTTCTACCTTCTCCCTCCAGCCTGCTATTGTCGTTTCCCCTTTCTCCTGCTGTTCCCTTTGTTACGTTGTGTCCTGATCTGTACTGTGTTCTAGCTCTTCTACAAGCCGAGATCTTGTATTTATAAATAAAACATAGGGGCAATACCCCTGGTGCTCACCTGGAAGAATAAACAGTATACTGCACTGACTAAAGGTATTTTAAATCCATTTCAATGGTTACGAGAAGACAGGGCAGCACATATAATCATACTAACATAATCATGAGACTTTAAACAAACAAAAAATATACCTATTTTGGGGGGCAACCCCTCTTAGACTCCCAAAGGGGCAGATTTTTTAAATGCTGTGAACAAACTTTGGTACAGCACGGGTGGTGAAGGTTGTGGTCAAGTTTCATCGAAATAGTGTGTGTAGTTTCTAAGACAGCAATTACCTATTTTGGGGGCTCAAACCTGGACCCACTTTGATCCCCCATAAACCCCGTTATACTTCGATTTAGTGCGGTGAACAAACTTTGGTACAGCACGGGTGGTGAAGGTTGTGGTAAAGTTTCATCGAAATAGTGTGTGTAGTTTCTAAGACAGCAATTACCTATTTTGGGGGCTCAAACCTGGACCCACTGTGATCCCCCATAAACCCCATTATACTTCGATTTAGTGCGGTGAACAAACTTTGGTACAGCACGGGTGGTGAAGGTTGTGGTAAAATTTCATCAAAATCGTGTGTGTAGTTTCAGAGGAAAAAGCAAATTCCTATTTTGGGGGTCAAACCTGGATCCACTTTGACCTCGGTTTTTTTAATGCCGTGAACAAGCTTTAGTCACAACACAACAAACATAATTTGTTCCAAATTTGGTCGCAATCCCATCAGCGGTTTCGGAGAAGAAGTTTCAAGTGTTTACGGACTGACGGACTGACGACGCGCCATCGCATAAGCTCCTCTGAACTTCGTTCCAGGTGAGCTAAAAATCGATATATCATAAATCTTCATTCAATTGCAGCAGTTCTCCCAGGATCTTCACCTCATATGTAAATGAATAGTTCCTGGTTGGGTCAAGTGCCTGGTCTGTTCATTGCAATCAGGTGAATTCAGAATCTTCTTTTTCTCATTCGGTAGGTAAACAGCACGACACCTCAGTGCAAGCCTTGTTATGCTGGTGTTTGTGCAGCTGTGAAACTTTTCAATATTGTCAGACATCGACATTTGCGGATCCGCTATTTTCGCACCCCAGATATTCGCGGCTGATAAAATGCGACCTGCTTCAACATTCGTGGGAGTGTGCTTCGCGTACTCGTGGGCGCATAAAATTTGTTTAGCTGCGCTATCCCACCATTCGTGCTATTAACATAGCTGTGCAGCATGCTGCACTATAAAGACGCTCAACTGCACCAGCTGCTGCATAAGATGTCATCCCCCACAAGTTACACAATTCAAGCGATTCACCGCATCTACCAGCTGCTGCATAAGATGTCATCCCTTGAGAATCATCCCCCATACGTTACACAATTCAAGGGATTCACCGCATCTACCAGCTGCTGCATAAGATGTCATCCCTTGAGAATCATCCCCCATAAGTTACACAATTCAAGGGATTCACCGCATCTACCAGCTGCTGCATAAGATGTCATCCCTTCGAATCATCCCCTGTGAGTTACACAATTAAAGTGATTCACCGCATCTACCAGCCGCTGCATAAGATGTCATCCCTTGCGAATCATCCCCCGTGAGTTACATAATTAAAGTGATTCACCGCATCTACCAGCTGCTGCATAAGATGTCATCCCTTGCGAATCATCCCCCGTGAGTTGCACAATTAAAGTGATTCACCACATCTACCAGCTGCTGCATAAGATGTCATCCCCCGCGAGTCAAGAACATGCCTTTAAGTGGACAGCTCATTCATGAAAAAGCTATTCGTATGTACGTGTATTTGGCTGGCATACGTGGCGCTAGCACGAGTGATTCATCTGGGCACAAGTGATGCGGGTCTGGGAAAGAGTGATGCGGGTGCGGCTACGATTGATGCACCGAGTGATGTGGGTACCAGTGGCCCCCAGTCCATTCCGAGGAGGAAAGGGATGGTTTAACAGCCTCAAGAGGTGGTATGTCAAACTGTCAGGTGAGAGCGTCTCTGTGGACCACGAGTCGGCCGAAACGTTCCCTGCTCAACTCACGCAGCTCATCGACAAGAAGGGGCACCTGCCAGAGCAGGTTTTCAATGCTGACGAGACCGACCTATTTTGGGAAAAGATGCCAACGCGAACTTTCGTCTCCAAGCGAGAGAGGACAGCATCGGGGTTCAAGGCCGCCATGGACCGAGTAGCTTTTCTCCTCTGTGCAAATGCAAAAGGGGAATGCCTGACGAAGCCCATTATGCTGTACCATTCCCTGAACCCGCTTGCTCTTCAGAACAAGAACAAACACACGCTGCTTGTTTTGGAGGACAAACAGGAAGGTGTGGGTAATGACAGCAAATTTTAAAGCCCTGTTTCCATAACTGTTTCGCTCCTCAGGTGGAGAGGTACCTCGCGGAAAAAAAACAAACAAACTTGTGTTCAAGGTTCTCCTGCTCGTGGATAACGCTCCTGGCCACCCCGAGTATCCGAAGGTGGCTCACAGGAACCTCAAGGTGATCTTCCTGCCGCCCAACACCACCTCCCTGATCCAGCCGCTTGACCAAGGTTGTAATCTCCACTTTCAAAACAAATTACACCCACTGCACTTTTCGCTGCATTTTGGATGCGATGGACTCACCAGTGTTGGAAAGAGTTCAACATAGCTCACTGCATCGGTGCCATCAAAGAGTCCCTGGATGAGGTGAGAGCCTCCATTAGAAACACCTGCTAGTGAACACAGGAAGTGAAGAACCTTATAGACTGTCCCAGGAGTCATGAAATGCAAGGTTGGCATGGCAGGTGAGAGTGGAAAGCTTTGTCGACATGGAGGCTGAGGAGTTGGATGATCTGTCTTATCGCCTCGCATGACGAGGAGCTCGCCAATGAGAAGTTGAACGTCATTATCAGGGTTTCTAAGGAGGAGGTGGGCAGTGATGAGAAGGAAGAGGTGCCGAGGTCCAACCTCATGGTCAAGTTCCTGGGTAGGGTGCTGTGAGACATGTGGGCAAATGCCAACCCGGTCATGGAGCGTTACCTCAAGTTCAAGAGGGGGTTGGACGACGTGATACTCCCAAACATGGACCTACATCAAAACCTGCGGCAATCTGCCAGGTAGCTTTCGATCATGCATCGTTTTTCACCCTAGTCCCTCTAGCTCAAAGGGCATCAGCACCCTCTCCTGCCCCTCCCTCAATGCATGACTCATCAGCACTCACATGCGCCCTCTTTAGCACCCTTACTTACATTCCTTTCGGTTCACAACTCATCAGCACCCTCTCCTGCCTCTCCCTCAGTGCATGACTCATCAGCGACCTCACATGCGCCCTCTTTAGCACCCTCACTTACATTCCTTTTGGTGCACGACTCATCAGCACCCTCACATTCAGAGGAATTCGAGTTCACTGGATTTTAATTCATAATCATTTGAAAAGTTGTGTTTGTGCAAATAAACATTTGAAGCGGAACCTGCTGTTGTTTTTTTTACTTTTATGGTACGGTTGGTTAAGCACTTTTAATAAACAGCAATTGCATTTCTTCAACAATTCACGGTCAAATGTTTTTTTGAACTTTTACAATGTTCCCCGATGAATCAGGATCCACCAGGTACCTATCCCACCTATTTTCATTGAATCAATGTCCTGACATTCACGATATCCAATCGCAGTTTCACCATTCACCGCATTTTCCATGCATCATGAAATGCCGGGTACCTCTCCCTCTTTTTGTTATTGAAACAACACTCCAACATTCGCGGTTTCGACATTCATGGCATTTTCCAGGAATGTATCTCCCCTGCGAGTGTCGGGGTCCAACAGTACTTCATTTAGGGGCTTGGTTACCCTTCTCAAAGTTCCTTATGAACAAATTAGTCAACAAGTGGTCACCGACAACTTCCTTAAAGTGAGATGGTCAATGCCTATGGCTATTGAGCTGGTCTCTCAAGTTTGGAACATTCTTCCTGGTTTGAAAACAAAGTGGGCCACCACTTTGAAATTCTCTGGAGGGGCAAGTACTTCCTCTGCTGTCCTCAGCTTAGAGCAGTGTACAAAGCCTTCATCCACATCGACGCCAGGGAATATGGCTCTCCCCTGTGGACTGGTGCTGCTGTTTCTCATCTTGCCCCCCTTGAGGCTCTGGAATTCAAGGCCCACTGGGTAATTTCAATGTCAGGTCAGGAAATGGATTATAATGTCTGTATTTTGCTCATCATAGGCAAGTTGTTGGCATGCACTTTTACTGGCTCTATTCTGGTCATACTCCTCCTACCTCTCACCTGTCAAGACTCTCCCCTCCAGGTTTTTTGTACACAAGGTAAAAGCAAAGTAAAGGAAGAGCTAGAACACTGAACTAATCAATATGCAACAGAACAAAAGGAACAGTTGAGAGAGGGGGGAGCACCAACAGCAGAGTTGAAGGCCAAGATGGAGGCAGACTTGGACAAACAATGGGTATGGGGAGGAATGAGGGGCAAGAGAGGATGCATGGGGTGCACAAGATGGATACAGACAGAAACTCTCAGGAGGGAAACTGGAACTTTCATTTCGAAAGAGGAGGAATTCTTTCAATGATTTGCTTGCAGTCGAATAGTGCTCATGTCTGTAGGAAAAAATAAACAAATAACCGATTGTATGCAAGTTGTTGTTTTTTGGAAACATCCAGAATCTAGTGTCAATAAATACAAGGAAAACCTCAAACTCAGCTTACATTGTTGAATTAAACAACTCTTGGTGGTTCGTATTCGTGTTTCAAATAAAACATCATTTAGCTGTTTTCTGACTTTATTGCACCTTGGTCGATTTGGAAGAAGGTAAAATGAGGTGGATCATTTATTGAAATCATCATACTGATAATAAAAATAATATGCAGGACATTGTGAGGGATAAAAGTGCATTGAATTTCACCGTAGGTGAGGGTGTGCACGGGACGACCGCTGGTGTCCAGGGTGGTAAGGCAGGGTGCTTTGGGCATTGCTGAGGCCCAATGTTGCAACGCTGCTTCGAGAGAGTGAGGCCAGTGGGCCATGACAGCTAATGGGTCACCTTTTACAACACTGGAAGAGTCACCTTCAGGCCGAGGTTGGTTCGGGTCAGGTCGTTGAACTGTTGGGGAAAAGAAATGGATATGAATTTTGTGGATTTAACAATAGACATATGAAAGGAACATCTCGTGTTTACGTTTCTTTTATATAATATGTTGACACTTGGAAGTGAACAACGACCCAGTTTATTTTCCCATTTCATGGGATATCCACCCAAAATTGTGTTATCAACGCAATGACAAAATTGCTTTCGAGGAAGTCGTCTTCCGTACAAAAGACAAGGTCAGTTTGTGTGTTTGAACAAATGTCTGATCCCCTTCACAAGGGTAGGTTTTAAATTCCAAACTTTTAACATGAATGTGTGTTCACCACTGTCTGTGTTTGAGGACAAAACAAACTCGAAAATCATTTTCCATAAAAGAGTAATGATGTCTCTTCCATTGGAATTGCAGACCGAACCTCAAGGGCGGTGCACAGAAGCGTTTTTTTAAGTAACAATAAATACAAAGTGCAGAGAGGTGAAATTCACTGCATGTGATGTGCAACGCATGCAGAGTAAAACGAATGTTCATTTACATCCATATACAACAACAACAACAACAACATGCATTTTAAGGCCATTTTCCCTGCTAGAGCTGGGGTTAGCCTTGCGGTCCCCATGACAATCTTCTCCATTTTGCCCTATTTTCTGCATCTCCCCTTGTTAACCCCTTTGCCCGCATTTCTTCTTCCACCATCTTTAGCCAAGTCTTTCTCGGTCTTCCCCGTCCTCTACTTCCTTCCACATTCATTTCCATCACTCTTCTCAACCAGTCACTTTCATCCTTCCTCAACACATGACCAAACCATCTCAACCTGTTCCTCTTCACAGCATCAATCACAGGTTCTATTCACATCATCTTTCGCAATTCATCATTTGTCTTCCTCTCTCTCAACGATACTCCACACATCCACCGAACAATTCGCATTTCCACCCTTCCCAGCCTTCGTTGCTGCTCTACGTTCATTACCCATGTCTCGCTCCCATAAATCATAACACTTCTCACACATGCAGCATACACCTTTCCCTTCAGCTTCAACGACACTCCCCTGATCATCAGCACGCCACTCAGTTCCCGAAACTTCTTCCATGCACATCTCACTCCAGCAACCGTTGCCGAGTCTGATCCACCTTCTCCATTCAGCATGTCTCCTAGGTAGCAAAATGTTTTCACACCTTCCAGCTTCACGCCGTCTCCAAGATCCAACTCAACATTTCCTCCATCTGCAGCTCCCTCTGTGCACACCTTACATTTGAATGTAGCTGCCACACTGGGTAATGACCTTCTCAGACCACTACATTTTTGATGAACCCACTCAGCGCACATTGTACATTGAATGGAGTTCACTCCGACACCCTTCCTGCACACAGCATGTGGCCACTTCCCAGTTCTTTCCACCACACCACATGCTTTACCACTTGCCATCACCTTCATCTTTCCGATATTCACCTTCAGACCTTTTGTCTCCATACATTCGTTCCACTTGTTCATCTTTTCCTTCAGTCCATCCATACTTTCCGCAGTCAACACCAGATCATCTGCATACAAGAACTCCCACGGTAAACCCTCCTTTACGTTCTGAGCCAGCACATCAAACACAGCTACAAATAGTAGTGGACTTAGTACCGACACTGATGTACTCCCACCTTCACCTCAAACTCACCACTGTTCCCGTCCTTCGTCCTTACAGCTGTGCGCGCTCTTTTGTACATTGCCATCACTACTCTGATCAACCATTCCTCCACTCCTAACTTCCTCAATGCCCATGTCAATGCTTTGCGTGGAACCCGATCGAATGCTTTCTCCAGATCAACAAACCCAAGAAACAACTTCTTCCTCTTCTCCATGTATTTCTCCTGCAACTGCCTCACAATAGAGAGCACGTCTGTCGTTCCTCTTCCTGGCATAAATCCAAACTGCATTTCGTCGATCTTCACCTTCTTCCTTATCCTCCTCTCCAACACCCTTTCCAATACCTTCATTCCATGCTCCAATAACTTTATCGCTCGGTACGAGCCACAGTCGAGAGGGTCACCTTTCCCCTTGTATAGAAGGACGAGGGTACTCAGCTCCCAATCCACTGGAATGCGGCCTTCTTTCACCACCAGATTACAGATCTCTGTCATTCTCTTCACACCCCAACTTCCTGCTGCCTTCAACATATCTCCCACAACTCCCGTCAGCCCTCCCGCTTTTCTGCTCTTCATTGCTTTTATCGCTTCCTCAACTTCCTTCTCAGTTATCTTCTCTGCCGGTCCTAAAACGCGAGATCTCGCGAGATCTTGGAGACGGCGGCAGGGATTTTCGAAGCTCCACACGGTCTCCACGTTTTTCGAAGTTAAGTCTGTTCACAATTGTATTTTGTCGAAACTGTATTTATCTTTCGGTGTGTGAAGTTATTGTGTGCAACTTTGGTTGTTTCTCGGTGTTTATCTTTCATAAATTGATCGTCTGTTTGCCGTGTCGCGAGCAAGGCCTTGTACAGTGTGCACTGTACAACCTTGAGGCTTTGTTTTTCTCTCAGTGGTCCGTCGTTTGTGATCCAATAACTTTCGTTCTCTGTATTCCCAGTCTTTTCACCCATAGCCTACTTCCTTGTGTAAATCTCAACTCAAAAAAAAAAAAAAAAAAAACATTTCCTTCTCTATTCTCATTCGTTTATTCATTCTTATTCGTTCGTTCATTCTTCGACCACGTGTTTCTCCCCCATTTCCCCAGATAGTTTTCACTCATTAACCTTCAATGTTTACACTTTCCCCTCAAGTTATGTATTCCGTCATATTTTATAACACCTTTTTCTTCTTCTTCTTTAAAAGGCTGCTTTCGACTTGCTCACCAAATCAATTCATCCCAAAAAAAATATCCATGTCCTATAGTGCCTTTGTTCTACATTCCCTAACTCTCCTGCACTCCATCCTCCATCCAGCGTCCTTAAACGTATTTTTAACTCGAAGGTCACAAGAAACTCATTTTGCAATAAATGTTCGTTTCCCATAAATCGTACACTTTCAAAAATCCAATCTCACCCCTCCCCTCCAAATCTTCCCCATAACCCCTCCCCTCCAAATCTTCCCCATCACCCCTCCCCTCCAAATCTTCCCCATCACCCATCCCTTTCAAATCTCCCCCCTTGCCCCCTCCCTCCTAAACTACCCCCTCACCCCTCCCCGCCAAGACGCCCCCTCGCCCCTCCCCTCCTAGACTCCTGCCTCACCCCTCCCCTCCAAATCTCCCCCATATCCCATCCCTTTCAAATCCCTCCCCTTGTCCCTTCCCTCCCAAACTCCCCCCTCACCCCTCCCCTTCAAATCTCCCCACCCTCATTGCTTCTCAATTTCCCCCCGCTCACTCCCCCTCCTCAAAGCGTCCTCCCCGCTTCTTCCCCCTTCAAACTCTCACCTCCATCTCCCCCAACCTTCTGCCTCGCTCTTCCCCCTCCTCAAATAACACCTCATTGTGGCTCACCCAATCACCATCAAACCTTTTGTCCGCCCCATCCTTCCCTTTCTCCGAGCTATTCTGAAATCTCTGACACACCTTCAACAGCTCTCCCTACCTCTTCCACCTCTTCCACATCTTACCCTACCCCTCCTCCCCCCTGTTCTGTATCTGATGCTCCCCCTTCCTCTTCATTAACGGTATGGACCTCAAACATCCGGGGCCTTCGTTCAAACTTAACCGATCTCTCCATACAGGTTGCTTCTGTCAAACCAGACGTGATCTGCTTAACAGAAACTTTCCTCCTTTATGATGTCTCTGATTCCATAGTATCTCTCCCGGGCTACTCCCTCCTCCGGTATGATAGACCTGAGCCTCGTCCTGGAGGCGGGGTTGCTATCTTTATCAAAAACTCTCTTCCTCACTCGCCCTGCACTGCACTCTCTCCACCTCACCCCCAGGAATACCTCTGGCTACGGCTTCCCCTTCGCTCCCACCTCTTGTTCATATGTGTGTTGTACCGTCCACCAAACAGTGATGACTCCATCTACATCTCGCTGTCTGATGATATGGACCAACTTCTATCTACTCATCCCAACTCTCTCTTCCTCATATGTGGTGATTTCAACTGTCATCATGCCAGTTGGCTGGGTGTGGGTACCTCTCTCACCAGCCATGGCTCCTCAGCAAAGGACTTCTGCGACTCACTGGGACTGACACAATCTGTCAATTTCCCGACCCGGATCTCAGTCAACGGAACATCTTCTCTTCTGGACTTGGTTATGACTAACTTCCCTGAAAATGTCTGCTGCTCTTCTTCTGCTCCGATCGGAACATCTGATCATGTCCTTGTTAAAGTGGACATCTCTCTGACCATCCTCAGGGAGCCTGCTCAGCGTCGACGAGTCTGGCATTTCACTCAGGCCAACTGGCACGGTCTTCAAGCAGCCATCAAACATCTGGACTGGTCTCCCATCTCTACCACCTCTGACATCAACTCATCCTGGGAATTCTTCCAAAGTAAATTGCTCTCTCTCATGCACAGATTTATCCCATCTCGTCTTCAGTTGTCATACCCTTCCTCCCGTCCATGGTACACGGAATCTTGTGGTGAGGCTGTTGCCCAGAAACAACTTGCCTTCGTCTCCTGGAAAGCAAATCCAACGGAAGGAAATCTCATTTCCTTTCACAAAGCCCGAAACAAGTGTGTGTCCACCCTCAGGAGAGCCAGGAAACAATATCTCTCCGTTCTCAAGACCGAACTCTCTTATCTGTCTCCCTCTTCCAAATCCTGGTGGCGTCTGGTCAAATCCGTTTCTGGTGTTTGTTCCCCCTCCATCCCCTCCCTTACCTCAAACGGCTACACAGCTGACTCCGCACGTGAAAAAGCTGAATGCCTCAACTCTGTGTTTGCCTCTAAATCTTGTGTCCCAAACCCATCCCTCTCTGTACCCACCATACCCAGTCGTACCCTGCTGCTCCTGGACTCCGTGTCCTTTCCTCCTGACAAGGTGGAAAAGTTTCTGTCAACCCTCGACTCTGATTCTGCAACTGGACCCGACGGCATCAGCCCACGGGTCCTAAAATCCTGCTCTGCTGCTCTATCTCACCCTCTCTCTGTTCTCTTCACCCTCTCTTTTGCTCAAGGTCAACTGCCATCTGCTTGGAAATCAGCCAACATCACCGCTTTGCACAAAAAAGGTGCAAAAACAGATCCTAGCAACTACAGACCAATCAGCCTTCTCCCAATTATCAGCAAAGTCATGGAATCCATCATTGCTTCTGATATGAAATCTTTCCTCTTCTCCAATGGCTTGATCTCTGATCATCAATTTGGTTTCAGACCAGGTCACTCTACTCTGGACATGCTGCTTCTGCTGTCTCAACAATGGATGGAGGTCCTCAATGCCAAACAGGAAATTAGAGCTGTCTCCCTCGACATATCACGTGCCTTCGACACGGTCTGGCACCCCGCTCTGCTCACCAAACTCTCCTCCTTTGGTATCCATGGAAATCTCCACGCATGGCTGGCGGACTTCCTCTCTAGTCGTCGTCAACGTGTGGCCCTGAATGGGTTTCTCTCATCTCCTCTTCCTGTTCAGGCTGGAGTTCCCCAAGGCAGTGTTCTGGGCCCCGTGCTTTTTCTGGTCTTCATCAATGATCTCTCTGACTCTCTCGAAAATCCTCTCTATCTCTTTGCTGATGACTCCACTCTCTGCCGCTCCATTCCTCTTCCCTCAGATCGGCAGTCTGCTGCCTCCTCACTCTCTGAAGACCTGGACAAAATCACAGACTGGTCAAACAAGTGGAACATGTCTTTCAATCCTGACAAATCTCACACTCTTACTATGTCTCTCCGAAAAGATCGACTGGACAACCCTCCCATCTACTTTCTCAACAATCCTCTCCAAGAAGTTCTGTCCCTCAAGATTTTGGGTCTCACTATCTGCCACGATCTTTCCTGGGAAAACCACATTTCCAAGCTGGCCTCCAAAGCCGGTCGCCGACTGGGCATCCTCCGTCGTGCAAAGTCCTTCCTCGGCACACCTGAGCTCCTCACCACATACAAGGCTTTCATCCGCAGCTCAATGGAATACTGTTCTCCCCTATGGGCCGGTGCTCCTGCCTCACACCTAGCTCGGCTTCACGCTGTTGAAACCAAAGCCTTCAGAATTATTGGAATCTCCCGCGATGAAGCTATCTCTGAGGGCCTTTCACTCACTCACCGCAGGCAGGTAGGTGGTCTTTCTGTCTTCTACCGACTCCTCTCCGGCCTTGCACCCCCAGCTCTCTCTGTGCTCTGTCCCCCAAATATTCCTACAGGTCGCACAAGATCTGCCAGCAACCCTCTGATGGTTAAACTGCCGAAATCTCGGCTCTCCGCTCACCTTCACTCTTTCATTCCTCTTTTCTCCCGCCTCTGGAACAAACTCCCTCACTCCCTTCAATCCCACTCCTCCCTCCAGGTCTTTAAAACAGCTGTTCACCACCATCTCTTATCTTCCCCCATCCAAAACCTTGATCTTTTCTACCCCCGCTAATTCACCCCAGATCCACCTTGTTTGAAATTCCAACTTCTTTCCTGGAAGTCCTGGCAGTGTCCATATGTTTTATACCTCTCCCACTGCCCCATTCCCACGCCCCCCCCCCCCCCCCCCCAAAGCCCTCGCCCTCTCTCAGATCTCTCGATGTCTCCATGTCTCTCGGTCCCTGCTCTCAAATGTTGTGTTTGTGTCCTTCCCCCTCTCTCCCCATCTTGTCTACCGCTCCCTATGTTATATGTTTTATGTGTCGGTTTGTCTTTCTGTGTGATTAATGTTCGCTCTTTCACGAGCCTCGATATTGTATACAAAAAAAAAAACTGGGTTACTCTCGATGTTGCCATCCCATTCATTCTCTGTATTCAACAGCATTTCCATATATCTTTTCCATCTTCCTTTAATTCCATCTGGGTCGACAACGATTTGTCCCACTTCATCCTTCAAGCAACTCACCCCCATCACATCACACCTCTCTTTCGCTATCTGCTTTGCAATCCTGAATACTGCTTTCTGGCCCTCTTCCAAATCCAAGCTTTCTCCAAACATTTTCCTACATGCCTCCTGCGCCTTTGCTACCTCTTTCTTTGCAGCCTTCTTGGCTGCCTTATAACTTTCATGCTCTGCTTTTTCTGCTCCCGTACCCTTCGCCTTCTGCCACTCCTTGAACTTCTTCCTCTTCTCGTCAATCCTCTTTCCAACTTCATCATCCCACCACCATGTTTCCGAGTGCCCGTATGATGTATAATAAATAAAGATACAAGCACACCTAACACTAGGCCGAGGCTTCAGCCTTTGGCATACCCACGAGGCTGCACAGTTAAATCAACTGTTCCAACCTGTCATATTTGACAGCTTTTTCCTCGTATTATCATAAAGAGTAAGACCAAACCTAAACAAATCTTAAGACAGGAGGTCACTATCGGCCATCATTCTTGTGCCACCTCCATATACACAACCCCAAAACAATCCATCGGCAAATACACATCCAAGACATAAACACCACACACACCACAAATGAAATACAACCTAACAACCACTCACAGGTGAGTGGAAAGAGACCAGGGAGGTGAGGGGAGTTTTTGAGAGGCATATCACAGAGAAGATATCAACAGTCACAGCATATGGGGGTTATACACACATGCACACAGGGGGACAAATTCTCCTCCTGAGTTTTATGATGAAAATGGACAGGGAAAATGAGAGATGGAGGATATCAAGAGACAGAAAATATAAAAGATAGTCAAAGAGAGGTTAACAGTGCGTGGTTGTGTCGTCCATGCAAGTTCATTATCTTCATCCTCTTAAGAGTTTAGGTTTCTGCATATGAAAGATGTAAATATAATTGACTTGGAAAACCTGACAGGACAAACAAACAAAATACAAACAATCGGGAAACACACAAAATGACATGCGACATTGGAATGGAAACCTGACAGGACAAACAAACAAAATACAAACAATCGGGACACAAACAAAATGACATGCGACATTGGAATGGAAACCTGACAGGACAAACAAACAAAATACAAACAACCAGGACACAAACAAAATGACATGCGACATTGGAATGGAAAACTGACAGGACAAACAAACAAAATACAAACAATCGGGAAACACACAAAATGACATGCGACATTGGAATGGAAAACTGACAGGACAAACAAACAAAATACAAACAATCGGGATACAAACAAAATGACATGCGACATTGGAATGAAACCTGACAGGACAAACAAACAAAATACAAACAATCGGGATACAAACAAAATGACATGCGACATTGGAATGGAAACCTGACAGGACAAACAAACAAAATACAAACAACCAGGACACACACAAAATGACATGCGACATTGGAATGGAAACCTGACAGGACAAACAAACAAAATACAAACAATCGGGACACAAACAAAATGACATGCGACATTGGAATGGAAACCTGACAGGACAAACAAACAAAATACAAACAACCAGGACACAAACAAAATGACATGCGACATTGGAATGGAACCTGACAGGACAAACAAACAAAATACAAACAACCAGGACACAAACAAAATGACATGTGACATTGGAATGGAAACCTGACAGGACAAACAAACAAAATACAAACAACCAGGACACAAACAAAATGACATGTGACATTGGAATGGAAACCTGACAGGACAAACAAACAAAATACAAACAATCGGGACACAAACAAAATGACATGCGACATTGGAATGGAAAACTGACAGGACAAACAAACAAAATACAAACAACCAGGACACAAACAAAATGACATGTGACATTGGAATGGAAACCTGACAGGACAAACAAACAAAATACAAACAACCAGGATACACACAAAATGACATGTGACATTGGAATGGAAACCTGACAGGACAAACAAACAAAATACAAACAATCGGGACACAAACAAAATGACATGCGACATTGGAATGGAAACCTGACAGGACAAACAAACAAAATACAAACAATCGGGAAACACACAAAATGACATGCGACATTGGAATGGAAAACTGACAGGACAAACAAACAAAATACAAACAATCGGGATACACACAAAATGACATGCGACATTGGAATGGAACCTGACAGGACAAACAAACAAAATACAAACAATCGGGAAACACACAAAATGACATGCGACATTGGAATGGAACCTGACAGGACAAACAAACAAAATACAAACAATCGGGAAACACACAAAATGACATGCGACATTGGAATGGAACCTGACAGGACAAACAAACAAAATACAAACAATCGGGAAACACACAAAATGACATGCGACATTGGAATGGAAACCTGACAGGACAAACAAACAAAATACAAACAATCGGGACACAAACAAAATGACATGCGACATTGGAATGGAAAACTGACAGGACAAACAAACAAAATACAAACAATCGGGATACAAACAAAATGACATGCGACATTGGAATGGAAACCTGACAGGACAAACAAACAAAATACAAACAATCAGGACACACACAAAATGACATGCGACATTGGAATGGAAAAATGACAGGACAAACAAACAAAATACAAACAACCAGGACACACACAAAATGACATGCTACCTTGGAATGGAAAACTGACAAACAAACAAACAAAATACAAACAACCAGGATACACACAAAATGACATGCGACATTGGAATGGAAACCTGACAGGACAAACAAACAAAATACAAACAATCGGGACACAAACAAAATGACATGCAACATTGGAATGGAAACCTGACAGGACAAACAAACAAAATACAAACAACCAGGACACAAACAAAATGACATGCGACATTGGAATGGAAAACTGACAGGACAAACAAACAAAATACAAACAACCAGGACACAAACAAAATGACATGCAACATTGGAATGGAAACCTGACAGGACAAACAAACAAAATACAAACAACCAGGACACAAACAAAATGACATGCGACATTGGAATGGAAACCTGACAGGACAAACAAACAAAATACAAACAACCAGGACACAAACAAAATGACATGCAACATTGGAATGGAAACCTGACAGGACAAACAAACAAAATACAAACAACCTGGACACACAAAATGACATGCGACATTGGAATGGAAACCTGACAGGACAAACAAACAAAATACAAACAACCAGGACACAAACAAAATGACATGCGACATTGGAATGGAAAAATGACAGGACAAACAAACAAAATACAAACAATCGGGACACAAACAAAATGACATGCGACATTGGAATGGAAAACTGACAGGACAAACAAACAAAATACAAACAACCAGGACACAAACAAAATGACATGCAACATTGGAATGGAAACCTGACAGGACAAACAAACAAAATACAAACAACCAGGACACAAACAAAATGACATGCGACATTGGAATGGAAACCTGACAGGACAAACAAACAAAATACAAACAACCAGGACACAAACAAAATGACATGCGACATTGGAATGGAAAAATGACAGGACAAACAAACAAAATACAAACAATCGGGACACAAACAAAATGACATGCGACATTGGAATGGAAACCTGACAGGACAAACAAACAAAATACAAACAATCGGGATACAAACAAAATGACATGCGACATTGGAATGGAAAACTGACAGGACAAACAAACAAAATACAAACAATCAGGATACACACAAAATGACATGCGACATTGGAATGGAAAACTGACAGGACAAACAAACAAAATACAAACAACCAGGACACAAACAAAATGACATGCGACATTGGAATGGAAACCTGACAGGACAAACAAACAAAATACAAACAATCGGGATACAAACAAAATGACATGCGACATTGGAATGAAACCTGACAGGACAAACAAGCAAAATACAAACAACCAGGACAAACACAAAATGACATGCGACATTGGAATGAAACCTGACAGGACAAACAAACAAAATACAAACAATCAGGATACACACAAAATGACATGCTACCTTGGAATGGAAAACTGACAAACAAACAAACAAAATACAAACAACCAGGATACACACAAAATGACATGCGACATTGGAATGGAAACCTGACAGGACAAACAAACAAAATACAAACAATCGGGATACAAACAAAATGACATGCGACATTGGAATGAAACCTGACAGGACAAACAAACAAAATACAAACAACCAGGACACAAACAAAATGACATGCGACATTGGAATGGAAACCTGACAGGACAAACAAACAAAATACAAACAATCGGGATACAAACAAAATGACATGCGACATTGGAATGGAAAACTGACAGGACAAACAAACAAAATACAAACAACCAGGACACAAACAAAATGACATGCGACATTGGAATGGAAACCTGACAGGACAAACAAACAAAATACAAACAATCGGGATACAAACAAAATGACATGCGACATTGGAATGAAACCTGACAGGACAAACAAGCAAAATACAAACAACCAGGACAAACACAAAATGACATGCGACATTGGAATGGAAAACTGACAGGACAAACAAACAAAATACAAACAACCAGGATACACACAAAATGACATGCGACATTGGAATGAAACCTGACAGGACAAACAAACAAAATACAAACAACCAGGATACACACAAAATGACATGCTACCTTGGAATGGAAAACTGACAAACAAACAAACAAAATACAAACAACCAGGATACACACAAAATGACATGCGACATTGGAATGGAAAACTGACAGGACAAACAAACAAAATACAAACAACCAGGACACAAACAAAATGACATGCGACATTGGAATGGAAACCTGACAGGACAAACAAACAAAATACAAACAATCGGGATACAAACAAAATGACATGCGACATTGGAATGAAACCTGACAGGACAAACAAGCAAAATACAAACAACCAGGACAAACACAAAATGACATGCTACCTTGGAATGGAAAACTGACAAACAAACAAACAAAATACAAACAACCAGGATACACACAAAATGACATGCGACATTGGAATGAAACCTGACAGGACAAACAAACAAAATACAAACAACCAGGATACACACAAAATGACATGCTACCTTGGAATGGAAAACTGACAAACAAACAAACAAAATACAAACAACCAGGATACACACAAAATGACATGCGACATTGGAATGGAAAACTGACAGGACAAACAAACAAAATACAAACAACCAGGATACACACAAACTGACATGCGACATTGGAATGAAACCTGACAGGACAAACAAACAAAATACAAACAATCAGGATACACACAAAATGACATGCGACATTGGAATGGAAAACTGACAGGACAAACAAACAAAATACAAACAACCAGGATACACACAAAATGACATGCTACCTTGGAATGGAAAACTGACAAACAAACAAACAAAATACAAACAACCAGGATACACACAAAATGACATGCGACATTGGAATGGAAACCTGACAGGACAAACAAACAAAATACAAACAACCAGGACACACACAAAATGACATGCGACATTGGAATGAAACCTGACAGGACAAACAAACAAAATACAAACAATCAGGATACACACAAAATGACATGCTACCTTGGAATGGAAAACTGACAAACAAACAAACAAAATACAAACAACCAGGATACACACAAACTGACATGCGACATTGGAATGAAACCTGACAGGACAAACAAACAAAATACAAACAATCAGGATACACACAAAATGACATGCGACATTGGAATGGAAAACTGACAGGACAAACAAACAAAATACAAACAACCAGGATACACACAAAATGACATGCTACCTTGGAATGGAAAACTGACAAACAAACAAACAAAATACAAACAACCAGGATACACACAAAATGACATGCGACATTGGAATGGAAACCTGACAGGACAAACAAACAAAATACAAACAACCAGGACACACACAAAATGACATGCGACATTGGAATGAAACCTGACAGGACAAACAAACAAAATACAAACAATCAGGATACACACAAAATGACATGCTACCTTGGAATGGAAAACTGACAAACAAACAAACAAAATACAAACAACCAGGATACACACAAAATGACATGCGACATTGGAATGGAAACCTGACAGGACAAACAAACAAAATACAAACAACCAGGACACACACAAAATGACATGCGACATTGGAATGAAACCTGACAGGACAAACAAACAAAATACAAACAACCAGGACACACACAAAATGACATGCTACCTTGGAATGGAAAACTGACAAACAAACAAACAAAATACAAACAACCAGGATACACACAAAATGACATGCTACCTTGGAATGAAACCTGACAGGACAAACAAACAAAATACAAACAACCAGGATACACACAAAATGACATGCTACCTTGGAATGGAAAACTGACAAACAAACAAACAAAATACAAACAACCAGGATACACACAAAATGACATGCGACATTGGAATGAAACCTGACAGGACAAACAAACAAAATACAAACAATCAGGATACACACAAAATGACATGCGACATTGGAATGGAAAACTGACAGGACAAACAAACAAAATACAAACAACCAGGATACACACAAAATGACATGCTACCTTGGAATGGAAAACTGACAAACAAACAAACAAAATACAAACAACCAGGATACACACAAAATGACATGCGACATTGGAATGGAAACCTGACAGGACAAACAAACAAAATACAAACAACCAGGACACACACAAAATGACATGCGACATTGGAATGAAACCTGACAGGACAAACAAACAAAATACAAACAATCAGGATACACACAAAATGACATGCGACATTGGAATGGAAACCTGACAGGACAAACAAGCAAAATACAAACAACCAGGACACAAACAAAATGACATGCTACCTTGGAATGAAACCTGACAGGACAAACAAACAAAATACAAACAATCAGGACACACACAAAATGACATGCGACATTGGAATGGAAACCTGACAGGACAAACAAACAAAATACAAACAACCAGGACACACACAAAATGACATGCGACATTGGAATGAAACCTGACAGGACAAACAAACAAAATACAAACAATCGGGATACACACAAAATGACATGCGACATTGGAATGGAAACCTGACAGGACAAACAAACAAAATACAAACAATCGGGATACAAACAAAATGACATGCGACATTGGAATGAAACCTGACAGGACAAACAAACAAAATACAAACAATCGGGACACAAACAAAATGACATGCGACATTGGAATGAAACCTGACAGGACAAACAAACAAAATACAAACAATCGGGACACAAACAAAATGACATGCGACATTGGAATGGAAACCTGACAGGACAAACAAACAAAATACAAACAATCGGGACACAAACAAAATGACATGCTACATTGGAATGGAAAACTGACAGGACAAACAAACAAAATACAAACAATCGGGACACAAACAAAATGACATGCGACATTGGAATGGAAACCTGACAGGACAACCAAACAAAATACAAACAATCGGGATACAAACAAAATGACATGCGACATTGGAATGGAAAACTGACAGGACAAACAAACAAAATACAAACAATCGGGACACAAACAAAATGACATGCGACATTGGAATGGAAACCTGACAGGACAAACAAACAAAATACAAACAATCGGGACACAAACAAAATGACATGCGACATTGGAATGGAAACCTGACAGGACAAACAAACAAAATACAAACAATCGGGACACAAACAAAATAACATGCTACCTTGGAATGAAACCTGACAGGACAAACAAACAAAATACAAACAATCAGGACACACACAAAATGACATGCGACCTTGGAATGGAAAACTGACAGGACAAACAAACAAAATACAAACAACCTGGAAAACACAAAATGACATGCGACATTGGAATGAAACCTGACAGGACAAACAAACAAAATACAAACAATCGGGATACAAACAAAATGACATGCGACATTGGAATGGAAAACTGACAGGACAAACAAACAAAATACAAACAATCGGGACACAAACAAAATGACATGCGACATTGGAATGGAAAACTGACAGGACAAACAAACAAAATACAAACAATGGGGACACAAACAAAATGACATGCGACATTGGAATGGAAACCTGACAGGACAAACAAACAAAATACAAACAATCGGGATACAAACAAAATGACATGCGACATTGGAATGGAAAAATGACAGGACAAACAAACAAAATACAAACAATCGGGACACAAACAAAATGACATGCGACATTGGAATGGAAAACTGACAGGACAAACAAACAAAATACAAACAATCGGGATACACACAAAATGACATGCTTCCTTGGAATGGAAAACTGACAGGACAAACAAACAAAATACAAACAACCAGGATACACACAAAATGACATGCTACCTTGGAATGAAACCTGACAGGACAAACAAACAAAATACAAACAATCAGGATACACACAAAATGACATGCGACATTGGAATGGAAACCTGACAGGACAAACAAGCAAAATACAAACAACCAGGACACAAACAAAATGACATGCTACCTTGGAATGAAACCTGACAGGACAAACAAACAAAATACAAACAATCAGGACACACACAAAATGACATGCGACATTGGAATGGAAACCTGACAGTACAAACAAACAAAATACAAACAACCAGGACACACACAAAATGACATGCGACATTGGAATGAAACCTGACAGGACAAACAAACAAAATACAAACAACCAGGATACACACAAAATGACATGTGACATTGGAATGGAAACCTGACAGGACAAACAAACAAAATACAAACAATCGGGATACAAACAAAATGACATGCTACATTGGAATGAAAATCTGACAAACAAAGAAAATACAAACAACCTGGAAAACACAAAATGACATGCGACATTGGAATGGAAACCTGACAGGACAAACAAACAAAATACAAACAATCGGGATACAAACAAAATGACATGCGACATTGGAATGAAACCTGACAGGACAAACAAACAAAATACAAACAATCGGGACACAAACAAAATGACATGCGACATTGGAATGAAACCTGACAGGACAAACAAACAAAATACAAACAATCGGGACACAAACAAAATGACATGCGACATTGGAATGGAAACCTGACAGGACAAACAAACAAAATACAAACAATCGGGACACAAACAAAATGACATGCTACATTGGAATGGAAAACTGACAGGACAAACAAACAAAATACAAACAATCGGGACACAAACAAAATGACATGCGACATTGGAATGGAAACCTGACAGGACAACCAAACAAAATACAAACAATCGGGATACAAACAAAATGACATGCGACATTGGAATGGAAAACTGACAGGACAAACAAACAAAATACAAACAATCGGGACACAAACAAAATGACATGCGACATTGGAATGGAAACCTGACAGGACAAACAAACAAAATACAAACAATCGGGACACAAACAAAATGACATGCGACATTGGAATGGAAACCTGACAGGACAAACAAACAAAATACAAACAATCGGGACACAAACAAAATAACATGCTACCTTGGAATGAAACCTGACAGGACAAACAAACAAAATACAAACAATCAGGACACACACAAAATGACATGCGACCTTGGAATGGAAAACTGACAGGACAAACAAACAAAATACAAACAACCTGGAAAACACAAAATGACATGCGACATTGGAATGAAACCTGACAGGACAAACAAACAAAATACAAACAATCGGGATACAAACAAAATGACATGCGACATTGGAATGGAAAACTGACAGGACAAACAAACAAAATACAAACAATCGGGACACAAACAAAATGACATGCGACATTGGAATGGAAAACTGACAGGACAAACAAACAAAATACAAACAATGGGGACACAAACAAAATGACATGCGACATTGGAATGGAAACCTGACAGGACAAACAAACAAAATACAAACAATCGGGATACAAACAAAATGACATGCGACATTGGAATGGAAAAATGACAGGACAAACAAACAAAATACAAACAATCGGGACACAAACAAAATGACATGCGACATTGGAATGGAAAACTGACAGGACAAACAAACAAAATACAAACAATCGGGATACACACAAAATGACATGCGACATTGGAATGGAAAACTGACAGGACAAACAAACAAAATACAAACAACCAGGACACACAAAATGACATGCGACATTGGAATGAAACCTGACAGGACAAACAAACAAAATACAAACAACCAGGACAAACACAAAACTAGAACGGGCACTCGGTAGAGCGCATACCTTCGCCGCAGCTACTGTTCTGTACTTGGCATGGGAGTGTAGGGAACAGAACAACAAAAATACGATTTTGACCTTTTCGTGACCTTGACCTTGACCTTTGACCCGATTGCTCCCAAAATCTAATCAAATGTGTCCCGTATAATAACCAATCATCCCACCAAATTTCATGCAATTCGGTTGAATACTTTTTGAGTTATGCGAATAACATACACACACACACACAGACATACAAATAAATACACAGCGATCAAAACATAACCTTCCGCTTTTGCGAAGGTAATGACATGCGACATTGGAATGAAACCTGACAGGACAAACAAACAAAATACAAACAACCAGGACACACACACAAAATGACATGCGACATTGGAATGAAACCTGACAGGACAAACAAGCAAAATACAAACAACCAGGACAAACACAAAATGACATGCGACATTGGAATGAAACCTGACAGGACAAACAAACAAAATACAAACAACCAGGACACACACAAAATGACATGCGACATTGGAATGAAACCTGACAGGACAAACAAACAAAATACAAACAATCGGGAAATACACAAAATGACATGCGACATTGGAATGAAACCTGACAGGAGAAACAAACAAAATACAAACAACCAGGACACACACAAAATGACATGCGACATTGGAATGAAACCTGACAGGACAAACAAACAAAATACAAACAATCGGGAAACACACAAAATGACATGCGACATTGGAATGGAAAACTGACAGGACAAACAAACTAAATACAAACAATCGGGAAACACACAAAATGACATGCGACATTGGAATGGAACCTGACAGGACAAACAAACAAAATACAAACAACCAGGATACACACAAAATGACATGCGACATTGGAATGAAACCTGGCAGGACAAACAAACAAAATACAAACAACCAGGACACACACAAAATGACATGCGACATTGGAATGAAACCTGACAGGACAAACAAACAAAATACAAACAATCGGGAAACACACAAAATGACATTCGACATTGGAATGAAACCTGGCAGGACAAACAAACAAAATACAAACAATCGGGAAACACACAAAATGACATGCGACATTGGAATGAAACCTGACAGGACAAACAAACTAAATACAAACAACCAGGACACACACAAAATGACATGCGACATTGGAATGAAACCTAGCAGGACAAACAAACAAAATACAAACAATCGGGAAACACACAAAATGACATGCGACATTGGAATGAAACCTGGCAGGACAAACAAACTAAATACAAACAACCAGGACACACACAAAATGACATGCGACATTGGAATGAAACCTAGCAGGACAAACAAACAAAATACAAACAATCGGGAAACACACAAAATGACATGCGACATTGGAATGAAACCTGGCAGGACAAACAAACAAAATACAAACAACCAGGACACACACAAAATGACATGCGACATTGGAATGAAACCTGACAGGACAAACAAACAAAATACAAACAATCGGGAAACACACAAAATGACATGCTACATTGGAATGGAACCTGACAGGACAAACAAACAAAACACAAACAATCGGGAAACACACAAAATGACATGCGACATTGGAATGGAAAACTGACAGGACAAACAAACAAAATACAAACAACCAGGACACACAAAATGACATGCTACATTGGAATGGAACCTGACAGGACAAACAAACAAAACACAAACAATCGGGAAACACACAAAATGACATGCGACATTGGAATGGAAAACTGACAGGACAAACAAACTAAATACAAACAATCGGGAAACAAACAAAATGACATGCTACCTTGGAATGGAACCTGACAGGACAAACAAACAAAATACAAACAACCAGGACACACACAAAATGACATGCGACATTGGAATGAAACCTGGCAGGACAAACAAACAAAATACAAACAATCGGGAAACACACAAAATGACATGCGACATTGGAATGAAACCTGGCAGGACAAACAAACAAAATACAAACAACCAGGACACACACAAAATGACATGCGACATTGGAATGAAACCTGACAGGACAAACAAACAAAATACAAACAATCGGGAAACACACAAAATGACATGCGACATTGGAATGGAAAACTGACAGGACAAACAAACAAAATACAAACAACCAGGACACACAAAATGACATGCTACATTGGAATGGAACCTGACAGGACAAACAAACAAAACACAAACAATCGGGATACAAACAAAATGACATGCTACCTTGGAATGGAAAACTGACAGGACAAACAAACAAAATACAAACAACCTGGACACACACAAAATGACATGTGACATTGGAATGGAAAACTGACAGGACAAACAAACAAAATACAAACAACCAGGATACACACAAAATGACATGCGACATTGGAATGAAAATCTGACAAACAAAGAAAATACAAACAACCTGGATACACACAAAATGACATGTGACATTGGAATGGAAAACTGACAGGACAAACAAACAAAATACAAACAACCAGGATACACACAAAATGACATGTGACATTGGAATGGAAAACTGACAGGACAAACAAACAAAATACAAACAACCTGGATACACACAAAATGACATGTGACATTGGAATGGAAAACTGACAGGACAAACAAACAAAATACAAACAACCTGGACACACACAAAATGACATGTGACATTGGAATGGAAAACTGACAGGACAAACAAACAAAATACAAACAACCAGGATACACACAAAATGACATGCGACATTGGAATGAAAATCTGACAAACAAACAAAATACAAACAACCAGGATACACACAAAATGACATGCGACATTGGAATGAAAATCTGACAAACAAAGAAAATACAAACAACCTGGAAAACACAAAATGACATGCGACATTGGAATGAAACCTGACAGGAAAAACAAACAAAATACAAACAATCGGGATACACACAAAATGACATGCGACATTGGAATGAAACCTGACAGGACAAACAAACAAAATACAAACAACCAGGACACACAAAAAATGACATGCGACATTGGAATGGAAACCTGACAGGACAAACAAACAAAATACAAACAACCAGGACACACAGAAAATGACATGCGACATTGGAATGGAAACCTGACAGGACAAACAAACAAAATATAAACAACCAGGACACACAGAAAATGACATGCGACATTGGAATGAAACCTGACAGGACAAACAAGCAAAATACAAACAAACAGGACAAACACAAAATGACATGCGACATTGGAATGAAACCTGACAGGACAAACAAACAAAATACAAACAACCAGGACACAAACAAAATGACATGCGACATTGGAATGGAAACCTGACAGGACAAACAAACAAAATATAAACAACCAGGACACACAGAAAATGACATGCGACATTGGAATGAAACCTGACAGGACAAACAAGCAAAATACAAACAAACAGGACAAACACAAAATGACATGCGACATTGGAATGAAACCTGACAGGACAAACAAGCAAAATACAAACAAACAGGACAAACACAAAATGACATGCGACATTGGAATGAAACCTGACAGGACAAACAAGCAAAATACAAACAAACAGGACAAACACAAAATGACATGCGACATTGGAATGAAACCTGACAGGACAAACAAACAAAATAAAAACAATCGGGAAACACGCAAAATGACATGCTACCTTGGAATGGAAAAAATGACAGGACAAACAAACAAAATACAAACAATCGGGAAACACACAAAATGACATGCGACATTGGAATGGAAAAAATGACAGGACAAACAAACAAAATACAAACAACCAGGACACACAAAATGACATGCGACATTGGAATGAAACCTGACAGGACAAACAAACAAAATACAAACAATCGGGATACACACAAAATGACATGCTTCCTTGGAATGGAAAACTGACAGGACAAACAAACAAAATACAAACAACCAGGATACACACAAAATGACATGCTACCTTGGAATGGAACCTGACAGGACAAACAAACAAAATACAAACAATCGGGACACACACAAAATGACATGCTACATTGGAATGGAAAACTGACAGGACAAACAAACAAAATACAAACAATCGGGACACACACAAAATGCCATGCTACCTTGGAATGGAACCTGACAGGACAAACAAACAAAATACAAACAATCGGGACACACACAAAATGACATGCTACATTGGAATGGAACCTGACAGGACAAACAAACAAAATACAAACAACCAGGATACACACAAAATGACATGCTACCTTGGAATGGAACCTGACAGGACAAACAAACAAAATACAAACAACCAGGATACACACAAAATGACATGCGACATTGGAATGGAAAACTGACAGGACAACAACAACAACAACAGGCATTTTAAGGCCATTTTCCCTGCGAGAGCGGGGGTTAGCCTTGCGGTCCCCATGACAATCGTCTCCATTTGGCCCTATTTTCTGCATCTCTCCTTGTTAACCCCCCTGCCCGCATTTCTTCTTCCACCATCTTTAGCAAAGTCTTTCTCGGTCTTCCCCATCCTCTACTTCCTTCAACAATCATTTCCATCACTCTTCTCAACCAGTCACTTTCATCCTTCCTCAACACATGACCAAACCATCTCAACCTGTTCCTCTTCACAGCATCCATCACAGGGTCTATTCCCATCATCTTTCGCAATGCATCATTTGTCTTCCTCTCTCTCAACGATACTCCGCACATCCACCGAACCATTTGCATTTCCACCCTTTCCAGCCTTCGTTGCTGCTCCACGTTCATTACCCATGTCTCGCTCCCATAAATCATAACACTTTTCACACATGCAGCATACACCTTTCCCTTCAGCTTCGACGACACTCCCCCCCCCCCCCCCCCCCCCTCGTCAGCACGCCACTCAGTTCCCGAAACTTCTTCCATGCACATCTCACTCGAGCAATCGTTGCCGAGTCTGATCCACCTTCTCCATTCAGCATGTCTCCTAGGTAACAAAATGTTTGCACACCTTCCACCTTCATGCCATCTCCAAGATCCAACTCAACATTTCCTCCATCTGCAGCTCCCTCTGTGCACACCTTACACTTGAATGTAGCTGCCACACTGGTTAATGACCCTCTCAAACCACTACATTTTTGATGAACCCACTCAGCGCACATTGTACATTGAATGGAGTTCACTCCGACACCCTTCCTGCACACAGCACACGGCCACTTCCCAGTTCTTTCCACCTCACCACATGCTTTACCACTTACCATCACCTTCGTTTTTCCGATATTCACCTTCAGACCTTTTGTCTCCATACATTCCTTCCACTTGTTCATCTTCGCCTTCAGTCCATCCATACTTTCTGCAATGAACACCAGATCATCTGCATACAACAACTCCCACGGTAAACCCTCCTTTACGTTCCGAGCCAGCACCTCCATCACAGCTACAAATAGTAGTGGACTTAGTACCGACCCATGATGCACTCCCACCTTCACCTCAAACTCACCACTGTTCCCGTCCTTCATCCTTACAGCTGTGCGCACTCTTTTGTACATTGCCATCACGACTCTGATCAACCATTCCTCCGCTCCTAACTTCCTCAATGCCCATGTCACTACTTCACGTGGAACCCTATCGAATGCTTTCTCCAGATCAACAAACCCAAGAAACAACTTCTTCCTCTTCTCTATGTACTTCTCCTGCAACTGCCTCACAATAAAGAGCGCGTCTGTCGTTCCTCTTCCTGGCATAAATCCAAACTGCATTTCGTCGATCTTCACCTTCTTCCTTATTCTCCTCTCCAACAACCTTTCCAATACCTTCATTCCATGCTCCAATAACTTTATCGCTCGGTACGAGCCACAGTCCAGAGGGTCACCTTTCCCCTTGTATAGAGGGACGAGGGTACTCAGTTCCCAATCCACTGGAATGCGGCCTTCTTTCACCACCAGATTGCAGATCTCTGTCATTCTCTTCACACCCCAACTTCCCGCTGCCCTCAACATATCTCCCACAACTCCCGTCGGCCCTCCCGCTTTTCTACTCTTCATTGCTTTTATTGCTTCCTCAACTTCCTTCTCGGTTATCTTCTCTGCCGGTCCTAAAACTGGGTTACTCTCTATGTTGCCATCCCATTCATTCTCTGCATTCAACAGTATTTCCATATATCTTTTCCATCTTCCTTTAATTCCATCTGGGTCCAAAACGATTTGTCCCACTTCATCCTTCAAGCAACTCACCCCCCATCACATCACACCTATCTTTCGCTATCTGCTTTGCAATCATGAATACCGCTCTCTGGCCCTCTTCCAAATCCAAGCGTTCTCCGAACATTTTCCTCCATGCCTCCTGCGCCTTTGCTACCTCTTTCTTTGCAGCCTTCTTGGCTGCCTTATAACTTTCATGCTCTGCTGTTTCTGCTCCCATACCGTTCGCCTTCTGCCACTCCTTGAACTTCTTCCTCTTCTCGTCAATCTTCTTTCCAACTTCATCATCCCACCACCATATTTCCAAGTGCCTCGATGGTCCTTTTGTCCATCCACATACCTCACCAACGGCTCCCAACAGACTATCTTTCATTGACATCCAACCACTTTCAAGCTCAACCACATCATCCTCTACCCTACTCAGCCTCTCTTTTAATGCCTCCCTTACTGTCATCTCTTTCAACATCCACACCTTCATTCTCGGTTGGTACTTCACCCGCCGAGCTCTCTTCGCACCTTTCACCCTTATGTCGCAGACAACCAAGTGGTGCTGTGAAACAGCCTCCTCCCCCGGGATCACCTTTGTGTCTCCGAGGTGCCCCCTATCTCGCCTACGCACCAGCAGGTAGTCAACGGTTGTCGTCGACCCACCTGACGTGTATGTAACAAGCTTATTATCCTCTTTCTGGAACTGAGTATTAAAAATCAACAAATCAGCTCGATCAGCAAACTCCAAAATCCTTTCACCTTCTCCATTTCTTACACCATATCCGTAACCCCCATGAACTCCCTCAAAACCGTCCATACTCCTTCCCACATGTCCATTTAGGTCTCCTCCTACCACAACAACTTCCTCATCTTTTACGTTTTCCATCAGCTTCTCTATCGCACACCATAACCTGTCCTTCTCTTCATCACTCCGACCAACCTGCGGAGCATATCCTGAGATGATGTTCACCAAGAGCTTTCCAATCATCATTTTCACCATCATCAACCTATCACTCACTCTCGTCACACTCACCACACTGTCTACAAACTCCTCAGAAAACAGGACACCAACACCATTCACGCCTTCTGGGCACCCTTGCCACACAAACTTGTATTTCTGTCCCTGCCTACCCTTCATCATTCTCACACCACTTCCCTTCCATCTCGTCTCTTGCACACAACATATGTCCACTCTTCTTCTGACCAATACTTCCACCACTTCTCCTGATCTCCCTGTCATTGTCCCTACATTCCATGTCCGAAACCTGAGAAACCGATCTCCACGTCGGGCATCAGACATTTCGTCGTCATAAATGGAGTGATTTCCACCCTTGCTTCGATCGGGTTCCCCACCTTGAGTTTTGACAAGAGGGAGTGGGGTCCCCCACGGGGTACTTCGGGCTGTACCCTGCCCATATGTAGTTGTAATTGTCATGGTTCTCTTTTTGAGGCAATGTTTTTATGGCCGGATGCCCTTCCTGACGCCAACCCTTTTAGTCGCCTCTTACGACACGCAGGGATACAGTGTACCTATTCTAAACCGGGGTACACACCGGGGGGGGGAACTGACAGGACAAACAAAATAATATGAAAAATCACTCCGAGAGCAACACTTGGTAAAATAGAACAAAGTAGAATGGCACTCAGTGGAGCATCATTTTGACCTCACAAGTAATTGGTGATTGAATTCAGTGACCTGATATGCAAATCATCTTCAAAATTTCAGTTAATCGGATGAAAATTGACAATTTTAGAAATTTGACCTTTGTTGACCTCAAATATAATTGGTGGTTGAATTCAGTTAGCTGACATGAAAATTCTATTCAAATTTCCAGTCAATCAGAGGAAAATTCAGGATTTTAGAAATTTGAAAAAGTGGTCGACCTTTGGCCTATGTTGACCTTTTGGCCTCTGCTGCTCTCAAAAATCGTTGGTGCTTGAATTCAGTTAGCTGATATATTAATCCTTTTCAAATTTCAAGTCAATCGGATGAACATTGAGGATTTTAAAAATTTAAAGAAAAGTGGTTGCTTTGCTTATGTTGCGACCTCGGATGCTACCTTGAAACAATTGCTTTGCTTGTATTGTCATTTTGACCTTTTGAACTCAAAAATATATATGATTTTGTTGGACCACAAACTCCACCGTTTGGTTAAGTTTTGTGAAGATCAGCTTAAAATTGTGTCCTGCAGGCAAGTATAAGTGAGCGGACAGACAAACACACAAACTCACAAACCGGAGCGATCAACATCCTTATCACAAAAAAAAAAATTGCCAAGTAATAAACAATCGGGATACACGCAAAATGACATGGCACCTTGGAATTGAAAACATAAGTATTGACCTGATTGACATTTCTCTCTGATGACATCACTTTCAATGCTGGCATTGCATGATAATGTCTTGCATACTATGCTCATTTGAGTTTTCTCGCCCTACATGTGAGATATGAAGAAACTCCCCCATGAGCTTGAATTCAGTGTTAACCAATTACCTTCAAGCAGCTCATCTAGATCATCCACAAAGAACTCTTTTAGAGGAGGTCTCTTGGGCCGCTTCAATGTGTTCAGCAGCTGCTGTATCTTTGAGGAGACCCGGCTGTTGATCGGCATACCTGTGGAACACCGGCGAGAGGAATTACATCACAACATAAATTTGGCTTGCACGACAGTGTAACGTGAAAAAATCGCCTACTTCACAGATTGAAAAAAAAGAACAAGAGGAACAATTGCTTTGAAATCCATGTCGCTCACCGAGTTTCAGTTCAATATGGAAAAGGGTAAGAGAGAAAAGTCTGGAAAACGGACCCGTGTATAACATGTGATATTTTCTGCGTTCAAAAAGGGCATAACTGAAAAATTAGTTAAATGCCCCAAAACTCAAACTTTTTCTGTAACTTGTCATAAAACCATGTACCAAGTTTTAGTTTAATATGTTAAAGGGTAAGGAGAAAAAAAGAGCAGAAAAACAACAGGTGGAATGGACAGATGGACTGACAGACAGACAGACAGACAGCAAACTTATAGTCCCCTCTGGGTAAGGGACCAGTAACAATTAAAAATAAGATAATACACTTGACTTATCTTGTTTTACTTGACACATCTTAAATCATAATCAATCAGCAAAGCAATTCTGTAACAACTAGAACAGCACTTAGTAGAAAGCATCCCTCCGCCAGGTACGTTTTGTATCCCACGGATAGGCTGGATCTGGATTCGGACCTGAACCAAAATCTAATCGCCTTTTTTTTCACCTAACCAACTCAGCCCCCAAATTTAGTCATAACTCGTCGATAACTTTTTAAAATATGTTATATATTGCTTTTCACCCGATCTCTCAATGGTGAAGAATCAATTAAAAATTAAATAATTCTCATATCCGAATTCATATTCAGATCTTCACCCAAATCTAACCGATTTGTCTTTGTCACACACACAACCTCTCCACCAAGTTTTGTCCAAATCCGTCCATAACTTTTAGAGATAACCTGCTATATGTCAGTTTTAGCCCGATCTCCTCATGGTGAAACATAGGGGCAATACCTCTGGCGCTCGCCTGGTGGAATAAACAGTATACACTGACTAAAGGTATTTTAAACCAATTTCAATGCCTTCTAGAAGACAGGGCAGCATGTAGATCAAACAACAACAACAGGCATTTTAAGGCCATTTTCCCTACTAGAGCGGGGGTTAGCCTTGCGGTCCCCATGACAATGTTCTCCATTTTGCCCTATTTTCTGCATTCATGTAGATCATACTAACATAATCATAATACTTTAAATAAACAAAGAAAAAAATACTTATTTTGGGGGGCAACCTCTACCTCTCCCTCTCCCCCCCCCCCCCCCCCCCCGACTACCACCTCACACCTCAGTACCTCCGCAAACCCAAATTTTTCTAATGCCTTGAACAAACATTGGTACATCATAGGTGATGAAGGTTGCGGTCAAGTTTCATCAGAATTGCAGATGTAGTTTCTGAGAAGAAAGCAAATACCTGTTTTGGGGGGCAACACCTCCCCCTCTCGCCCCCGCCATAGATCCCCGAAGGGGAAGATTTTTTAAAATGCTGTGAACAAACTTTGATACAGCACGAGTGGTGAAGGTTGTGGTCAAGTTTCATCAAAATAGTGCGTGTTACTTCAGAGGAAAAAGGAAATTCCTATTTTGGGGGGTCAAACCTGGATCCACTTTGACCCCCGGTAGACCCCTTAGACCTCGATTTTTTTAATGTCGTGAACAAACTTTAGTCACAACATAACAAATATAATTTGTGCCAAATTTGGTCACAATCCCATCAGCGCTTTTGGAGAAGAAGTTTCAAGTATTTACAGACGGACTGACGGACGGACGATGTGCCATCGCATTAGCTCCCCTGAACTTCGTTCCAGGTGAGTTTAAAATCACTTAAAAAATGATATGATCTAAAACCGGATTCGAATCTTCACCAAAATTGAATCAATTCTTCCTTGTCACACATCCAACCTGTCCACCAAGTTTCGCCCCAAATCCGTCCATAACTGTGAGATATCATGCCTTGTATCGTTTTTGGCCCGATCTCCCAATGGTGAATAATCTCTTAAAAATTTATAGTAGCCGGATCCGAATCCGGAGCTTCACCAAAATGTAATCATTTCGCCCTTGTCACATAAGCTACCTCTCTGCCAAATTTTGTGCAAATCCATCCACAACCTTTTGATATATCTTGTTCAAAAACGGACAGACAGACAAACAGAGAGGGGCGAAAACAATCTCCATCCACCTTTGGTGGCGCAGGTAAATGTGGCAAACTAAACTTTCACAAGACGTTGTAATGAAATTATGAGTGTGCGCCTCAATATGGCACAGTTTTGAAAGCATGAATGAATGGCAAACACTCAAAATGTCAGCAGCACCTCATTTCCTATGGCAGTAAAGATATTCTTTTGAACATTTAATTCACAAAATCAACGGAGGTTCAAAGCACCCCCCCCCCCCCCTCCCCTCTTTGTATAAGGGATCGTTTCACTGTATGCAGCTTTTACATGGGGCCTTAAAATGCGTTTCTCAGCTTCTACTGAACTAAATCGGCTGCAAAGTTCAGAAGTAAAGGATTAGTCCATCAAGGTAATATGTTCCAAATTTCAGAAGTAAATGCTTCGTACATCAAGGTAATATGTTCCAAATTTCAGAAGTAAATGCTTAGTACATCAAGGTAATATGTTCGAAATTTCAGAAGTAAATGTAGTCCATCAAGGTAATATGATCCAAATTTCAGAAGTAAAGGATTAGTCCATCAAGGTAATATGTTCCAAATTTCAGAAGTAAATGCTTAGAACATCAAGGTAATATGTTCCAAATTTCAGAAGTAAAGGATTAGTCCATCAAGGTAATATGTTCCAAATTTCAGAAGTAAATGCTTCGTACATCAAGGTAATATGTTCCAAATTTCAGAAGTAAATGTAGTACATCAAGGTAATATGTTCCAAATTTCAGAAGTAAATGTAGTACATCAAGGTAATATGATCCAAATTTCAGAAGTAAAGGATTAGTCCATCAAGGTAATATGTTCCAAATTTCAGAAGTAAATGTAGTACATCAAGGTAATATGTTCCAAATTTCAGAAGTAAATGTAGTACATCAAGGTAATATGTTCCAAATTTCAGAAGTAAATGCTTAGTACATCAAGGTAATATGTTCGAAATTTCAGAAGTAAATGTAGTACATCAAGGTAATATGATCCAAATTTCAGAAGTAAAGGATTAGTCCATCAAGGTAATATGTTCCAAATTTCAGAAGTAAATGCTTAGAACATCAAGGTAATATGTTCCAAATTTCAGAAGTAAATGCTTAGTACATCAAGGTAATATGATCCAAATTTCAGAAGTAAAGGATTAGTCCATCAAGGTAATATGTTCCAAATTTCAGAAGTAAATGCTTCGTACATCAAGGTAATATGTTCCAAATTTCAGAAGTAAATGCTTAGTACATCAAGGTAATATGATCCAAATTTCAGAAGTAAAGGATTAGTCCATCAAGGTAATATGTTCCAAATTTCAGAAGTAAATGCTTAGAACATCAAGGTAATATGTTCCAAATTTCAGAAGTAAATGCTTAGTACATCAAGGTAATATGTTCCAAATTTCAGAAGTAAATGCTTCGTACATCAAGGTAATATGTTCCAAATTTCAGAAGTAAATGCTTAGTACATCAAGGTAATATGTTCCAAATTTCAGAAGTAAATGCTTAGTACATCAAGGTAATATGTTCCAAATTTCAGAAGTAAATGCTTAGTACATCAAGGTAATATGTTCCAAATTTCAGAAGTAAATGCTTCGTACATCAAGGTAATATGTTCCAAATTTCAGAAGTAAATGCTTAGTACATCAAGGTAATATGTTCCAAATTTCAGAAGTAAATGCTTAGTACATCAAGGTAATATGTTCCAAATTTCAGAAGTAAATGCTTAGTACATCAAGGTAATATGTTCCAAATTTCAGTAACGTCTGTTTCCGCATTCTTGAGTTTTATTCAGAAAAACCCTCGAAATCACGTTGGTGTCCGTCCGTCCGTCCGCCCGCCCAAAATGTGTTGGCGCTCATCTCAAGGATATGAGTGAAACTTGGAATATACATCGGCCAATAGGTCTACTTAATGGCTTTCTAAACAAATTCCACAAACAGTCGTGGCCAAAAATATTGGCATCCATGCACTTTTTATGCCTCCGCCGACAAAGTCGCCAGAGGCACTATGTTTTTGGGGTTGTCCATCCTTCCGTCCATACGGGCTAATCCTCGTTTTTCTCAGCAACCATATGTCTGATTGAGATTAAACTTGCAGGGTAGGAGTGACACCCATGCACAATGTTTTTCTGATAATTGTGACGTCATATGTCACGTGGTATGGCAGCCATGTTGGATTAAAAGCAAATTTTAAAAAAAGATTCTCGGAAAACCACAATGGAAAAATTTGAAACTTGTCACATTGTCAAGTACTCCCAATGGGGAACAAAAGCAGGATGATGACATCAGAGGTCATGTGCTTTGGCAGCCATCTTGAATAGAAAAACGAACCATATCGGATAAACACGAAACTTCACAAACGTGATCCCCTACCCATACATATGCAGAGTGATGGCATCTACCCTTTGTGGGACGATGAAGAGGCATATTGGCGACACAGTCGTAATTGTTCTCGTTTCAAATAACTCACAATTTTCTCTGAAAAAAAGTTGAAATTGACAAAAGTATTTGGTCTCCACAATTCTATATTTCACTGTTAGTATTACAGAACCTTTGTTTTTGATTAAGAACATAACATATCCTTTTAAATCAGAAAATAAAAAGAAATGGCACTGACAAAATTATTGACACCCCAGACTTAATATTTGGTAGCACAGACTTCGGACAAAATAATTATAGTCAAGCGCTTCCTAAAGCCATTAATGAGCTTCCTACACCTCTCTACCGGCAGTTTGGCCCACTCTTCTTGTGCAAACTGCTCCAGTTCTCCCAGATTTGACGGGTGCCTTCTCCCAACTGCTGTTTTCAGATCTCCCCACAGGTGTTCAATGGGATTTAGATCTGAACTCATTGCTGGCCACTTCAGAACAGTCCAGCGTTTTGTCTTGAACCATTCCTGGGTGCTTTTTGAAGTGTGTTTGGGGTCATTGTCCTGCTGCAAGACCCATGGCCTTCGACGGAGACCCAGATTTATGACAATAGGTTGAACATTGCACTCCAAAATGCCTTGGTAATCTCCTGATTTCATGATGCCATGCACACATGCATGGCACCCAGTGCCAGAGGCAGCACAGTAACCCCCAAAACATCACTGAACCTCCTCCATGCTCGACTGTGGGGAAGGTGTTCTTTTCTTTGAAGCCTTCATTTTATTTTCTGTAAACATAGAGATGATGTGCTTTCTAAAAAAAAGCTCTAATTTAGTCTCATCTGTCCACCGGACATTCTCAGAGAAGGATTTTGGCTTGTTCAGGTGTGTTTTGGCAAACTCCAGTCAGGCTCTCTCATGTCTGTCTGTCTCTGTCTCTGTCTCTGTCTCTCTCAGCAGTGGGGTCCTCCTGGGTCTCCTACCATAGAACCCCCTTTCATTGAGATGGCGACGGATGGTGCAAGTTGAAACTGTCGTACCTTGTGTCTGAAGGTCAGCTTGAATCTGTTTGGCAGTTGATAAAGGTGCTTTCTCCACCATTCGAACAATCCTTCTCTGCAATCATCGATCAAGTTTTCTCTTGCGGCCACGCCCATGGAGGTTGGCTGCAGTGCCATGGGCCTTTAACTTCCTGATAACATTGCATACAGTGGACGCAGGAACATCAAGGTCTCTGGAGATGGACTTGTAGCCTTGATGTTGTGCATGCTTAGCTACAATCTGTCTGGGCGAAATATATATGTATATATGCTGGGCGAACAAAGCTTGCTTGGACCCACCATTTTCGAAAAGTCAGTCAAGGGAAAAGGCTCTGAAAGAGAGAACTTCTGTTTTTGTAAACAACTGTGAAACAGCTTGTTGACCTTTTTTCAGAGCAATGAAGAAGAATGTGATCATTCTGCAAGGTTATTCCTTTCCACAAGCAAATCTTGGTTAATTTCAAACTAGAACGGCACTCTTTGACCAATATGCCTACGCTCACATTATTACATCATTATAATACATGTACCAAGTTTGATTTCAATCCCTTAGGCTGTTCTGAAGTATCACATTTTTACTTGACATGACTTCTGACCTTGGACCTTTGACGGACGCTGAAATCTAATCAGTTGATCTTTGCATCATAATCGTACTATAATTCACCAAATGTCCATCCGTCCATTTGAAGGTACCGCAAAAATGGCTCAACCGATCGCATCGATATTTTGGGTGGGTATTCCTGGGACCCCTGGTAGTAAAATAGGCTATATTGTTTTTCCAAGTTTTCCAAGTTTTCCAATTTTCCAAACACGATGGAATAATATTTACCGATATGAACAGTGATGTGGCTTTTGTTGAAATTCTACAAGTACTGTTTATTCTACGTATCAGGAGAGAGTAGATCGACTCCTGACAAACTCTTCCTATATAAACGTGCGGCTCCGAAGTAACATGGCAGCGTGTGCAAAGCGACTGACAAACAGGTGTACAGTAGCGGCCGCTTCCATGTTACAGATTTGGCGCGCACTCTTCACACATAAACGTGTGACTGAGAAAGACGTGTAGCGGCCGCTTCCGTTTTGCAGAATTCAATCTTTTTTTCAAAATGGGCACCATGTACCGTTTAGATTTTGATGATTTGTGTGTGATATGATTCAACGGATGTTTATATGAATAGTAAAAAAAAAAAAAAAGCCTTCAATTTCTGATATTTTTCCTTTTCATTTGGGCCTCCCAATTGAAGCCCCACCCATAGTGTAAATTTATCTATGAATCAAGTGATTTATATGAGCCACAACCTGTCAAAATCGTGTGTTTATAACCTGCTTACCTCGTGTGCCAGTTTTTTTGTGACTTCCATACAGAAGTTGAGATTTTCTCAAGTAGGTGAATTATCTCTGGCACCCTGACCATATTTGTTTGCTCGAGAAAGTAAATTCTTAACAGAGGCAACGGTGGACCACCTCGTCATAATTATGTAGAGAACCACAGAATGGTAAAATCATTTTGTGTATATAATATTTCTTTATGACAGGGTAATATAGTTAAAGATATGGTGTTTTGAAAATAGTGTTAATGTTGGATTGGGTCTTCCCAAATAACTATAAATGATTCTGTACAATATCGAATAATGATTCAGAAAAATCTCTTTGCGTTATGTTTTAATACACTCAAATATAGCTATAAAATGTTTTATACTAAGTTCTATAAACAAATTGTAGAGAAAATGAGGTTTTCTTGGTAAATAATACGGCTAACAGATGGCGCCACGACGTCTGATTCAGAGAAAGTTGTTGACCATTTTCCATTGTGTTTGGTAAAAGCTAATTTCCAGAGACAATGTCCTTCATCTGCATTTATTGTTTGCTTTGGCTAAATAAACTTGGTGAGCTGTCCTCCAGGTCAAATTAACTCAGTATGGGACCTACACAGGGTCGGCGTCATGGGTGGGCATTGGCGGGCCATGCCCCCCCAAATGAGTTATTGTGCCCCGACCCCCAAACACCCGCAGGCCAAGGCTTTGGCACCAAACTTTGCGTTTTATGAATTAATTTATATTTATCATATTCAAAGTGAAAACGTTTTCGCTAAATGAAATTAAATAAAAACAAAAATAAGAAAAGGAAAAAAACACCCTGTTGGTCATATTTGCATAAGGCCACATTTGGGGAAATGGTATGCTCATTGGTCTGGTGCTTGACCTATGACCTACTCGTTTGATTTGTGGTCATTACGTCAACATAAGCGCGCACATAACGTACAGTTAGCATTAGCAAGTTAGACGGCGCTTGGCGCCAATATGTTTCAGTGAGAGAACGCAACTATCAGACTGCACTTCGAACAGAAATGGATATAAGAAAATGGCTACACGGTGCTGCTTCTTCAAGGCCTCCTCCAGCTTCACCAACGGAAGAGGGAGCAAATGCGCCCAGCACGGCGCCCAATGCGCCACCTCTGAAGAGGAAGAGCCTCCTTCTGCGAGCAGCCATGATGCACCTGCTAGCTTTAGGCGTAAGGGTTAAACTTTAGCGTAAGGGTTAAACAACTGTGGAAGACAACTGTGTGTGTGTGTGTGTGTGTGTGTGTGTGTGTGTGTGTGTGTGTGTGTGTGTGTCTGTGTCTGTGTCTGTGTCTGTGTCTGTGTCTGTGTCTGTGTCTGTGTGTGTGTGTGTGTGTGTGTGTGTGTGTGTGTGTGTGTGTGTGTAAGAGAGAGACTTTGCAGCATGTTTTTAAATTGGAACTGGGTTGGTGTTTTGGTTGTTGACGGAAAACTCTTATTATCAACCATTGACATCATAGATCGAGTTCTCGAACGGCAGTTTGTGCCACCCCATCCCCCCCCCCCCCCCCCCCCCCCACGGTTAGCCTAATGCCTCCCGATTAGATTTGTTCTGACGCCGAGTCTGGGCCTACACCGAACGTTGTTTGATAAGTGAGATGCAAATACTTGTAAATTATTTGGGCAGGGTGGAGGGGTGTCCCCTCCCACTTTTGCCTACGTAACCTCTGGGGGATGGTAATTCACATGTACCTTTCTTTCTTCCAACTTGCGATTCATCTACAAGTTGATCTTATAACTAGGTTTTGAAAAATTCCGTATGGAACTATGAAAATTGTGTGCAGTTTTGGGTTTTACAAAAGGCAAAACTGGGCAACGGTTCGGAGATAAATACCTGTAATTCATACAGTTGCATGCAGGTTTGCTTCGGCAGGGTGGCTATCGCTGGCATTCTGAGTTAAAAAACCAAGACGTTCTCAGTAAATCTTTCCAAAAACAATATCCCAAATAACTACCACGTGCATGCAATTCCTTTTGTAACGGTATATATATATATACAAGTTTATACCTTTTCTTACACTGCACAATATATACATCGGTTTTATTCTATAATATATGTATAGATATATTCATGATAATGATCTTTTGACTTATGAGGAAAAGATGAGTTTGCAGTTGACAAAGATGAATTTGATGTGCTTGTTTCTAAGATAATATTTAAAAGTTTAATTCGTAAAATATATAAAGTTTTTTTTGTAGTTTACATTTACATAGTATAAAGTAAGTAATCTTTGTCCTTGTAGTGTCGAACATGAGTAAAAGTTATATCCACTTATTTCTTTTGAATGTTTCACATTTGTAGATAGTCAATGAATGACCTTCAAAAGTTCTTGAATTCTTCAAGAACTTTTAAAAGGATGATGGCTCCGCAAAGTCTGGCAGAAGACAATGGGAAACAGATGTGCCTCATTGAAAAGATTTGATATGCAGACCTACTCTCTAGCTTACTCGGCGGGGACTCTGCTCATCCCAGCATTCACTCGACCTATCAAATTGCATTTCCCCACTTTCTCGATCTTTGCTCCCTCCCACCCACATATTTCATTCGACCAATCCCCACTGCACTCATCCCTTCCACCTACACTTTGCTCAACCAATCCTACTACTCTCCTCCCCTTTTTTCATGCGACCAATCCCATCTTCGCTCCTCTTTCTTCACTTGATCCTCCCAATTCCAGCCAGTATAAAGGACATGTGGACACCTTCAAATGTTAGGATTTTCACTTGGGCTGTCGATATTGTATGTTGATGTTGTACTTAGGATTGCACTTGCTTTGTAAATACAGTATGTTGATATTGTTCACTTGGTTTGTCGATACTGTATGTCGATATTGTATACTGTACCTGCTACTGTGTATTCGGTGTATTCTTACGATGTTTTCTTTGATGTACATTGTACATCTCTACTGTACCAAGGACTTAGGATTTTGTAGTGTATCTTGCAATGTGCTTTTTCGTGATTTGCAGTATGTTCTTCTTGGTTTGATAAGGGTTATTGTTTCTTGCTGTGCACTTCTTGTAAACAAAAAGTGATATCCTCCTCGGGAGTTAATATTTGTGACCGTGCTTCTGACAAAAGGTTTTGGACGTTGAATTCTTCATTCATCAATTACATACTGTCTAAAAATGCACAACAACACCAATACTAAGTTTAGTCAAAACCCCATCACTGGTTCACAAGTTAGCACAGTAACAGAAATTTTACCTGACAGGAACTCTAACTCCTGGCCTCTTGACGCAAAAATCTAATCAGTTAATCTTTACATCATTAAACATACCTGTTCCAAGTATAACGTAGACCCTTGTCAGCCATTCTTAAGTTATTTATCACGGTAAAGAAAACCTATTTCAGACTCTGACCTTTGACCTCTTGACCCCAAAATCTAATCAGTTTATCTACACATCATTATACATACCTGTACCAAGTTTGACTGAGACCCGTTCATCCGTTCTTAAGTTATAATGGTAACAAAAACCTATCGTGGATGGGCAGCCAGACGGACAACGCAAAAAACATATTGCCTCCGGTGACTTCGTCAGCGGAGGCATAAAAAGGCATTTTCTTGTGCTCAATAAAACATATTGACGCAATGCTCGAAATAAATGCAGCTGCATTACTTACTTTGTTGACTCTGCAATAAAATGGATCAAAAAGTCCTTCAGACAAAGGCTCACCCACCATTTCCAGTTTCCATAACATCAGCACGAGATAGCTTGGGATAACTGCGCATTGGAGGCAGCCTGGTGCGCTCAGTCTGGACGGCAGTGTGCGTTGTGACATCTGGTGGAGCACCAAACTGCTCTGTACAGAAATTGTGAATGACAAAAATAGTGCATGAGCTCCAAGAGCAATGCTAATACACCTCATAAACTCTCAGAAAATAGTCTCTGATGTTTAAATAAATACCTGCAGTGACCATCACCTTTGTCACACATTCAAATGTTTTGAAGTCAACCTGAAACCAATATATTTTCATCTGTAGCTTATGCACCTGCGGGTCACAATGTACAATGTATCCAAAACTGGAGGGATGCGTGTCACCCTTATTAGAGCTCAGTATAGCCTCGTGCTCAACATCCTCTGCTTGGGCTAAACAAGCATCCAGAATTTCTGAATGGTAAGACCTCTCCTCAGTGAAAGACACGTGAAAGCCCGCTTGGAGTTTACAAGAAAGCACATAAAGGACACTCAGATTGTGAGAAACAAGAATCTGTGGTCTGATGAAACCAAGATTGAACTGTTTGGCTTCCGTCTGGCCACTCTGCCATGAAGCCCAGATCGGTGGAGTGTTGCAGTGATGGTTGTCCTTCTGGAAGTTTCTCCCACCTCCACACAGGATCTCTGGAGCTCAGCCAGAGTGACGATCGGGTTCTTTGTCACCTCTCACCAAGGCCCTTCTCCCCCGATTGCTCAATTTGGCCGGGCGGCCAGCTCTAGGAAGAGTCCTGGTTGTTCCAAACTTCTTCCATTTAAGAATTATGGAGGCCACTGTGCTCTTGGGAACCTTCAATACAGCAGAGATATTTTTTTGTAGGCTTCCCCAGATCTGTGCCTCGACACAATCATGTCTCTGAGCTCTGCAGGCAGTTCCTTCGACCTCATGGCTTGGTTTTTGCTCTGATATGCATTGTCAGCTGTGAGACCTTATATAGACAGGTGTGTGCCTTTCCAAATCATGTCCAGTCAATTGAATTTACCTCAGGTGGAGTCCAATCAAGGTGTAGAAACATCTCAAAGATGATCAAGAGACATGGGAGGCACCTGAGCTAAATTTCAAGTGTTATAGCAAAGGGTCTGAATACTTATGTCAATGTGATATTTCAGTTTTTTCTTTTTAATAAATTTGCAAAACTTTCTAAAATCCTGTTTTCTCTTTGTCATTATGGGGTATTGAGTGCAGATTGATGAGGGGAAAAATGAATTTAAACGATTTCAGCATGAGGCTGCAACATAACAAAATGTGAAAAGTGAAGGGGTCTGAATACTTTCTGAATGCACTGTATATACTGTCCTGTGGATAGCTCTATTAAGACGGAAAACCCACGGATAACCAATTGAACTTACTTTGAGGCGTTATTCAATGGCGAATTTCACTATGCAAGCGTGGGGGGTGGGGGGAGGGGGGGAGAGAGGAAGAAGAAGCAGGAGCTTTTACCTGGCGCGATCCGAGCAGTCTTCAAACCTGCAGGAAATAAATCAAACGAAGACGGTATTTATGTACAAAAATAAACACGGCTTTATTGCCGGACCCTGATAACATGAACGCGCCGGTAAATACTACAACCCCCTAATGAGCGCTCCTACACACAGACTTAGAACACGGACAAATGGAGATGTAATAAAAGAACCGCGTCGTGTCGGAGTGTGCTGTGGCTTATCTCTGTCTGCAGTGTGCCAGGGATCATCAGGCTCCAAGTGCAGTCGTCCGACGCGGCTCCAGTTAGCGGGAACAAGGCCCCAATGCGCCCCCATTCACTAGGCCTCGATAAGGCCTCTCGCGCCAAGCGAGCGAGCGGGCGTACAACCCACCTCCTCAGCCGTGCAATGTCCTACCCGGATTCGGCACGGAACTGCAATGCACCCAATGTTCGGATCAGAAAGGAGAGAGGGTCGAGGGTGAACGAAGGCGTGAGGGCAAGAGGTCGGAGCAGAGGAATTGTGAGGGCAAGAGCGAATGAGGTCCAGGCACCAATGTCTATTACTCTATTGCAACGAGAGAGAGACAAAATGTCGGTCTCTCCTCACTTTTTATCAACCCCTGTTGATGTCATCTATCTCTCTATCTATCTCTCCTCTATCTATCTATCTATCTCCTCTCCTCTCCTCTCCTCTCCTCTCCTCTCCTCTCTCTCTCTCTCTCTACCTATCGGCTGTCGGTGCGTTGGGTGTAGCGTCATGGCGGCTGTGAGCAACTGCTCGGTGTTTTGGTGAGTCCGTTGTGAGTTTTCCCCCCTCTCCTGCCCTCCCCTGCCCCCCCTCCCTCTCCTTTTCCATCCTGTGTGCTTCGGCATTGTGTTTTCATCCGTTCTGCACCCTTGTCTTCGAGAGAGAGAGGATTGAGAGCGAGCCCATTTTGGGTGCGGCCTACTGGCTTTGACGACGCTTTGTAAGCCATTTTTGTGCTTATAATGCACGTTTATTATTTACTTTAGTTCGGTTATTTAGGTTTGATACCTTCTTGTCCGGTTCGGACAAGGGGGGGGGGGGGGGGGATTTCGCTGGTATGGCGAATACACGCTCTCGTTACGAGGCGTTCGAAAATTTAACGCGTAAGCATGCATTCGCATGTGTTCCGCCTGAAGGAGCTCCGGCTGAGGACATCATCCTTGCCGTGGGATCCATCATAGGAGACGGTAATGTTCGTGCGGCATCACGAATGAACCAGAAATTTGTTGTCTTCGTGTCAGAAGAAAAACTCGTTCATGACGTCGTTAGTACCGGTCTAACCATAAAAGGGGGTCATTATATTACGGTATCCCCTATGGATACGCCAGCTACCAAGATAACAATATCCAACGTTCCACCGTTTATGCCAGGCGAGAAACTCCTATCCGTTCTGTCTCGTTATGATAAAATTGTTTCCCGAATCTCAATGATTCCGCTCGGGTGTCGCAGCGATCGTGTTAAACACGTAATGAGCTTTAGGAGGCAGGTGTACATGATTCTCCCGGATCGCGGAGCCGATACAGGTTTAAATATATCCTTTAAAGTATCGTTGGATGATCGGGAATACCACATGTATGCTTCCTCAGCCTCCTTAACTTGCTTTAATTGTGGAGAATTCGGACACGTTAAAAGATTCTGTCCTAGGTCCTAGGGCCTCTTATCCGAAGTGTGGTGAACCGGGACATAACGAAAGGGTTTGTAAAAAGGCCAATCCCTCCACCGCGCCTTGTGACACCCCGACCATGCTCGCTGACACCCGGACCGTATCTCCTGTTACCCCTACCGTACCTTCCGTCACCCGGACCGCACCCTCTGACACCCCGACCGCACCTTCGGACGCCCCGACCGCACCTTCGGACGCCCCGACCGTACCTTCTGACACCCCGACCGTACCTTCTGACACCCCGACCGTACCTTCTGACACCCCGACCGTACCTTCTGACACCCCGACCGTACTTTCTGACACCCCAACCGTACCCTTTGACCCCCCGACCGCACCCTCTGACACCCAGACCGTACCTTCTGACACCCCGACCGTACCTTCTGACACCCCGACCGTACCTTCTGACACCCCGACCGTACCTTCTGACACCCCGACAGTACCTTCTGACACCCCGACAGTACCTTCTGACACCCCGACCGCACCTTCTGACACCCCGACCGTACCTTCTGACACCCCGACTGAGTCGTCTGTCACACCGGTGCTTTTCGATTCCAATGTGATGACACCCACCGATGTGACTGACACAACTAGCATTGCCCCCTTTCCCGAACCCATGAACGAAGAATCCATAGTGTATGCTAAAAAGCGAAGAGCACCAGCGCCAAGCAGTTTCGCTGGTGCTGCAAAGAAGGCGGTCATGGGCGGCACCATTTCCGGTGCACATGTGTCCGAGTGTCCCTCTGACATTCCCTCACTAACTGAGTACATGAATACCGTTGTCAATGACACCAGTGAGTCTCATTATGTAAATGAGCCGAAAAATAAAATTTGTACCTCTTACCTGGAAGTTTCCGAGTGCGAAACCTCCAGTGAAAGTATTACCTTTTCCGAGCTGGGAAATGTTTTTCCGCTTGTCCCCCCTTTAAATACCGAGCAGACTAAGGATTCAATAAACGTTCCCACTGTACAAACGGGGCCGGCAAATCTGAGTTTGCTGGGATCTCAAACCCAAGCTCCGACCCCAGATACAAATATCCACCAAAGTGTTAACGAGTGCTCTCGGGAACACCTTGGGAAACTTGTGAAGGTGCCTCCAGACAAGACCGCGGGGGCAGCGGGTAATACCCCAGATCCTGACGACATGTTATCTGACGTGTCTGAGTCCGAAGATGACATTGAGGCAACCGCGCTGTCACAAGCGATGACAGGTCACTCGCAGGTATCCCCTCAACTCATTCTTACCTTCCTTAACGAAACGTATCGTCACCGCAACATTGTCATTAAAGACTATTTCCCTGACTTGGCTGCATTCATGTGCACCGCAAAGTCAATAATCAAAGCGCGTGAGGATTTTGACCTGACGAAATCTCAATTCCACAGGTTAAGAAAGTTTGTTACCCGGGCAGGTGCGGAGTGTTCCCAAGCACAGGGCGATTTCATTACCACGGAATGAAAAACATTTCCTTTGCGACCTTAAACATGAATGGTGGGGGTGCAAGTCACCTCCGTCAGGCCCAAGTCAAAAACTTGTTTGACCGTAAAAAGGCAAATGTTCTTTTACTACAAGAGACCCACATCACACCTAACGTGGAACATGACTGGTGCCAAACTTTCAAAGGGCAATGCTATTTTAGCAATCTGTCAGCCTCATCTGCTGGGGTTGGGTTTTTTCTAAAGCCAGGTCTAGCTTTTGAGTCTTGTCATTTTCAGGAAGTCATAAAAGGCCGGCTTATTTCCCTTCAGCTTGCACATCAAAACTTCCGCTGTACCATTTTCAATGTGTACGCACCTAGTGAGAGCAGGGACCGAAAGGCCTTCTTCACCTCCATGGTAAACCACCTGAAATCAGTTGATCTCGACCAATGTGTGTGCATTGGTGGTGACTTTAATTGCACCTTTGACCCTTCGAAGGATAGAAACTCTGCAGAACCCCACCCCGAGTCCCATGCGGACCTATCCCGTTTCTTTAAGACGGCCGGTCTACTGGATGTTTGGCGATTGCATCACCCCAACATAGTCCAGTTTACCTGGTGTCGATGTGCCAATAGCCGGGTGTCTTCGGCAAGACTCGACCGCTGGTACATTAATGTACCCTTTAGGAACGTCGCGGCCTCTTCAGGTTGTTTTCCGTCATTGTTTTCAGACCACCATATGGTAACCTTAGATCTTTCTTTTCCTCGACCCACATGCAGAAATAGTTACTGGAAGTTTAACGTTAAACTTTTAGAAGATAGTTTATTTACAGACTCCTTTCGTGATTTCTGGGCTGAAATGAGTACTAAAAAATCTTCTTTCTCCTCAATTAGTCTCTGGTGGGATAACCTAAAGGCCCAAATTCGAGTATTTTGTCAACAATTTAATTCGCACTGTACCAATGTAAAACATATCACGATGGCTTGCTTGGAAGCAGACATCTTAAGGTTAGAGAGCAAGTTGGCCAATGAGAGCAACCCAGTGAACTATCGGTTGCTACTCGAGAAGAAGGCCCAATTAAGGGATTTGATCCATGAAAAAGCAGCGGGCACACTAGTTCGGCTAAGAATACAAAATATAAAGGTTTCAGATACCCCAACTAAGGCTTTCTTTCACCTAGAAACTGTAGAGAAACCAGCACAACTTATATCTTCGGTTTTGGACCCAGGGGGGAACATCCTAACAAATCCGAGTGATATAAGATTAAATGTAATCGATTTCTTTTCTGAACTTTTCAAGGCCAAAACAGTTTCTCACGAAATGATGAATGTTTTGACCTCTCATCTTCCTTCCGTGGCTGAGGCCCAACGTCTGGAACTGGATGCTCCAATTACCCTTCCAGAGCTAACCGGTGCACTCGCTGAGATAGAGTCGGGAAAAGCCCCTGGCATCGATGGCCTACCGGCCGAATTTCTTTCGGCATTCTGGGACATTTTGGGCCCAGAGCTGCTCAATGTTCTGGATGCATCTCTTTTATCCAGAGAATTACTGCTCAGTTTTAGAAGAGCAGTACTCTGCCTGCTACCCAAGACTGGCGATCTCCGACACCTGTCAAACTGGCGTCCGATCTCTTTGTTGTGCACGGATTACAAACTGTTTTCCAAGGTCCTTGCGAACCGGTTGAAGACAGTTATTGGGGACCTGGTGTCACCTGATCAAAGTTGCGGCATCCCTGGCAGATACATCTATGACAACATATTCCTAGTCAGAGATTTGTTAACTGGTAAATGTGTCAAAGAGGATTTTGGATTGGTGTTTCTTGACCTTGCAAAGGCCTTTGATAGCATTGATCATGAGTTTTTGTGTCATGTGTTACAAGCTTGCGGGCTTGGCACTAATTTTAGAGCCTACATAGCTTTGTTATATGCAAACATCTCCAGCTTGATCAAAGTTAACAACAAATTTTGCCCACCCATAAAGGTTCAGAGAGGGGTAAAGGCAAGGTTGTCCACTTTCAGGTCTATTATTTGCCCTCGCCCCTTGGAGCCCCTCTTAATCGCCCTCAGAAAGGATATCCCTGGACTTGTCCTTTCTCCAGGACACCCACCTTTGACCCTGTCAGCTTATGCCGACGACCTTTGTGTCATTATAAAAAGAAAATGCGACAGTGACGCCATGGCAAAGTGTTTGTCGGACTTCAACCTTGCCTCATCATTAAGGTGTAATTGGGGGAAAAGCAAGGCTCTGTGGATCCCCTTTCCAAAAAATGACTTACCTATGCCACCGTTATTACCACCACCTCCCCTTCCTGCAGAGCTAGTGTGGGCAAACGATGGCATCAAGTATTTGGGCGTCTTCCTCGGTCCTCCTCAGTATGCCCAGAACAATTGGGACAGGATCATTGACCAGGTAGATGGGCGTTTGAGCCGATGGAAAAGAGCTCTACCCCACCTTTCCTATAAGGGTCGCGCGCTAGTTGTCAACAACCTCGTCACTACCCTTTTGTGGCACCGGTTCATCTGCCTGCAACCACCGGAGGTTTTGCTCCAAGCTATCCAGAGGAAACTGGTGGATTTTTTTTGGGGAGGCTACCACTGGCTTCGACCCAGCGCCATATGTTGTCCCTTGGCCGAGGGTGGTCATGGCCTAGTCGATGTGAAATGCCGCCTGTTGGCCTTCCGGCTCCGCTCCATCCAACGCTTGCTTTATGCAGAACACCTACCAGGAAAGCCCTTAGCCTGCTCCATTCTTCAACGAGCTGTGAGGCTCGGATACGGACAGGAACTTTTCCTGACCAACCTTCAACACGTCGATACATCTCTGCTCCCAGTCTTTTATCAGAGCCTCTTGAATGCCTGGCAGGGCGTTTCGATAAGTCGCCAAACAGACTCGTATGGCACTAACATGTATGCACACGAGCCTTTATTTTTCAACCCACTTTTCCCCGATATCCCGAGGAGTCGCGACTTCTGCCAGCATTTTATAGTGGCCAACATCCTGAAAGTGTGTCATCTCCGACACGACTCTGGACAGGGATGGAAGCCTGCGAACGAGCTGACGGACCTAACAGGTGTTCGGTCCAGGAGGCAAATCGGGAACATACTAAGAGCGGTGATCCGAAGGGGCCACCAGCTAGGCCTACATTGGACGCAGGACGCAGAGGTTGAGCCCACAGTCCCAAAATTAGGTGTCGCTTTTACCCCAAACGAGCTACCCCCCATGAGCGCAGGGTCACCCCCCTTCCATGTTATGAGCAGCAAGAGTATTTATAGGTCTTGTGTGAAACGTCTTCTTGGGGACCCACCTCTAGCTGGCGTTACCCGGTGGAAAGGACTCTTGCCTCCCGGTCCCCCCTCTGAGCCTTTATGGGATACAATGTATGCTGGACTTATTTCTAAAAGAACAGGTGACCTTCAGTGGCGTTTGGCCCACTGGATTGTTCCTTCCAATGCTGTCATTCGTTTTTTTTCCCCCCATTTCCGGCTGTTGCCCCTTTTTTCCGGTGAGGGAAGATTTGTTTCACGCTTTCATTAATTGTGAAAGACTTTCTCCTTTGTTTCATTGGTTAAATTTTATTTCCCATAGATTGCAGGTTACCTTTTCTTTGAAAGCTTACATCTTTGGCTTTCCTCCCAAAAAGGGAACCACATCTATTGTATTCGGGTTCCTAACCGCTACTGCTGAACTGGCCGTATACCTGTCGCGGAAGGCGAAGCTGGGCGGCAGACCCATGCAGGAATGCAGTATTATGGTGTTTTTTAGTTCGTTGGTGTCAGCAAGGCTCAAGCTTGAATTTGGCTGTGTCCAAACTGCAAACGACCTTGCAAATTTTGTTGCGACCTGGTGTGTTGGAGGGATTTGTGAGGTCCAAGATAACAAATTGTTAATTTCTGTATAATACAGTGCGGGTGTTTCTTATACACTGTTCCATGCTTCTCCTTGCCGGCGTTTCTCCCCCCCCCCCCCCCTCCCCCCCTGGTCTTGACCTACTCTTTCTTTCTTAAGTCTCTCCTCAGGGTTGCAGATGCGATTGTAAATTTGTACATATATAATTATGCCTAGTTTAGAAATTATGCCTAGATTTTCTCCTCGTGTGTTTTTTTTGGTATTTGCACCTTTTCTGTCGCTTGGTTTGCAGTGCACCGATTGTTTTTTCCTTCCGGGATTGCTATGATTTTACTGATTTTCCTGGATGAATTGCTTTTGGTGGTACTCTTGTTTTATACTTTTATAATAAAAAGAGCTTCAAAGTCAGTCTCAGTCTCAATATCTCTATCTCTATCTCTATCTCTATCTCTATCTCTATCTCTATCTCTATCTCTCTCTCTCTCTCTCTCTCTCTATCACAGGCTCAATTCCACACCAATGGCCGCGTCACTTCTCTCTCATGCCCTTCGTCGGTGGCCAATCAGTTTGTTGCTTCTTGCTCGCCCCTCCTTCCACCAATCCCAGGAAAGCTTCTTGCCCCGCCCCTGGCCAATCACGAGTCCTTCTGGGCATGTCTATTGCCTGGCTTGCTCGATGTGTGTTGCTATGCCAGCTGGTGATGTGGCTGGCTGTGACTCCATCGGCAGTGCCCCGAATTAGCTTCCGTTGAGTTTTATTGTTATTGTGGTGGAGGGGAATTTAAGTAGTGTATGTGGTGTCACTAATGGGCCTAACTAATGTCTATGGTGCGTTGCCATACGGGACAAAGGAATGATCACAGAGGGAACAACGTACAAGGGAATTAACATAATTCCTGAACTAAATAACATGCCCCACCCCCTTATCTATCCAAAATCCAAATTTTGGACAAATATCCAACTTATCCGATATCCAGACTACACAGGTCCCTGACTTGCTGTACATCGAAGTGGTTCTTGCTACCCACGATCATCGGAGCACCTACCGATGCAGCTCTACCTAAATCTAAATATGTCACTACCCCGACATAACACAGCCTCCCCCTGGAACCGTAGCCCCTGCTAGGTTCACTGCAGGCGCTACCATTCCAGTCTTAACACTTACTGTCTCACATTTAATTAGCCGATGAAATAAATCAGTAGGGCTGTGTGAAGTGAGCTGAAGCTACCTGCCTATTCTCCTTAACATACTACCCCCTTAAACAACCATGCATTTCAAATATTTACAAAATTATCATTGGTCGATCCTGCTGAGGGAGGACACAAACAACATGCAAAACCTAACTTAACCACAAAACTTAACCAAACCTGCAAAAATTTTCAATAAAACATTTGTACAACCCCAGTCTACAGACCACGTCCCCTGGTGGTTGCCAAAAAACTCAACGTTACCTGTGGGCCCATCCCAATACAACAACAACAACAACAACATGCATTTTAAAAGACCATTTTCCCTGCTAGAGGGGGGGTTAGCCTTGCGGTCCCCATGACAATCTTCTCCATTTTGCCCTATTTTCTGCATCTCTCCTTGTTAACCCCCTTGCCCGCATTTCTTCTTCCACCATCTTTAGCCAAGTCTTTCTCTGTCTTCCCCGTCTTCTAATTCCTTCTACATTCATTTCCATCACTCTTCTCAACCAGTCACTTTCATCCTTCCTCAACACATGACCAAACCATCTCAACCTGTTCCTCTTCACAACATCAATCACAGGCTCTATTCCCATCATCTTTCGCAATTCATCATTTGTCTTCCTCTCTCTCAACGATACTCCGCACATCCGTCGAACCATTCGCATTTCCACCCTTTCCAACCTTCGTTGCTGCTCTACGTTCATTACCCATGTCTCGCTCCCATAAATCATAACACTTCTCACACATGCAGCATACACCTTTCCCTTCAGCTTCAACGACACTCCCCTCATCATCAGCATGCCACTCAATTCCCGAAACTTCTTCCATGCACATCTCACTCGAGCAACCGTTGCAGAGTCTGATCCACCTTCTCCATTCAGCATGTCTCCGAGGTAGCAAAATGTTTTCACACCTTCCAGCTTCACGCCGTCTCCAAGATCCAACTCAACATTTCCTCCATCTGCAGCTCCCTCTGTGCACACCTTACATTTGAATGTAGCTGCCACACTGGTTAATGACCCTCTCAGACCACTACATTTTTGATGAACCCACTCAGCGCACATTGTACACTGAATGGACTTCACTCCGACACCCTTCCTACACACAGCACAGGGCCACTTCCCAGTTCTTTCCACCTCACCACATGCTTTACCACTTGCCATCACCTTCGTCTTTCCGATATTCACCTTCAGACCTTTTGTCTCCAGACATTCCTTCCACGTGTTCATCTTTTCCTTCAGTCCATCCATACTTTCCGCAAACAACACCAGATCATCTGCATACAACAACTCCCACGGTAAACCCTCCTTTACGTTCTGAGCCAGCACCTCCATCACAGCTACAAATAGTAGTGGACTTAGTACCGACCCCTGATGCACTCCCACCTTCACCTCAAACTCACCACTGTTCCCGTCCTTCAAGCTGTGCACGCTCTTTTGCACATTGCCATCACTACTCTGATCAACCATTCCTCCACTCCTAACTTCCTCAATGCCCATGTCAATACTTTGCGTGGAACCCGATCGAATGCTTTCTCCAGATCAACAAACCCAAGAAACAACTTCTTCCTCTTCTCCATGTACTTCTCCTGCAACTGCCTCACAATGAAAAGCACGTCTGTCGTTCCTCTTCCTGGCATGAATCCAAACTGCATTTCGTCGATCTTCACTTTCTTCCTTATCCTCCTCTCCAACACCCTTTCCAATACCTTCATTCCATGCTCCAATAACTTTATCGCTTGGTACGAGCCACACTCCAGAGGGTCACCTTTCCCCTTGTATAGAGGGACGAGGGTACTCAGTTCCCAATCCACTGGAATGCGGCCTTCTTTCACCACCAGATTACAGATCTCTGTCATTCTCTTCACACCCCAACTTCCTGCTGCCTTCAACATATCTCCCACAACTCCCGTCGGCCCTCCCGCTTTTCTACCCTTCATTGCTTTTATCGCTTCCTCAACTTCCTTCTCAGTTATCTTCTCTGCCGGTCCTAAAACTGGGTTACTCTCTATGTTGCCATCCCATTCATTCTCTGTATTCAACAGCATTTCCATATATCTCTTCCATCTTCCTTTAATTCCATCTGGGTCGACAACGATTTGTCCCACTTCATCCTTCAAGCAACTCACCCTCATCACATCACACCTCTCTTTCGCTATCTGCTTTGCAATCCTGAATACTGCTTTCTGACCCTCTTCCGAATCCAAACGTTCTCCGAACATTTTCCTACATGCCTCCTGCGCCTTTGCTACCTCTTTCTTTGCAGCCTTCCTGGCTGCCTTATAACTTTCATGCTCTGCTGTTTCTGCTCCCGTACCCTTCGCCTTCTGCCACTCCTTGAACTTCTTCCTCTTCTCGTCAATCATCTTTCCAACTTCATCATCCCACCACCATGTTTCCGAGTGCCTCGGTGGTCCTTTTGTCCATCCACATACCTCACCAACGGCTCCCAACAGACTAGCTTTCATTGACATCCAACCACTTTCAAGCTCAACCACATCATCCTCGACCCTACTCAGCCTCTCTTTTAATGCCTCCCTTACTGTCACCTCTTTCAACCTCCACACCTTCATTCTCGGCGCGTACTTCACCCGCCGAGCTCTCCTCGCACCTTTCACCCTTACGTCGCAGACAACCAAGTGGTGCTGTGAAACAGCCTCCTCCCCCGGGATCACCTTTGTGTCCCGGAGGTGCCCCCTATCTCGTCTACGCACCATCAGGTAGTCAACGGTTGTCGTCGACCCACCTGACGTGTATGTAACAAGCTGGGCCCATCCCAATGCACCCCAAATTTCCGCGGGCCCTATCCTGGTGTTACAGGTGAGTGACTTGGCTTGGTGGATTTTGCCCACATTCATTTAACACAAACCCATAACCACTCATACACATTCCAAAAATTATTTCAACACTAAATCAATAGAGCACATATTTCACCCCCCCCCCCTCCCTCCCCCCCTCCCCCCTCCCCTGCAGGAACATGGCATAGAGGTCATATACATGTGTGTGTTTCTCTCAACTAGGCAGCGGGGAAGGTACCGCACAAGTAAGATGGTGGGGGCACTTCAGGCTGTGGTGCCTGCCCACAGTCCCAAACAAGTCGCCCGACTTCCAATTATTTATTTCCCCCCCCCCCCCCCCCCTCTTTTACCTATTGGCCTGTGACAGCCAAACAGCTCCCTACGCTGTTACCCTGCCGATGGGGTCTCCACACACTAGGCTCCGTTGCCTCCTGCTTTCTTGCAGCCTCACGGGTCGCCGGGAGTCTCTCATCCCAGGGCGCCCAAACAGACCACACCACCGACGGGCGCCAATTTTCAGACACCACTGGCTACCAGGGGTAATTACTGCAGAGGGGGGCCGCAGTCATCGCTTCTCCAGAGCTTGATCTGTACCTGCGGACACGCACACCTTCCCCACCCACAAAATCCACAAAACACATTTCCTCCCCCGCTGCCATTCAATTATCCAACACATATTCATCGAAAGATGGTACCAATAAGTTTTTGCCATGGCCTGCTTCCATGTGAAATCCCCATATTCATTTAAATCACATTTCCATACACAATAATCACCACTCGCACTCAATTTCCATTCTCCACGACCACATGAAAACACATCACCTCTACAAACAAGTGAATCCTCTTGGATTGCGCTGAGGTTCGGGCATGGAATTTCTAGGAGGAAGTATAATTTGTATGCAATGAAAGTACATGTAATATGGGATCGAGTAAGATCGAGTAAGCTTCACCAGTGCGCGTGCGCGAATTTACGTCACGTCGGCAGCGAGAAGGCGTTCCCCAACACGAACCAATCAGGAACTGCCACGCCCACTTATATGATCTCAGAATTCCTGTGACAGGAATTAGCGTTACACTGGCTGGAAGTCATTCGCTAGAGGCGCTTCCTCAGCGCCAATCACCAGTGCGCGTGCGCGAATTTACGTCACGTCGGCAGCGAGAAGGCGTTCCCCAACACGAACCAATCAGGAACTGCCACGCCCACTTATATGATCTCAGAATTCCTGTGACAGGAATTAGCGTTACACTGGCTGGAAGTCAATCGCTAGAGGCGCTTCCTCAGCGCCAATAAACAAACGCCACCCACAAGACACTGTGTGGCACACATTTCATCCCCTCACCGGCCATGCTATCACTCTCACCCACAGCCACACCCTACTCCAAATTACATGTCCCCAATTTAAATAAGCAAGTCCTGAAGCCTGGGACAGTAAACATCAAGGCCTCACATCTACCTTGAAGGGCAGGTATTAACCGGTTGGTCAGGTCCACAGTGCCATCCACCCTACAGAATCCCAAAATGTCTCCCATTGGACCCAATCAAATTTCTCCAAATTGCTCTTTTATCCCCACTGTACTGGCAGGCATGTGGATCCGCCTCCAAAGGTGACTATCACTACACTACCACATGTGGCAACGACAGCTCCGCACCTTGACCGCGCAAGGGTCATTGGGACACACACACACACACACACACACACACACACACACACACACACACACACACACACACACACACACACACACACACACACACACACACACACACACACTAGCTGCGCTCGCCTCACCACGCGTCGTTACTGAGGAACGGGCTTATTTTAGCTGAGGATAATGACTGTACCTGAGTTGCTGTGTTGTCATGATTTACACCAAGGGTGTGGGTGTGGGTTCCTCTCTCACCAGCCATGGCACCACAGCAAAGGACTTCTGCGACTCATTGGGACTGACACAATCTGTCAATTTCCCGACCCGGATCTCAGGCAATGGAGTATCTTCTCTTCCAGACTTGGTTATGACAAATTTCCTGCAAATGTCTGCTGCTCTTCCTTGGCTCCAATCGGTTCTTCTGATCATGTGCTTGTTAAAGTGGACATCTCTCTGGCCATTCTCAGAGACCCTCCTCAGCGCCGACGAGTCTGGCATTTCACTCAGGCTGACTGGCACGGTCTGCAAGCAGCCATCAATAATCTGGACTGGTCTCCCATCTCTACTGCCTCTGACATCAATTCTTCCTGGGAATTCTTCCAAAGCAAACTGCTCTCTCTCTCATGCACAGATTTATCCCATCTCGTCTTCAGTTGTCTTACCCTTCCTCCCGTCCATGGTACACTGAATCTTGTGGTGAGGCAGTTGCCCTGAAACAACTTGCCTTTGCCTCTTGGAAGGGAAATCCAACTAAAGGCAATCTCAGTTCCTTCTACCAAGCTCGGAACAAGTGTGTGTCTACCCTCAGGAGTGCCAGGAAGCACTATCTCTCCACACTCAAGATTGAACTCTCAAACCTGTCTCCACCCTTCAAATCCTGGTGGCATCTGGTCAAATCCGTTTCTGGTGTTTGTTCCCCCTCCATCCCCTACCTTACCTCAAATGGCTACACAGTTGACACCGCACGTGACAAAGCTGAATGCCTCAACTGTTTGCCTCAAAATCTTGCATCCCAAACTCATCTCTCTCTGTTTCCACCTTACCCAGTCGAACCCAACTGCCCCTGGACTCTGTGTCCTTTTCTCCTGACAAGGTAGAGAAGTTTTTGTCAACCCTCGACTATGATTCTGCAAATGGACAAGACGGCATCAGCCCACGGGTCTTAAAATCCTACTCTGCCGCTCTCTCTCACCCTCTGTTCTATTGACCCTCTCTTTTGCTCAAGGTCATCTGCCAGCATCTTGGAAATCTGCAAACATTACCGCTTTACATAAAAAAAGGTGCAAAAACAGATCCTTCCAACTACAGACCCATCAGCCTGCTCCCAATTATCAGCAAAGTCATGGAATCCATCATTGCTTTGGATATCAAATCCGTTCCTCTTCTCCAATGGCTTGATCTCTGATCATCAATTTGGATTCAGACCAGGTCATTCTACTCTGGACATGTTGCTTCTGCTGTCTCAACAATGGTTGGACGTCCTCAATGCCAAACAGGAAATCAGAGCTGTCTCCCTTGACATATCACGTGCCTTCGATACGGTCTGGCACCCAGCTCTGCTCACCAAACTCTCCTCCTATGGTATCCATGGAAATCTCCACTCATGGCTTGCAGACTTCCTCTCTGGTTCCAGGCAACATGTGGCCCTGAATGGATTTCTCAAATCTCCCCTTCCTGTTCTGGCTGGAGTTCCCCAAGGTAGTGTTCTGGGCCTGTGCTATTTCTGGTCTTCATCAATGATCGCTCCGACTCTCTGGAAAATCCTTTCTATCTCTTTGCTGATGACTCCACTCTCTGCCACTCCATTCCTCATCCCTCAGATCAGCAGTCTGCAGCCTCCTCACTCTCTGCAGACCTGGACAAAATCACAGACTGGTCAAACAAGTGGAACATGTCTTTCAATCCTGACAAATCCCACACTCTTACTATGTCTCTCCGAAAAGACCGACTGGAAAACCCTCCCATCTACTTTCTCAACAATCCTCTCCAAGAAGTTCTGTCGCTCAAGCTTTTGGGTCTCACGATCTGCCATGACCTTTCTTTGGAAAACCACATTTCCAAGCTGGCCTCCAAAGCCAGTCGCCGACTGGGCATCCTCTGTCATGCGAAGTCCTTCCTTGGCACACCTGAGCTCCTCACCACATACAAGGCTTTCATCCACAGCCCAATGGAATACTGTTCCCCCCTCTAGGCCGGTGCTCCTGCCTCACACCTAGCTCGGCTTCACGCTGTTGAAACCAAAGCTTGCAGAATCATTGGAATCTCCTGCGATGAAGCTAACTCCGAGGGCCTTTCACTCACTCACTGCAGGCAGGTTGGTGGTCTTTCTGTCTTCCACCGACTCCTCTCTGTCCTTGCTCCCCGAGCTCTCTCTGTGCTCTGTCCCCCAAATATTCCTCCAGGTCGCACAAGATCTGCCAGCAACCCTCTTATGGTTAAACTGCCAAAATCTAGGATCTCTGCTCACCTTCACTCTTTCATTCCTCTTTTCTCCCGCCTCTGGAACAAACTCCCTCACTCCCTTCAATCCCACTCCTCCCTCCAGGTCTTTAAAACAGCTGTTCACCACCATCGCTTATCTTCCCCCATCCAAAACCTTGATCTTTTCTACCCCTGCTAATTCACCCCAGATACACTTTTTTGAAATTCCAACTTCTTTCCTGGAAGTCCGTGCAGTATCCATATGTTTTATACATCGCCCACCTCGCCCCAAGCCCTCTCCCTCCCACATTTCTCTCGATGTCCCTGCTCTCAAATGTTGCGTTTGTGTCCTTCCCCTCTCTCCCCATCTTGTGTTCCGCTCCCCTTATTTTGTGTTTTATGTGTCGGTTTGACTTTTTGTGTGATTAATGTTAGCTCTTTCACGAGCCTCGATCTTGTATACAAAAATAATAATAATAATAATAATATCATAATGCAAACAATTATTTTGCACAAATTTATTTGTAGTGTTTGTGATATTACATTTTTATAAGCAATTTAGGTTGAAGATTTAAGTTGAAAAATATATAAAATTCAAAAAAGGACCCCTCAGCAAATACATACGGGAGGGGTAGAGGTGCAGACTGGAAGTTTGGGACGATTACACCTCAACACCACGAAATTCAAAACACCTCACCACCAAGTAATTTAAAACACCTCACCCCCATGTAATTAAAAATACCTCACCCCACCCAATTTAAAACACCTCACCACCAAGTAATTCAAAACACCTCACCCCACCTAATTTAAAACACATCACCACCAAGTAATTTAAAACACCTCACCCAACCTAATTCAAAACACATCACCACCAATTAAAAACACCTCACCACCACATAATTCAAAATACCTCACCCCCACGTGATTCAAAACCACCACCACGTTATTAAAAACACTTCACAACCACGGAAACAAAAGTTTCAGGGAATAGTTCAGTTACAACAGACACTGCCCAGATGTGTAGATATATAGATAAATGACTGCACCTGAGTTGCTGTTTTGTCATGGTTTGCACCAATCATAATTCAAACAATCATAATGCACAAATGTATTTGTAATATACGTGATATTACATTTTATAAACGATTGAAGTTTAAAAGTTAAGTTGAAAAAAAAAAATTCCCACCAAAAAAAACATAGAAGAAATTGGAAGATTTTTCAAATAAAATACCCTAAGGACATACCAACGGGAGACATATGTGCATACCAGAAGTTTGGTAGGATTTCACAAAAGTTTGAGGAAATAGTTCAGTGACAACACAGGACAATACAGATATATCGATATATACAACAACAACAACAACAACAAAAACATGCATTTTAAGGCCATTTTCCCTGCTAGAGCAGGAGTTAGCCTTGTGGTCCCCATGACAATCTTCTCCATTTTGCCCTATTTTCTGCATCTCCCCTTGTTAACCCCCTTGCCCACATTTCTTCTTCCATCATCTTTAGCCAAGTCTTTCTCGGTCTTCCCCGTCCTCTACTTCCTTCTACATTCATTTCCATCACTCTTCTCAGCCAGTCACTTTCATCTTTCCTCAAAACATGACCAAACCATCTCAACCTGTTCCTCTTCACAGCATCCATCACAGGCTCTATTCCCATCATCTTTCGCAATAAATCATTTGTCTTCCTCTCTCTCAACGATACTCCACACATCCACCGAACCATTCGCATTTCCACCCTTTCCAGCTTTCGTTGCTGCTCTACGTTCATTACCCATGCCTCGCTCCCATAAATCATAACACTTCTCACACATGCAGCATCCACCTTTCCCTTCAGCTTCAACGACACTCCCCTCATCATCAGCACGCCACTCAATTCCCGAAACTTCTTCCATGCACATCTCACTCGAGCAACCGTTGCCGAGTCTGATCCACCTTCTCCATTCAGCATGTCTCCGAGGTGGCAAAATGTTTTCACACCTTCCAGCTTCACGCCGTCTCCAAGATCCAACTCAACATTTCCTCCATCTGCAGCTCCCTCTGTGCACACCTTACATTTGAATGTAGCTGCCACACTGGTTAATGACCCTCTCAGACCACTACATTTTTGATGAACCCCCTCAGCACTCATTGTACATTGAATGGAGTTCACTCCGACACCCTTCCTGCACACAGCACACGGCCACTTCCCAGTTCTTTCCACCTCACCACATGCTTTACCACTTGCCATCACCTTCGTCTTTACGATATTCACCTTCAGACCTTTTGTCTCCATGCATTCCTTCCACTTGCTCATCTTTTCCTTCAGCCCATCCAAATCAACACCAGATCATCTGCATACAACAACTCCCACGGTAAACCCTCCTTTACCTTCTGAGCCAGCACCTCCATCACAGCTACAAATAGTAGTGGACTTAATACCGACCCCTGATGCACTCCCACCTTCACCTCAAACTCACCACTGTTCCCGCCCTTCGTCCTTACAGCTGTGCGCGCTCTTTTGTACATTGCCATCACTACTCTGATCAACCATTCCTCGACTCCTAACTTCCTCAATGCCCATGTCAATACTTCGCGTGGAACCCTATCGAATGCTTTCTCCAGATCAACAAACCCAAGAAACAACTTCTTCCTCTTCTCCATGTACTTCTCCTGCAACTGCCTCACAAGTAAGAGTGCGTCTGCCGTTCCTCTTCCTGGCATAAATCCAAACTGCATTTCGCCGATCTTCACCTTCTTCCTTATCCTCATCTCCAACACTTTCCAATACCTTCATTCCATGCTCCAATAACTTTATCGCTCGGTACGAGCCACACTCCAGAGGGTCACCTTTCCCCTTGTATAGAGGGATGAGAGTACTCAGTTCCCAATCCACTGGAATGCGGCCTTCTTTCACCACCAGATTACAGATCTCTGTCATTCTCTTCACACCCCAACTTCCTGCTGCCTTCAACATATCTCCCACAACTCCCGTCGGCCCTCCCACTTTTCTACTCTTCATTGCTTTTATCGCTTCCTCAACTTCATTCTCAGTTATCTTCTCTGCCGGTCCTAAAACTGGGTTACTCTCTATGTTGCCATCCCATTCATTCTCTGCATTCAACAGTATTTCCATATATCTCTTCCATCTTCCTTTAATTCCATCTGGGTCCACAACGATTTGTCCCACTTCATCCTTCAAGCAACTCACCCCCATCACATCAAACCTCTTTCGCTATCTGCTTTGCAATCCTGAATACCGCTCTCTGACCCTCTTCCGAATCCAAGCGTTCTCCGAACAATTTCCTACATGCCTACTGCGCCTTTGCTACCTCTTTCTTTGCAGCCTTCTTGGCTGCCTCATAACTTTCATGCTCTGCTGTTTCTGCTCCCGTACCCTTCGCCTTCTGCCACTCCTTGAACTTCTTCCTCTTCTCGTCAATCCTCTTTCCAACTTCATCATCCCACCACCATGTTTCCGAGTGCATCGATGGTCCTTTTGTCCATCCACATACCTCACCAACGGCTCCCAACAGACTATCTTTCATTGACATCCAACCACTTTCAAGCTCAACCACATCATCCTCTACCCTACTCAGCCTCTCTTTTAATGCCTCCCTCACTGTCACCTCTTTCAACCTCCACACCTTCATTCTCGGTTGGTACTTCACCCGCCGAGTTCTCCTCGCACCTTTCACCCTTATGTCGCAGACAACCAAGTGGTGCTGTGAAACAGCCTCCTCCCACGGGATCACCTTTGTGTCCCGGATGTGCCCCCTATCTCGCCTACGCACCATCAGGTAGTCATCGGTTGTCGTCGACCCACCTGACGTGTATGTAACGAGCTTATTATTCTCTTTCTGGAACTGAGTATTACAAATCAACAAATCAGCTCCATCAGCAAACTCCAAAATCCTTTCACCTTCTCCATTTCTCACACCATATCCGTAACCCCCATGAACTCCCTCAAAACCGTCCATATTCCTTCCCACATGTCCATTTAGGTCTCCTCCTACCACAACAACTTCCTCATTTTCACGTTTTCCATCAGCTTCTCTATCGCACACCATAACCTGTCCTTCTCTTCATCGCTCCGACCAACCTGCGGAGCATATCCCGAGATGACGTTCACCAAGAGCTTTCCAATCATCATTTTCACCATCATCAACCTATCACTCACTCCAGTCACACTCACCACACAACAAACTCCTCAGAAAACAGGACACCAACACCATTCACACCCTCCAGGCACCCTTGCCACACAAACTTGTATTTCTCTCCCTGCCTACCCTTCACCATTCTCACACCACTTCCCTTCCATCTCATCTCTTGCACACAACATATGTCCACTCTTCTTCTGACCAACACTTCCACCACTTTTCCTGATCTCCCTGTCATTGTCCCTACATTCCATGTCCCAAACCTCAGAAACCGATCTCCACTTCGGGCTGTACACTGCCCATATGTAATTGTAATTGTCATGGTTCTCTTTTTGAGGCAATGTTTTTTATCGCCGGATGCCCTTCCTGACGCCAACCCTTAGTCGCCTCCTACGACACGCAGGGATACGTGGATACTATACACATACACACCTATATTATATATATATATAGGTGTGTATGTGCGTGTGTGGGGGTGTGTGTGTGTGTGTGTGTGTGTGTGTGTGTCTATACTATGAGGTGTGTGTGTGTGTGTGTTCGTGTGTGTGTTCGTGTGTGTGTTCGTGTGTGTGTGCGGGTGTGTGTGCGTGTGTGTGTGCATGTCAAAACTGATATCAATTTAAATCAAAACCAAATGTCATAAATGTCCTGATCCAGACAAACACCTTGACCAACCAAACTATGACCAAATAAGTGGCCCTTGATCCTGAAAATAAAATTTCAAAAAATGACTGTACACTGAACCAGTTGGAAAAGTAAATAAGATCGAAAAAGTGTTGATCAACCAATCATAGGCAAATGCAAGTTGTGTTTTCAGCATAAGTTGAATCAAACACTATGTCAAAAACTGACCAAGATGTGTCTGGGCTAATACATCAGCCAATGCAGCTCCTCCAGCACGGTGTTCTGTATTGGGTATAACATTGGGACCTGAGCCAGGTCTTGGACCACTGCCCAGGGACGAGGCAGACGAAGCAGAAGAGGATGTCGTTGATGTGCCTTGCATGGCTTGGTTCACCCACTGCTCCAAAGACAGACACTGCCCCTTCGAACGACGCCGGAGTGAGTTTTCATCCTCTGATGCCGAAGACGTTTCTGGAATTAAAAAAAGAAAATGAAAGGGAAAATACTCTCTCAAAAGTATGTTGCCAAAATATTCTCGAAACTAAAAAAGCAACAGCTATTTATTTAATTTTTTGGATTGTATATTTCACCTCCAAGATGTATCAGATTTATCAATTACCAGGCAAGTATGTAATCAAAGCACAATTTATCAAATTAAACTATTCCTCAATAATCAGTTTATTATACATCGACTACATCCATTCCAGGCAGTAAATCAGCATTACTCAATAACTCATCTGTTACAGTTTGACAATACACGACTAAGGTCTCATTCATTGATGCTTCTCCTCCCTTCATCTTCATGATGTAATCATTTATATCAAATGAAAAAGTTAGTACAAGATTTTTTTCTTGTTCCAAAAATGGATGACATTAGGACGTATTGAGCCAGGAAAAATATCATTTGGCACCATTTCCTGCCATTCGGCAACATTGTCTTCGTCGGACAGCCTTTTGCCTGGCTCTTGGAGGTTCTCACTTATAGCTAAATACAGTACTCAATTTGAGGATCTACTTTTACTTTTTTGCCACATCTGTAAAGCTCCTGCCGACTCTGCCTAGAAATATATTTTTGTGAAAGATGATCCAAAAGTTTTCCGAGAAATACTCTCATCAAGTAGAGTCGCTTTTGGTGACACTTCGAGGAAGAATTAATCAACAAATATATAAGCAAAACTTTCAACACAAATTGCCATGCCTTGTTTTTGCAAAATTAATGCCTACAAAAATGACAACATACTGAACAATCCAAAAAGAAAAACAGTGCAATGAGGAGTGAATGCCTTTCTCTGTCAAATAACTGCCTATGAATGCCTTTCTAACTATGAATTATGAATTCTGAAATAACTATGAATGCCTTTCTCTGTCAAAATAACTGCCACAATCAATATGTTATAACTTCAGGTTCTGCTCATCTTGGTTGGTCAAATAGAGAAAAGTCTAATATGGTGCAGACAAAGTCCCACGTGGTGAAGAAAAAGTCCCACGTGGTGAAGAAAAAGTCCCACGTGGTGAAGAAAAAGTCCCACGTGGCGAAGTAAAAGTCCCACGTGGCGAAGCAAAAGTCCCACGTGGCGAAGCAAAAGTCCCACGTGGCGAAGAAAAAGTCCCACGTGGCGAAGAAAAAGTCCCACGTGGCGAAGCAAAAGTCCCACGTGGCGAAGCAAAAGTCCCACGTGGCGAAGCAAAAGTCCCACGTGGCGAAGCAAAAGTCCCACGTGGCGAAGCAAAAGTCCCACGTGGCGAAGCAAAAGTCCCACGTGGCGAAGCAAAAGTCCCACGTGGCGAAGCAAAAGTCCCACGTGGCGAAGAAAAAGTCCCACGTGGCGAAGATAAAGTCCCACGTGGCGAAGATAAAGTCCCACGTGGCGAAGAAAAAGTCCCACGTGGCGTAGAAAAAGTCCCACGTGGCGTAGAAAAAGTCCCACATGGCGTATAAAAAGTCCCACGTGGTGTAGAAATTTTTTTGGGCAATGTTTTTTTATGGCCGGATGCCCTTTCTGCCGCCAACCCAGTTAGTCGCCCCTCATGACACACAGGGAATTACCAGTGAACTGGTACTCAATTTGCCAACCTCAGAAGGATGACAGGCTGAGTCAACCCCCCTGGCGTTAATTCAGCGATCAACCGGGATTCAAACCCAGGATCCTGGGATCCCAAGCTGGCACCCTAACCGCCAAGCCAACACCAGGCCAGGTTGCAATTTATAAACCGCGAATATTGGGACCACGAATGTCAGGGTCCGACTGTACCATAAATGATTGTGTGCTCCTACCGTGTCCATCATGCTTTATTCTAAAGTACCCATGCTGTTGTGGAATGATAAAATTGTTAACGTTGGAACGGCCCATTCACATCCAAATTCAGCTTCTTCTTCTTCAATTCCTGAAACTTTTTCCAAGCAAATCAATTTATTAGCTTTTCATCCAACCAAGTTGTTTTTATTAACTTTCTTACAGTCCCATTTCTATTATGCAGTACCAAATATACCCAAAATGTTCATTTGCTTTACATACCTTGTACCCTTTCTCTCACCCTTCCCACCTTTCCTCTCCCTTCCACAGATCTACCGACGTCCCTGTTCTCTACTGTTGTTGCGCTTTTATGCTTCCTCTCTCTTCCCCTCTTGATTCCCGCTCCTTTTATTTATGGTACGTTTTATGGGTCCGTGCATGTTTGCGCATGTTGTGTTAGCTCTTACATGAGCCTTGACTCTGTATCCCCCCACCCACCCCCTCCCCCCCCCCAAAAAGGAAGATAAAGGAATATACAGCAATATTACCACAAAACATGTGAAAATAAAATAAACGAATCAGGAAATATATCAAAGCTCTTTTTACTCAAGAAAAAACAATATGGCTTTACATTCCCTTATATAGAAATCTATTGGGATTGAACATAGGAGTACCCACCAGGAGGCGTGCACGTATTGACAGCAGCGTGTACTGCGAACGAACGGCGTTTTGAAGGCATTGGCATTGCCATCTTCTTCTCCTTGTGTTTGGCCAGGGCAGCTTGTACAGCCTCAGTGTGTACATCTGTGGTAGCATACCAAAATCAAACACTGCATGCATCTTCCTATCCTCACTATTAGCCCCCATTGGACTTGGTCCGAAACGGGTGCTTATGGATTTGTCCGTCTCGTCCGTCCGTCTGTCTGTCTGTCTGTCTGTCTGTCTGTCTGTCTGTCTGCCTGTGCGTCCGAGCGTCCACAACGATATCTCGGAGATGTATGGACCGATTTTGTTCACACTTGGCACAAAGACAATGCATGACGGTATACATATGCATGTGCATATGCACCTAATTTTGTTGCGCGATGCGATCCGATCCAAAATGGCCGACTGGCGACCATTTTGTTACTTAAACATGTCTTCAACAATTTCTCCCACATGCATGGTCCGATTTTGTTCTACTTGGAAAAACCACAGTACATGATAGTATGCACACGCACCTCACTATATCTTGCGATCTGATCAAAGATGGCCAACTGGTAGACTAGTGGCAGTTTTAATTGTAAAAAACCCAATATTTAAAATGTCCTCAACCATTTCTCAGACATGCATTTACCGATCTTGTTCAAATTTGGCACACAGAAAATGGATGGGTTACATAAACATGTCATATTTTTTCGAGATCACATCCAAAATGGCCGACTGACGGCCATTTTGTTAAATAAATGTGTCCCCATCCATTTCTCTGACATGCATGGACCGATTTTCTTCAAACTCGGCACAAAGACAATACATGAGTATACATATGCAGAATTTTGTTTTGTCATCTGACCAAAGATGGCCGACTGACAGCCTTTAAGCTACGTAGAGCAAATTACTAAAACCATGGGGGCTATGACATTTTATTTCTTTTTCTTCTGGTTATTATTTATATAAAAAAGATTATTAAAAAGAAAAAGACATCTGATTATCCGGCTCTTTTGCAAAAAGTGAAACAGCCACGATATGAAGCATAAAAAGTCTCCATCTTGTCCACACCTGCATTCTCTCCTACCCCTCCCTCATCGTTAACCGTATCCCTTGTTTGTCCTTTGCCATCTATTTTCTCCCTTGGCCATGCTATTGGAATCTCCCCCTTTGCCTTCTGCTGTTCCTTTTGCTATGTTGCGCTGTGATCCATTCTGTGTTCTTGCTCTTCCATGAGCCTTGACTCTATTTAAAAAAACAAAAAAAGTTGAGGTTGCTATTCATATAAATGTGAACGTCTCTTTGTTCTGTTGTGCCTCATGGACAGCCTAAGAAAATGACTTGGAGAGAGAAGGGGTCCATGAAGGGGTAACTTTTCAAAACAAAAAACATGGGGGCCTCAGATTTAGACTAGGAGCGTGCCAGCAGGATGTGCCCAAGGGGCGTGGCTTCCTCTGACGATAAAAAGCCCATGACAAATAAACGGATTATCAAAACTAAATTGCGTGACTGACTATTTATTTTCCGGGCAACGCCGGGTAACTCTCCGTGTCTGCGGCGTGGCGTGCCCCGTCTGCGGCTTGGCGTGCCCCGTCTGCGGCTTGGCGGGCCCCGTCTGCGGCTTGGCGGGCCCCGTCTGCGGCTTGGCGGGCCCCGTCTGCGGCTTGGCGGGCCCCGTCTGCGGCTTGGCGGGCCCCGTCTGCGGCTTGGCGGGCCCCGTCTGCGGCTTGGCGGGCCCCGTCTGCGGCTTGGCGGGCCCCGTCTGCGGCTTGGCGGGCCCCGTCTGCGGCTTGGCGGGCCCCGTCTGCGGCTTGGCGGGCCCCGTCTGCGGCTTGGCGTGCCCCGTCTGCGGCTTGGCGTGCCCCGTCTGCGGCTTGGCGTGCCCCGTCTGCGGCTTGGCGTGCCCCGTCTGCGGCTTGGCGTGCCCCGTCTGCGGCTTGGCGTGCCCCGTCTGCGGCTTGGCGTGCCCCGTCTGCGGCTTGGCGTGCCCCGTCTGCGGCTTGGCGTGCCCCGTCTGCGGCTTGGCGTGCCCCGTCTGCGGCTTGGCGTGCCCCGTCTGCGGCTTGGCGTGCCCCGTCTGCGGCTTGGCGTGCCCCGTCTGCGGCTTGGCGTGCCCCGTCTGCGGCTTGGCGTGCCCCGTCTGCGGCTTGGCGTGCCCCGTCTGCGGCTTGGCGTCCCCCGTCTGCGGCTTGGCGTGCCCCGTCTGCGGCTTGGCGTGGCGTGGCGTGCCCCGTCTGCGGCTTGGCGTGGCGTGCCCCGACTGCGGTTTGGCGTGGCGTGGCGTGCCCCGTCTGCGGCTTGGCGTGGCGTGGCGTGCCCCGTCTGCGGCTTGGCGTGGCGTGGCGTGCCCCGTCTGCGGCTTGGCGTGGCGTGGCGTGCCCCGTCTGCGGCTTGGCGTGGCGTGGCGTGCCCCGTCTGCGGCTTGGCGTGGCGTGGCGTGCCCCGTCTGCGGCTTGGCGTGGCGTGGCGTGCCCCGTCTGCGGCGTGGCGTGGCGTGCCCCGTCTGCGGCGTGGCGTGGCGTGCCCCGTCTGCGGCGTGACGTGGCGTGCCCCGTCTGCGGCGTGGCGTGGCGTGCCCCTTCTGCGGCGTGGCGTGCCCCGTCTGAGGCGGGGCGTGCCGAGCCCCGTCTGCGGCGGGCGTGGCGTGCCCCGTCTGCGGCGGGCGTGGCGTGGCCCGTCTGCGGCGTGGCGTGGCCCGTCTGCGGCGTGGCGTGGCCCGTCTGCGGCGTGGCGTGGCCCGTCTGCGGCGTGGCGTGGCCCGTCTGCGGCGTGGCGTGGCCCGTCTGCGGCGTGGCCTGTCTGCGGCGTGGCGTGGCCCGTCTGCGGCGTGGCCCGTCTGCGGCGTGGCGTGGCCCGTCTGCGGCGTGGCGTGGCCCGTCTGCGGCGTGGCGTGGCCCGTCTGCGGCGTGGCGTGCCGTGCCGTGTCCGCAGTGTGGTGTGCCGTGTATGTACCGTGCCGTGCCATGCCTGTGGCTTGCCGTGCATGTGACGTGCCATGTCTGGTCTGTACTTGGTCCGTATCGTGTTTATTCTGGAGTAATATAACCGATTTATCAATCAATACAAAATCCCTGATAAACGTTCAGTTGAATAGAAAAAAAAAATACCCTACCAATCTGTAGTGAACATGTGACTGGCATTTTCATCTGCACTATGAACACGATCATTTTCACGAACACCATCTTCGTCTGAATCGTTCGCACAAGGCTCAAAACTAAACGGCTCCACAATTCCGCCAAAAGCATTTCCATCAATAAATCTGTCTCCAATAATTTCTTCAAACTCCCACTGATCAGTTTTAACATGATGTAACCTTCAGATTTGCTAATACCGATGGATGGAATCAATATCGGAATCAGAGTTCAAAACACACTGTCCTCTATGTAAACCACCATTTTGATCTAGGCGAGTTCATAATGTGACATCATTGGCGAAATCAAAAATCGACACTCTAGGTCTCGGGCATTATTCCACAGGGGATTGGCAAAAAAAATTTAAAAAATTAAAGTCCCATTCTAATTAGACCATGATTAATGATTTTCAATGGGTTTTTAGAAAACAAGAAGAGGGAGCTGAGGGGAAGTCGCAGCCAGAGGCACTCTTGGGACTTGTGAGGTAGGTGTAAGCTCAGTACAGAACAGTAATTTTTTTAGCTCTCGATGGGAAGTGCATCTCCCTCAAACTGGAGGAGACGAAAGCCAGGGAGTGACACTAAGGTGTCAGGGACGTCCTATGGGAGGAAGGATATTGTGTTTCCCCCCTATCCCTCTGGCTCCTTTTTGAGTTTTGTTTCATCCACAGTTTTTCCATTCCTCCTCTTGCTCTGTTTGAGCATGTATTCAGCTTGTTCATCCCCAGTATCCCCCTCTTATTTCCTTTGATCTCATTCTTCCCCATACCCACTCTTCCTCCAAGTGTCCCTCTGTTATGTCTCACTACCTTGCTGTTGGTGTGCAGCTCCCTCCGCCCCCGGCCCCCTCCACCCTATCATGGTGGAAAGCCACCATGATGTTCTTGTTCTGGCCATTTCTGTGTTCTGGCTCTTCCATGAGCCTAGACGTTGTATTAAAACTAGAGCAATGTGACTGTGTCGCCAATATGCCTACGCGTAGTCCCTGCCCATGACAATGGGTAGATGCCCTCATTCAATGTCTGAAAAAGAAACTAGTTTGGTTTAAATCCCTTCAGGTATTTTGAATCAAAATAAAGACCAAATTAATGCACTGAGTCACAACAGGGAAACCGATCAACAAAACACACACACACACACACACACACACACACACACACACACACACACACACACACACACACACACACACACACACACACACACACACACACACACGCACGCACACACGCACACACACACGCACACACACACACCTTTGTTTTTTTTTCTTAACCGATACTGTTTTCCTTTTCAAGTTTTGGTGGTGTTATTGTGGTATTTGTCCCCGGGATTTCGAGCTCCGTAGCTCAACTATGCCATTGACAGTGGAGCAGAAGACACATCAACAACGTCAATTACAAGGATTTTGCGTAAATGCCAATTTCAGACCTTGGGCTCTCGCGAACTCCGTCAGTGACTCACTGCAATAACAGTGATAGACAATACCATGTCATAAGCTTTCAATAAATGTTTCGTTCACATTACTGAGGTTTCTGGGGGGTTTTTTTGTTTGTTTGTTTTGTTCAATGGATATCGCCCCCAGACAAGGCATACAGCCACTATAGGTAAGGGGCGAAGAGAAAGTGAGAAAAATATAAGGGGAGAGCAAAAAAAATCCAAAAAAACCAACAATAACAAAGAAATAATAAGAAAACATCCAAGACACCGGAAGTAGCAGAGGTCGAGTAAAATGCAATTAAACCTCAAAGATATAGGAAGTATGAATTGACATTCCTCTCAAAGCAGAGTAAATCGTAGGATAATGGGAAGCATGTTACAGGAAGTGAATTCCAGAGCGAGACAGTACGAGGGATAAAACTATCTGCATCTGCATAACCTTTCGTTCTGCACTTTGGGTCAGCTATAGTGTATGGGTGTGCGGAGATAGCAAACCGAGTCTTGCGTCCAAACACTCCAAACACTCGTATGGGAGAAACCAAGTTAGAGAGTCCAACAGAACATTTGCCATGAAAATATCTGTAGAACAAACCAAGAGTGGCAATCGACCTACAGTGAGAGAGCGGTTGAAGAGTTGAACCGATGTCCGCACCAACCAGGTTGACTATGCGTTTCTGGAGCCAATACAACAACAACACAACAGGCATTTTAAGGCCATTTTCCCTGCTAGAGCGGGGGTTAGCCTTGCGGTCCCCATGACAATCTTCTCCATTTTGCCCTATTTTCTGCATCTCCCCTTGTTAACCCCCTTGCCCGCATTTCTTCTTCCACCATCTTTAGCAAAGTCTTTCTCGGTCTTCCCCGTCCTCTACTTCCATCTACATTCATTTCCACCACTCTTCTCAACCAGTCACTTTAATCCTTCCTCAACACTTGACCAAACCATCTCAATCTGTTTCTCTTCACAGCATCAATCACAGGCTCTATTCCCATCATCTTTCGCAATTCATCATTTGTCTTCCTCTCTCTCAATGATACTCCGCACATCCACCGAACCCTTCGCATTTGCACCCTTTCCAGCCTTCGTTGCTGCTCTACGTTCATTACCCATATCTCGCTCCCATAAATCATAACACTTCTCACACATGCAGCATACACCTTTCCCTTCAGCTTCAACGACACTCCCCTCCTCGTCAGCACGCTACTCAGTTCCCGAAACTTCTTCCATGCACATCTCACTCCAGCAACCGTTGCCGAGTCTGATCCACCTTCTCCATTCAGCATGTCTCCGAGGTAGCAAAAGGTTTTCACACCTTCCAGCTTCACGCCGTCTCCAAGATCCAACTCAACATTTCCTCCATCTGCAGCTCCCTCTGTGCATACCTTACACTTGAATGTAGCTGCCACACTGGTTAATGACCCCCTCAGACCACTACATTTTTGATGAACCCACTCAGAGCAAATTGTACATTGAATGAAATTCACTCCGACAACCTTCCTGCACACAGCACACGGCCACTTCCCAGTTCTTTCCACCTCACCACATGCTTTGCCGCTTGCCATCACCTTCGTTTTTCCGATATTCACCTGCAGACCTTTTGTCTCCATACATTCCTTCCACTTGTTCATCTTCTCCTTCAGTCCATCCATACTTTGCGCAATCAACACCAGATCATCTGCATACAAAACTCCCACTCCTTTACGTTCCAAGCAAGCACCTCCATCACAGCTACAGATAGTAGTGGACTTAGTACCGACCCCTGATGCACTCCCACCTTCACTTCAAACTCATTTAAGTTTTAGCTCTTTCACGAGCCTCGATTCAGTATACAAAAATAAAAAAATAAAAATAAAAACCACTGTTCCAGTCCTTCGTCCTTGCAGCTGTGCGCACTCTTTTGTACATTGCCATCACTACTCGGATCAACCATTACTCCACTCCTAACTTCCTCAATGCCCATGTCACTACTTTGCATAGAACCCTGTCGAATGCTTTCTCCATATCAACAAACCCAAGAAACAACTTCTTCCTCTTCGCCATGTACTTCTCCTGCAACTGCCTTACAATAAAAGCGCGTCTGTCGTTCCTCTTCCTGGCATAAATCCAAACTGCATTTCGTCTATCTTCACTTTCTTCCTTATCCTCCTCTCCAACACAGGAAACTTTCGAGGAAAAGAACAAGACGGTAGGCTTCAAATCATGGAATGGCCAGCACAGTCTCCAGATTTAAACCCCATCGAGCTGGTTTGGGATGAACTGGACAGAAGGGTGAAAGTAAAGCAACCTACAAGTGCAACACATTTGTGGGAACTTCTGCAACAGTGTTGGGAAGAACTTCCCGAACAATATTTGATTTCCATTGTCGAAAAAATGCCACGAGTGTGTTCGGCAGTTATATCTGCAAAAGGTGGCTACTTTGCCGAGTCAAAAATTTAAATTAAATTTTGTTAAACAAAATGATTCTATGATTTCTTTTTATCTCCAATTGTTTATTTGTTCTATGCTTAATTTCAGAGTACATCGAGACATTAAACTGCGTAAATTTCAATAAAAACTGGTAAAATTGAGGTGTTCTAAAACTTTTGACCGGTTGTGTGTGTACACGCACGCACGCGCACACACACACACACACACACACACACACACACACACACACACACACACACACACACACACACACACACACACACACACACACACACACACACACACACACACACACACACACAGTTCTAGACGGCTTTGCCCGATGGGCTTCGCCGTAAAAAGTGTAAAGTAAACAAGTCAGGAGACGACGATGGTTCACGAGCGAGCGGTATTCAATGACAACGGTCAAAACCGACATTGATAATATATAACTAGGAATGTATTATCAGTTATGAGGTTAGTCAGCTACACAATACCGAAAATTCGGTTCAATTCCGACAACTTTGAAAATTTGACCTATGTGACCTTCAAAGGTCAAAGGTCGAAGATTCTAAAATTTGTTGGAAAACTTGTATTTCATGATGTATGTGATAATATAAGATCATGTACGACATTTCACCCTAGTGGGGCGGCTTAGCCCAAATATTCAAAAGAATTGTGCATTTTGTGATACAAGCACCAAATTTGGCACAAATGTACATTAATATGTTGCGAACATTTTCAGATATTGGGCCACTTGAAATTCCGTAATTTTTTTTTTCAAATTTTTTCAAATTTCGTAATTTCTAATTTTTCGGGTGACACCGTCACAATTTCGGTCTTCGAGGCCGGCCGATAGGCAAAGTGTGACCGGAAGGGACGAGGTTCTCCTGACCACGTGGCCCTCGATCTGGGAAGCGAGAGGCGTTCCATTAGTGGACGCGCCCCTCACGCCCGACATTTGGGCGGCCCCGGCAGGCCGTTTGTTTTGACGTTCCGTGACAGGCCCCGCACCCCCACCTCCGGGCCGACCGGAAGCTTGTGCTGAGTACATCATACCTGAACAACTCAGTGAGGCAGAACACAGCAGTGCACACCAGGGTGACCCCTTCAGTGCATAAACCAATTAACCTGTCCACTGCAGGGCATATAGAAATGAAGTTATTTTCTGCATATAATAATAATATAAGTTCAGTTCTATATAACAATTTCTGTTATCACCACTACCACTACAACTACCACTACTACAAGCTTTGTCTGGAATTTTGTGGACTAACAGACAAACAGACAAACAGACATACAGACAAGCTGGGATCAAAACATTACCTCCTTCCACCATTGAGTGTAGAGGTAAACATCATGGAAATTATATCATGCCCTAGATTTAATTCATGCTTACCCGTGTATTTGCTTCACTGGTTCACAAGGTCTTTTGCATACATGTAATTCAGACTCTCGTCTTCATTGCTGACCACACAATGTTCGCAACATATTAATGTACATTTGTGCCAAATTTGGTGCTTGTATCACAAAATGCACAATTCTTTTGAATATTTGGGCTAAGCCGCCCCACTATATCGGCCGGCCTCGAAGACCGAAATTGTGACGGTGCCACCCGTAAAATTTGAAATTAGAAAAAATTTGAAAAAAAAAATTACGGAATTTCAAGTGGCCCAATATCTGAAAATGTTCGCAACATATTAATGTACATTTGTGCCAAATTTGGTGCTTGTATCACAAAATGCACAACAGGTTTGCTATGCTGCTACACTACCCTATCAGGAAGCGAACAATGTCATAAAACCATCAAAAATAGACTTTTCTAAATTTTGTGACCTTGTGACCTTGACCTTGGGGCGAAAATGAAAAATCGAGCTCCGTGGGGCGAGACATGACATTGGCCTAACCAAATACCGAAACCCTAGTCAGATTCCACCAAACCCCTTGGAGAAGATGTCGCTTGAACTCGATTACCCCCTAAAAAGACATCTTTTTCAGGCGTGGCTCCGCCCACAATGGGCGCAATACGCCCACTCTAGGCAGGACACAACTAGATCATGATATCAACCTCCCACCCAAGTTTCATCAAGATCGGATGATATCGGGTAGTTATGCTGCGGACAGAGACACACACCCATGACGAATATAGTGGTCACTCTGTTTGATAACTCGTGAACCAATACAGAATGCAATACATGAACCAATGGCTCTTACCAGAGCGGTAGCGGTCATCTCTTGAGCCACACTCTTTGCGCCGGCCATGCTTTCCTGTAGGGGCAGGTGCAGCTCGTAAGTGAAGCTCCTTGTGTAAAGAAGGATCAACACCTGCTGGGAAAATGAGTTGCAACAAATGAAAATAAATTACACAAGTCAGGAGACAACGATGGTTCACGAGTGAGCGATATTCAATGACAAAGGTCAAAACCGACATTGAAAATATATAACTAGGAATGTATTATCAGTTATGAGGTTAGTCAGCTACACAATACCGAAAATTCGGTTCAATTCCGACAACTTTGAAACTTTTACTTTTGTGACCTTCAAAGGTCAAAGGTCGAGGATTTTGAAATTTGTTGGAAAACTTGTATTTCATGATGTATGTGATAATATAAGATCATGTACGACATTTCACCCGATCAGGAAGCGAACAATGTAATAAAACCATCAAAAATCGACTTTTCTAAATTTCATGACCTTGTGACCTTGACCTTGGGGCAAAAATGAAAAATCGAGCTCCGTGTGGCTAGACACGACATTGGCCAAACCAAATACCGAAACCCCTGTCAGATTCCCCCAACTCCCTCGGAGAAGATGTAGCTTGAACCCTATTACCCCCTAAAAAGACATCTTTTTCGGGCGGGGCTGCGCCCACAACGGGCGCAAAACGCCCACTCTAGGCAGGCCACAACTAGATCATGATATCAACCTCCCACCCAAGTTTCATCAAGATCGGATGATATTGTTATGAATTTGGTAATGCAACATCTAGAGCTAGGTAGATCTGAATAGGTAGGTATTCGGCTGTCGTGACAGGGACTCTACATGTAATAAGTTATTGATGTTCAGGCGGTTGTCGGGGTAAGATGTATGAGTGTGGATCTACCTGGAGATTCGAGTGTTAAATAGTGAGGGATTAAAGGTAACGCCCCTGTGAGTATCACCTAGTAATCAAACCTTTGTCCTTTATGGCACTGCAAACCACATAAACATTAGTTAGGTCCTTAGCGCAACATTAAATAATCCCCTTTCCCTGACAAGGACTTCGTATTAAATTGACAGGAAACCAGGTCAAAAACACCGCCATGATTGGCCGCCACCGTGTACACCTCCAAAGGCCTACAAACCTGGCCGGCACGTGTTATGCCAGGACCGCAGGGTCGCGTAACGGGGGAGATGTCAGGAGTCGCGGGAGGCTTTGATTGGCTGAGGAGTGCGCGAATGTGACGTCATCGGCCACCAATATAGGCGACAGTTGCGTCGCAGTTCGCCAGTTGAGTCCGGAGTTCACCAGTTCACCAGTTCGCGAGTTGTTGAGTCTCTCTGAGCAGACGCGGGCAGTTGAGTTGAGTTGAGTTGAGTTCGTGGCAGGCACTGGCAGACGCAGGCAGGCACCAGAGAGTTGAGCGGTGGTGGAGAGTTGGAGAGGACACGCCATTCCAGTCGCAGTTCGAGTGCAGTTCGGGTTGTAGGGAGTCGCAGGAGACACACGAGAGCACACCCAGTTGGCACTGAGCAGTTCGTTGGCACTTGGCTGCCAGCACTCCCGCGTCGAGTCGAGTGGAGTTGAAAGGAGTCCTTCCTGTCCCTGGTCAAGTGGAGCCGCTGGCCTGCGTCGGACGCGTGGTGCTTGGAGCGAGGGGCCTCGTGGTGTGCGATCGGGCCAGAAGGAGCGGTGCTGGACGCCAGCAATACAGGACGACAAAGACAGATGGGCCCGATCTCCGCGTATATTTTGAACGACGGGACGTGTTATTTTCGTGATTAATCTCCCTCGTTTGTGTTTGCTGTCAGTCGTGTGGGGACGTCCCGATTTAGGTTTATTAGAATTATTAGATTTACCGGCGGGCTTTTTCACTGGCTTTACTTTTCCTAATAAACCCTTATATTACTTTTTGTACATAATATCTGAACGCAGTTTTCCTGGGTGTTTGATTTTAATAGATAAGGTTGCGGAGCCTTCGCTGCGCCCCGCCATTCCGCGCGTTGGTGTTGAACTTGAGTCCGCCATTGAGTGTTCGCCTCGGGAGTTAAAGTCTCGCAAATCGGTCATCCGTAACTGTGGTGTTAATCACACATGCGTAACAAGTGGTGTCAGGAGTGGGATTTGAACCCGTCGGACAAATTTTTTGTCCGCGGCGAGACATCGACACGGTCGGACAAATTTTTTTGTCCGCGGGGAGACATCGACACGGTCGGGCGTACATTGCGTCCGACGTTCGAACGCAAAATTTGTATAGGCGAGGCGGAGAAATTTAATAATCAATTGGGCATACGGAGCGCGATATCGCGTCTTCGTCAAATTTAAATTGTGTTTTTGGTATTAAAATAAATACGCGCGCAGGAAACAACCTTCCGAAAGGCGGATGTCGGAGGTCGACGAAATGGAGGTGCGCAGCGAGGCCTCCGTCAGCGTCGGGAGTGAGCCGGAAATGGGGGATAAGGAGGATAGCGTTGGAACTTTCCCCGCCGCTGGGACGGCCCCGATAGATCTCCAGACCATAGTAAATTTACTAAAAGACATGAGGGCTCAGGGTGAGCGATTAGAGGGCCAAATGGTAATGAGGGACGAAGCGAGGGCTCGGAGTGAAAAATTGGGGGCACAGGAGAAGCCAAAGGTGGCAAAAATTGAATCGGAACGGGGGGAAGCTAGATTGGGAACAGGAGAGAGTACGGCCCATGCAGATGTGCACGGGGCTCAGGAGCCGGGAATGGCAAAATTGGGAATTGCACAGGGAATGGCAATTGAAGTAAATGGGGAGACCGCAGGTGCACAGGTGGATGGGGAATGTCCACAGGTGGATGGGGAATGTGTACAGGTAGATGGGGAATGCCTGCAGGTAAACGTGGAGTGTCCACAGGTGAGCGGGGAAGGAAATATGGAATGTGAGAATTGTAATGGGGAATGTTTCCCACATTCTGGCCTGGTTGTTTATCGGGACCGTGTGGATGTCACAACACCCCAACCGGGGGATGAATTTGGAATTGTGCAGCACCAGGGCGGTGGTGCGGAGCAAGAGGGGGTAGAGTTTTTGGGGGTCCGTGCAATGGAGCCGGACCAGGTATTTATTGGGGATATTGATCAAAGCCTGGCGGGGCCAGGAATGATTTGTGATGAGGATGATTTGATCCAGCGGCTGGAGACCTGGGACAGTCCCATGGAGGTAGAGCTTGTTCAGGCCCAAAGGAGCCTGGGTGATGAGGTGAGTTGGTCCGAGGAGGTGGTTGGAATGACCGAGGGGACGCTCACTGAACACTGCTATTTGGAAACAGAGGCTCCAAAATTGGACAACCAGTTGGGGGAGTGTGTTGGCTCCGGGCTGGATTTGGATCTTGGAGGATCGGGAGATAGAGCTTCTGGAGATTTGGTCCCTGTAGGGAATTTGGATCAACTGCAGGGAGGGGCAGAACAACCGGTGGTAGAGGTTGTTCCCTGCAGCTGCGGTTTGGCAGTGGGAATGAAAATTTGTAAAATAAAATTACAATGGGAAATTGATTTGGAGCAGCCATGGTTGGGATTGGTCCCCGGGCTGCGGGATCTGGGTATGGAGAGGTCATGGGTGATGGCCTCGGGCAAAAGTTGCCCCTTTCAAAATTTGGGTATGCCGGCCAGCTGGGGGGCTGTGATGGCGAGATTTGGACGTGGGGTCCAGCCTTGGGTGTCGAGGTACGACCTGGGTCCCACGGGGGGTCTGGTGGAGTGTGGCGTCCCTTGTCCGTCGGGGCGCCGTCCGAGCTGGTGGCTCGGGCCGGCAGGGTCACCGGACCCTGGTGGGGGTTAAGACCTCCAGGGAGGTCCGAGGTGGTTTCTCAAGCCTGGGATGGCAAATATTGAGGACCACTGGGGGGAGGTGTTGTGGGTCGCGCTTTGGTGGTGGCACCGCAGATGGCCAGCTTGGGACTGATGTGGTGACCACCCGGGCATGCGGCCTGGCACTCTCCTCCAGGGACTCTGGGACAACCAGCATGTGGTGACCTGGCATGGTGGTTGGTCTATGGACGCGGGTCAAACCGAATGGACAGGGATGGAGATAGCCTGCCGGACAACCATTGGGGCATCTGTGGAACGTGATGGTGTGAGCGACCTTCCACAGATGCTCCGTTGTGATTTATGGACTCTCGGGTTGGGAAGAGAGCCATGGGGATGTGAATCGGGAGATGTGTAACGCGCCGAGCATATGGGCCATGCTCGGCTGGCATGTGTATGGCAAAGCATCCTTCTTTGGTGAGGTGAGTGAAATGTGACAAATGTTTGGCATGGGTAATCTGTGGGTTAGATGCAAATTTAAGGGTGGATTGTGAAATGCCATGGTGGACACTGTATAGTGACGCCATTATTGATCCAGGTGTGTAGACCAAAGTGTTGGAGGCTGTGATGAAATTAATAGGGTAGCAAGACACAGCTTTCAACTGGTTGCGGGGGCAACTGTGCTGATATTTGGGACGCGGGATGATGGGGATGTAGTTGTGTAGCCTGAGGGTCAACGTGGTGCTGTGCGTGTCCGAGGTGTGTGGACCATGTCTTCTGGGTGGGTCTCCTGGTGGAGCATGGCTGTTGACTGGACCTTGGTGTGGTCAAGTGTGGGTGAGCACTGGGGGGCTGCAGTTCTGTAGTCGGACTGGGGGATGATGGGGAGGTGCAGGGGACGTGGCTGTAGGGATGCCACGCACTGCGACCGTGCCCCCCAGGGCCGAGGTTGTGTGTGCGGTAGTGTGTGTTGTGGCAGCAAGTGCTCACCACATTGGCCAGCTGGGGCTGCTGCAGCTGTGTTCCTCGCAGGGGGGCCGAAGGATGGATGGTGGGTCGCACCCTTATGGACACTCATGGGCCATGTTGGCGTTTTGACTGCTCACCTTGTCCCGGTGACCCTTGCACGGTAGAGGTGCAGAGCTGTCGTGGCCACAGGTAGTTGTGTAGTGATGATCACCGTTGGATGCGGATCCACATACCTGCCAGTGTAGTGGGGACAAAAGAGAAATTTGGAAGTATTTGGTAGGCCCAATGTGAAATTTTGGGAATTGTATGGGTGGATGACACTCTTGAACCTGACCAACCTGCAACTACCTGCACTTGAGGTGAGTGTTTTGAGGAGTACTGTCCCAGGCTTCAGGATTTGCTTTGGGAAATTGGGGACATGTAATTTGGAGTTGGGAGGTGAGAGCGAGTGATGACATGGCCGGTGAGGGGATGGAATGGGAGCCACAGTGTCTTGTGGGTGGCGTATGTTTTTGTATTGTGGTTACGTGTTTTGATGTGGTCGTGAGAGTGGAACCTGGAGAGTGTGTGATGATTATTGGAGATAATGAGGGGCGATAATTGTGCTTTTTGGAAATGTGCTAATGGAAATGTGTAAGGATTCAATGATTCGAACTGTGAAGGGGGATTTCACATGTGGCAGGCCATGGCAAGCCTTGTAACACCTTTTACACCATCTATGGAATTGTACTGAATTGTGCTGAGTTGTGTGGAGAATTGAATGGCAGCGGGGGAGGAAGTGTGTTTTGGGGACCATGGGTGGGGAAGGTGTGTGTGTCCGCAGGTACAGAGCAAGCTCTGAGGAGCGATGCCTGCGGGCCCCCCTCTGCGGCAATTACCCCTGGCAGCCGGTGGTAACTGGAAATTGGAGCTCGTCGGTGGAGGGTCTGGTTGGGCGCCGCGGGGTGAGGAAGTCCCCCGGTGACCCGTGTTGCTGCGCGAAAACAGGAGGCAAAGGAGCCTGGTGTGTGTGGAGACCCTCACCGGCGAGGTAACGGCGGAAAGGGGCTGTTGGGCTGTCATGGGGCCAAGAGGTAAAGGGGGGGGGGCAATGAACTTGTAAGTCGGTTGACTTGTTTTTGGGACTGCGGGCACCACAGCCTGATGCGCCCCCACCATCTTTTTGTGCGGTACCTCCCCGCTGCCTAGTTGAGGAATGCCCACACACGTGAATGACATCAATGCCATGGTCCTGCAGGGGGTGTATTGGGAATAAGTGCTTTGTTGATTTTTGAAATGCCTTGATGACCTATGGAATGAGAATGAGTGGTTAAGGGGTCTGTGTTGCATGAATGTGGGCGAAATCCACCGAGCCGTGTCACTCACCTGTAACATCTGGACAGGGCCCGTGGAAATTTAGTGGGATGCATTGGGGATGGCCCCGCAGGTAAGGTTGTGTCTTGTGGCATCCATCGGGGGACGCGGTCTGTAGACCGGGGTATGTACAAAGGTTAGAGTTTTGAGTTTTGGAAAGATGGTTAAGTTTTGTGGTTAAGTTAGTGTTGTGTGTTGTTGTTTCCTCCCTCCACAGGAACAACGAAGAAGATGTACATACTTGCATGATGGTTAAGGGGTTCAGCATGTTAAGGAAGTGTAGGTAGGTAGTCCGACTCACTTCCCACAGCCCTTCCTGATTTATTTCATAGGTTAATTAAGTGTGTGACAGTAAGTGTTAAGGCTGGAATGGTAGCCCTGCGGTGAACCTTGCAGGAGCTACGGTTCCAGGGGGGGGGCTGTGTTATGAATTTGGTAATGCAACATCTAGAGCTAGGTAGATCTGAATAGGTAGGTATTCGGCTGTCGTGACAGGGACTCTACATGTAATAAGTTATTGATGTTCAGGCGGTTGTCGGGGTAAGATGTATGAGTGTGGATCTACCTGGAGATTCGAGTGTTAAATAGTGAGGGATTAAAGGTAACGCCCCTGTGAGTATCACCTAGTAATCAAACCTTTGTCCTTTATGGCACTGCAAACCACATAAACATTAGTTAGGTCCTTAGCGCAACATTAAATAATCCCCTTTCCCTGACAAGGACTTCGTATTAAATTGACAGGAAACCAGGTCAAAAACACCGCCATGATTGGCCGCCACCGTGTACACCTCCAAAGGCCTACAAACCTGGCCGGCACGTGTTATGCCAGGACCGCAGGGTCGCGTAACGGGGGAGATGTCAGGAGTCGCGGGAGGCTTTGATTGGCTGAGGAGTGCGCGAATGTGACGTCATCGGCCACCAATATAGGCGACAGTTGCGTCGCAGTTCGCCAGTTGAGTCCGGAGTTCACCAGTTCACCAGTTCGCGAGTTGTTGAGTCTCTCTGAGCAGACGCGGGCAGTTGAGTTGAGTTGAGTTGAGTTCGTGGCAGGCACTGGCAGACGCAGGCAGGCACCAGAGAGTTGAGCGGTGGTGGAGAGTTGGAGAGGACACGCCATTCCAGTCGCAGTTCGAGTGCAGTTCGGGTTGTAGGGAGTCGCAGGAGACACACGAGAGCACACCCAGTTGGCACTGAGCAGTTCGTTGGCACTTGGCTGCCAGCACTCCCGCGTCGAGTCGAGTGGAGTTGAAAGGAGTCCTTCCTGTCCCTGGTCAAGTGGAGCCGCTGGCCTGCGTCGGACGCGTGGTGCTTGGAGCGAGGGGCCTCGTGGTGTGCGATCGGGCCGGAAGGAGCGGTGCTGGACGCCAGCAATACAGGACGACAAAGACAGATGGGCCCGATCTCCGCGTATATTTTGAACGACGGGACGTGTTATTTTCGTGATTAATCTCCCTCGTTTGTGTTTGCTGTCAGTCGTGTGGGGACGTCCCGATTTAGGTTTATTAGAATTATTAGATTTACCGGCGGGCTTTTTCACTGGCTTTACTTTTCCTAATAAACCCTTATATTACTTTTTGTACATAATATCTGAACGCAGTTTTCCTGGGTGTTTGATTTTAATAGATAAGGTTGCGGAGCCTTCGCTGCGCCCCGCCATTCCGCGCGTTGGTGTTGAACTTGAGTCCGCCATTGAGTGTTCGCCTCGGGAGTTAAAGTCTCGCAAATCGGTCATCCGTAACTGTGGTGTTAATCACGGTTACGCGACAATATCATCGGGTAGTTATGCAACGGACAGACAGACACACACACAGACACACACACACACAGACAGACGCACACACATGACGAATATAATGGTCACTTGACAACTCGTGAACCAAAAAAAGGTAAAGGAAGAGTAAGAGTGAAAAGACCCTAATAATGTCTTCATGTTCTGTAACGTTGTCTTGCTAAATGTAGTATTCTCCAAGCATAGAACAACGGGCACATTCCATTGATGACATTAGCACCACAAACCTTTAATCCGTGCCTCACTCTCTTAATTAGCACCTTGGAAAATTAGTTGCACCCTGCTTTGTTCAAATGGACATGCAGGATGTTTGCAGGACCAGTCGTTTCAATCGTGCAGACAGGGCAGACAGGGCAGACAGGGCAGACAGGGCAGACAGGGCAGACAGGGCAGTCAAGGCAGAAAGGGCAATAAGGTAAAAGGCAAATCTGGGTCAATAGACAGGAAGTACACAACATGTAATTATTGAAGTTCCCTGTGCCAATGCGTATCAATTGCCTTGCTTCTTAACAACTGGTCCTGTATCTCGCCATGTCCATTGGCATAATGCTAAGGAGGGTGCACAAACCGAAACGCTCTATTCAGTTCGTTGCTCATAGTGTGCTCAAGTGACTGAATAAACTGTGTTTGGGTAACTGGTCGCCTCAAGCATGATGATGCCAAACATTACAGAACTCTGAAACTTACTACTTTAGCATTAAATGCAGCGTGAGAAGAGAGGGGCCGGGACACAGTGGGGAGAAGAGAGGGGCCGGCAGTAGCGGACTGGGTCTTAAAACCGGCCCGGGCATCCTTCACCTAGGTCGGCCCATTATTCATTTATATGTTGCTTATCTGAGAAAATAGACAAAATGCTTGAAAAAAAACAAACTAAATAAAATCCACTAAAAATGAAATTTATTTTCAGTAACACAAGCACATGTCATGTCTAAGAGAGTAGGTGCCTGCGCAGTTTGCTGCTTCTGGCAGCCACACCATCAATGATATCCTTAGTTTCAAGTTTGGCCAGGATCCCTTTTTCCACAGACATCAACATGAACGCCTCAAGATGTTCTTGTGTCATTGTACTTCGCAGACGGCTTTTGATTCTCTTCAAAGCAGAGAAAGACCGTTCACATGCCACTTGTGACACAGGCAGCGTTAGCAGCAGCTTGTAGGCAAGCCCAATGCTCTTGTAGGCATCAGTGAAGAGGTTCAACTTGAGGAGCACCTTGTAGCAGCAGAGAGGACAGGCTTTACATGACTTGCATGTACTTGGCAGAGTCTTCCTGTCCTGTTCAGACTCACTGTCCTCCTGTACTGTATAAGCATCTGCTACTGATTGTTTCAGTGTTGACCATTGTTCTCCAAGGCTTCGGTTCTTTTCGTAGTTGTTCCGCAGTGACATCATCATCAAATCTCAGCAAATGTTTATGCAGCTCTTCCATAGCTCCCGATGGCCGTTGATCAAAGTTCCTTGGGTGAAGAAGTGAGAGATCAGCATACAATGTTGATGTTGCTGATCTGTCAAACCGCTGCTCAATGCTGCTCACAATAGTGTCCACTATTCGGTTGTACCAATTTACACAATAGTGTCAAATTTAGCATCGTAAGTCAGTTCGTGACATTGTTATCAATACTAGATCAGTAGTCAGTAGACCTATCTAAACTTACTAGGCCTATCGGCTCAAAATCCTTTAAATTGTTGATTTGGTAGTTTTTACAATGAAGGAAACACGTATCGGGAGTACATACGACATAGCGATTGTGAATGGAACAGCTCTGAGGCGTCTTTCGCTTCGCATCGCAGTGACGACGAGCACCAACATGGCGGCTGTAAGATTGAAATCTGGCTTCAAGCCCCCTCACAGCCCAAAGCCTTCAACCAGACATATTTACACACTCCTCCCCCTTCATTCCCGTTCTTCAAAGCAAAGCGGTTAAAAATTGTTGTATCGCCCTTATATATTACTAGCAACGGTACCCACCCTAAGGGCGGGGCTTCAATTGGGAGGTGTGATTTATATAAACATCCGTTAAATATCACACGCAAATCATCAAAATCTAAACAGTATTTTTAGAATTTCAATTAAAAAAACCACATCACTGTTCATATCGGTAAATATTATTCCATCGTGTTTCAAATCGTGATATCAACTGTACGCGTTTCTTTAGGGAAAAAAATGGAATGATTTTGTACCTCTTCTTCAGCTTAGAACTTCAGGATAGACGACATTGCTGATAAAAGCTCCTTTTCTCTCTTTGAAGTTCTTGGCAAACATTTTTATATTGTCGCTGCTGCCAACGCGACGCCATGGCATTATTCAATTCATTCATTCATTCATTTAATGATCATTAAACATTATTCTTACGCTCATTAAACGTTCATTAAACATTAAACGTTCATTAAACATTAAACGTTCATTAAACGAATACGAAAATAAAAACGAAAACCATTACGAAATTACGTTCACACAGTCACGTTAAACACTACCATGAACACAAACATCGACACAAACGTTATGTTACGTAATTCAAACCGTGAACACATCGAATATTGAAGAGCCCATTGCACAAACGATTTGTTTTCTCTGGTAAGTGTTACTGGCCGGGACACAGTTTCAGATATACCGGTAAAATGCCTCCCAAACGGAAAGCCTCATAAACGAAAACGTCCAAGGAAGCTGTTGCAAGAAAGAAGGCTCGCCTAGACGAGGACTATCGGAGGCAGGAACAAGGACGTAACACAGCCGCACACCAGTCTCAGAGGCAGTCCGAGGAATACAGATCTGGTGAACAAGGGCGTAACACAGCCGCACACCAGTCTCGGAGGCAGCCCGAGGAATACAGATCTGGTGAACAAGGGCGTAACACAGCCACACACCAGTCTCGGAGGCAGTCCGAGGAATACAGATCTGGTGAACAAGGGCGTAACACAGCTGCACACCAGTCTCGGAGGCAGTCCGAGGAATACAGATCTGGTGAACAAGGGCGTAACACAGCCGCACACCAGTCTCGGAGGCAGTCCGAGGAATACAGATCTGGTGAACAAGGGCGTAACACAGCCGCACACCAGTCTCGGAGGCAGTCCGAGGAATACAGATCTGGTGAACAAGGGCGTAACACAGCCGCACACCAGTCTCAGAGGCAGCCCGAGGAATACAGATCTGGTGAACAAGGGCGTAACACAGCCGCACACCAGTCTCGGAGGCAGTCCGAGGAATACAGATCTGGTGAACAAGGGCGTAACACAGCCGCACACCAGTCTCAGAGGCAGCCCGAGGAATACAGATCTGGTGAACAAGGGCGTAACACAGCCGCACACCAGTCTCGGAGGCAGTCCGAGGAATACAGATCTGGTGAACAAGGGCGTAACACAGCCGCACACCAGTCTCGGAGGCAGTCCGAGGAATACAGATCTGGTGAACAAGGGCGTAACACAGCCGCACACCAGTCTCTGAGGCAGTCCAAGAATTACAGATCTGGTAAACAAGGACGTAACACAGCTGCACACCAGCACAGTGATGTGGCTTTTATTGAAATTCTAAAGATACTGTTTAGATTTTGATGATTTGCGTGCGATATGATTTAACGGATGTTTATATAAATCGTTTAAAATAAGAAAGCCTTCAATTTGTGATATTTTGCCTTTTAATTTGGGCCTCCCAATTGAAGCCCTGCCCGAAAAGCGGGTACCGTTGCTAGTAACTATAATGACCTTTTGACCTTTTGATATTTAGCGGGGAATCCCCGGGTATGAAGGCAAAAGTTTTCCGTGACAATTTTTTTTTCAGCAGTTTTTTTATCCAGCCCAGCAGCCCATTTTTTACCCAGTGGTCCGAGCCCACCGGGCATTGCCCAAATGCCCTATGGCCAGTCCGCCCATGGGGCCAGGACACAGTGGGGAGAAGAGAGGCTGGGACACAGTGGGGAGAAGAGAGACGCCGGGACACAGTGGGGAGAAGAGAGACGCCGGGACACAGTGGGGAGAAGAGAGACGCCGGGACACAGTGGGGAGAAGAGAGACGCCGGGACACAGTGGGGAGAAGAGCGACGCCGGGACACAGTGGGGAGAAGAGAGACGCCGGGACACAGTGGGGAGAAGAGAGGGGCCGGGACACAGTGGGGAGAAGAGAGGGGCCGGGACACAGTGGGGAGAAGAGAGAGGTCGGGACACAGTGGGGAGAAGAGAGGGGCCGGGACACAGTGGGGAGAAGAGAGAGGCCAAGACGCAGTGGCAAGAAGAGAGGGGCCGGGACACAGTGAGAGAGAAAGGCGAAGGGCCGGGGCACAGTGAGAGAGAAGGGCGAAGGGCCGGGACACAGTGAGAGAGAAGGGCGGGGACACAGTGAGAGAGAAGGGCGAAGGGCCGGGACACAGTGAGAGAGAAGGGCGAAGGGCCGGGACACAGTGAGAGAGAAGGGCGAAGGGCCGGGACACAGTGAGAGAGAAGGGCGAAGGGCCGGGACACAGCGAGAGAGAAGGGCGAAGGGCCGGACACAGCGAGAGAGAAGGGCGAAGGGCCGGGACACAGCGAGAGAGAAGGGCGAAGGGCCGGGACACAGCGAGAGAGAAGGGCGAAGGGCCGGGACACAGCGAGAGAGAAGGGCGAAGGGCCGGGACACAGCGAGAGAGAAGGGCCAGGACACTGTGAGAGAGAAGGGCGAAGGGCCGGGACACAGTGAGAGAGAAAGGCGAAGGGCCGGGACACAGTGGGGAGAAGAGAGGCCGGGACACAGTGGGGAGAAAAGAGAGGCCGGGACACAGTGGGGAGAAGAGAGAGGCCGGGACACAGTGGGGAGAAGAGAGAGGCCGGGACACAGTGAGGAGAAGAGAGAGGCCGGGACACAGTGAGGAGAAGAGAGAGGCCGGGACACAGTGAGGAGAAGAGAGAGGCCGGGACACAGTTGGGAGAAGAGAGGGGCCGGGGCACAGTGTGGAGAAGAGAGACACCGGGACACAGTTGAGAGAAGAGAGGGGCCGGGACACAGTGGGGAGAAGAGAGGGGCCGGGACACAGTGGGGAGAAGAGAGGGGCCGGGACACAGTGGGGAGAAGAGAGGGGCCGGGACACAGTGGGGAGAAGAGAGGGGCCGGGACACAGTGGGGAGAAGAGAGGGGCCGGGACACAGTGGGGAGAAGAGAGGGGCCGGGACAGTGAGACAGAAGGGCCGGGACACAGTGGGGAGAAGAGAGAGGCCGGGACACAGTGGGGAGAAGAGGCCAAGACACAATGGGGAGAAGAGAGAGGCCGGGACACAGTGGGGAGAAGAGAGAGGCCGGGACACAGTGGGGAGAAGAGAGAGGCCGGGACACAGTGGGGAGAAGAGAGAGGCCGGGACACAGTGGGGAGAAGAGAGAGGCCGGGACACAGTGGGGAGAAGAGAGGCCGGGACACAGTGGGGAGAAGAGAGGCCGGGACAGTGAGAGAGAAGGGCCGGGACACAGTGGGGATAAGAGAGAGGCCGGGACACAGTGGGGAGAAGAGAGAGGCCAAGACACAGTGGGGAGAAGAGAGAGGCCGGGACACAGTGGGGAGAAGAGAGGCCGGGACACAGTGGGGAGAAGGGAGACGCCGGGACACAGTGGGGAGAAGAGAGGGGCCAGGACACAGTGAGAGAGAAGAGGGGCCGGGACACAGTGAGAGAGAAGGGCCGGGACACAGTGAGAGAGAAGGGCCGGGACACAGTGAGAGAGAAGGGCCGGGACACAGTGAGAGAGAAGGGCCGGGACACAGTGAGAGAGAAGGGCCGGGACAAAGTGGGGAGAAGAGAGAGGCCAGGACAAAGTGGGGAGAAGAGAGAGGCCGGGACGCAATGGGGAGAAGAGAGAGGCCGGGACACATTGGGGAGAAGAGAGGGGCCGGGACACAGTGGTGAGAAGAGAGGCCGGGACAGTGAGGGAGAAGGGCCGGGACACAGAGGGGAGAAGAGAGAGGCCAGGACACAGTGGGGAGAAGGGCCGGGACACAGTGGGGAGAAGAGAGAGGCCGGGACGCAGGGGGGAGAAGAGAGAGGCCGGGACGCAGGGGGGGGAAGAGAGAGGCCGGGACGCAGGGGGGAGAAGAGAGAGGCCGGGACGCAGGGGGGAGAAGAGAGAGGCCGGGACGCAGGGGGGAGAAGAGAGAGGCCGGGACAAAGTGGGGAGAAGAGAGAGGCCGGGACGCAATGGGGAGAAGAGAGAGGCCGGGACACATTGGGGAGAAGAGAGGGGCCGGGACACAGTGGTGAGAAGAGAGGCCGGGACAGTGAGGGAGAAGGGCCGGGACACAGAGGGGAGAAGAGAGAGGCCAGGACACAGTGGGGAGAAGGGCCGGGACACAGTGGGGAGAAGAGAGAGGCCGGGACGCAGGGGGGAGAAGAGAGAGGCCGGGACGCAGGGGGGGGAAGAGAGAGGCCGGGACGCAGGGGGGGGAAGAGAGAGGCCGGGACGCAGGGGGGAGAAGAGAGAGGCCGGGACGCAGGGGGGAGAAGAGAGAGGCCGGGACGCAGGGGGGAGAAGAGAGAGGCCGGGACAAAGTGGGGAGAAGAGAGAGGCCAGGACAAAGTGGGGAGAAGAGAGAGGCCGGGACGCAATGGGGAGAAGAGAGAGGCCGGGACACATTGGGGAGAAGAGAGGGGCCGGGACACAGTGGTGAGAAGAGAGGCCGGGACAGTGAGGGAGAAGGGCCGGGACACAGAGGGGAGAAGAGAGAGGCCAGGACACAGTGGGGAGAAGGGCCGGGACACAGTGGGGAGAAGAGAGAGGCCGGGACGCAGGGGGGAGAAGAGAGAGGCCGGGACGCAGGGGGGGGAAGAGAGAGGCCGGGACGCAGGGGGGAGAAGAGAGAGGCCGGGACGCAGGGGGGAGAAGAGAGAGGCCGGGACGCAGGGGGGAGAAGAGAGAGGCCGGGACGCAGGGGGGAGAAGAGAGAGGCCGGGACGCAGGGGGGAGAGGAGAGTGGTTGGGATGCTTTGGAGGCGAAGAGGCGATGGGGTGCATTGGAAGCAAGCAGGATGCGGGAAATGAAAGAAGCAACAATCGGGCGGAGCGTGAAGGAAAGGAGAGGGTAATGTGGAAAGGAAACAGGGAGATGTAGGACATGAAGGGATCGAGGAGGGGGAGGGGCATTGGGTGGATGCCAAGCAGGGGGTGGGGATGGCAGTGCCTGGAGCATGTGTCAGGAAACCAGGGTATGAAGATGACGTGGAGGAGTTTATTGATGTGAGGGAATGTTTTTGGGATACGAAGTCGAGTTTCGTGCAAGATATTGTCCTGTCACCAGTGATTCAGACCGCTGGATGACGGATAACCGAGACAATTTTACTCCCGAGGTGGCACCCAGAAAAATGGCAGTATTTTTGTCGCGCGGAATGAAGGGATGTGAAGCGTTGACCTGAACAGAGCACACGGGTTTATTCCGAAACCACAAACAAGTAAACACGACAAAGAAAATTCAATAACAATGATTTAATTTGTTAAATGATTTAATAAATGATTGAATTAAAAGGAATCAGAGAATGAAAATGAAGGCTGATGTAACCAATTCCTAACTGAGGTACCTCCACAGCCGGACTCAAATACATACACACGGGGGAAAATTAAATCAAATAAAACCCCTTCAGCCGGCACTTAGCTTGGTCGCAATAATTTCCTTTCAGAGCTTGGCAGCTATTGAAGCTGATGTAGCCCCTCGCGCAGGAAGCGCTCCAAAAATGGCGACGTCGATCGCCACACGTCGAAGGCACTGCAAGCACTTTCGTACCCTCCGTGGGCGTGGCCTTTTGCCGTACGTGGTCATGTGGGCGGGGCTTACTTGCCGATCGGCTCTGCTCGGGTTCTGTCGGCGATTGTTGGCGTTAAACAGAGGCCCTTATGGCCGGCCGTGATAATTGTAAAACGTTCAGAAAAATTACACAGGGAAAATCACATACTGGGAAAAACTAACCTTAATCCCGAACTAATTATCACTGCTTCACCCCTCGTGTGAAGACACAAACAATCTTAAGCTACAGTCTCCCTACTTAAGTACATCGAGATTTCTCCTATGCATCCATGGCCCATGCTATAATTATACAGTGCTACCTTTACTATGGGATTCCTTCATCTACCCACACAAACGTAACAATATAATACAATCAATAACCACATATAACATATAATAAAGGGAACAGGAGACACGAGGGTGAGAGAAAGGGAAGCACAACAACAGTCGGGAACAGGGACATCGGGAGATCTGTGCAACGGAGATGGTTGAGGCGGGGTACACGGGATAAACAAGATGGACACGACATGGAAAAAAACGGAATGTGAAGGAGGTGGGTTTGGGGTGTATTAATGGGGTTGGAAAAGACTAAGGTTTTGGATGGGGGAAGATAAGAGATGGTGGTGAACAGCTGTTTTAAAGATCTTGAGGGAGGAGAGCGATTGAAGAGAGTGTGGGAGTTTGTTCCAGAGGCGAGAGAAAAGAGGAATGAAAGAGTGAAGGTGAATAGAGAGTCTTGATTTCGGCAGTTTCACAAGAAGAGGGTTGCTGGGAGATTGTGTGCATCCTGAAGAATATTTGGGGGCAGAGCACAGATAGAGCTGGGCGAGGTAGGCCAGAGAGGAGATGGTAGAAGACCACCAACCTGCCTGTGTGAAACGTGTGAAAGGCCCTCAGAATCAGCTTCATCGCAGGAGATTCCAAGGATTCTGAAAGATTTGGTTTCTACAGCGTGAAGTCGAGGTAGATGTGAGGCAGGTGCACCAGGCCAGAGGGGAGAACAGTATTCCATCGAGCTGCGGATGAAAGCTTTGTATGTGGTGAGGAGCTCAGAGGTACCAAGAAAGGACTTCACATGATGGAGGATGCCCAGTTGGCGACTGGCTTTGGAGACAAGCTTGGAAATGTGGTTTTCCCAGGAAATATCATGGCAGATAGTGAGATCCAAAAGCTTGAGTGACTCTTTTCTAATTATTTTCTGTTTTTTTCAGAATAAAAAGTCTGATTCTTTTCTTGAGTTTTGGACTTCTGTTTCCCTTCTCGAATTGTTATATTTGTCCCATTTCCTTCCTCAGTTGGTCTCTCTTCTTCTCCAGTCTGTTTCCATGGTGGTGTTGTACACCGCACCTTTCCTATGCCATCTCCAGGCAATGCAAATCGTCATTGCTGGGCACCGAAGGGGGCTCGGCAGTGACGCACGCTGAAAGGGAGTACTCAGTTTTCACTCTGTTTGTTTGTTTTCTTGTTTTCTTGGTTGTCCGGGCGATATCTCAGCCATCCTTTGAGCGAGGAAGCTGAAATTTCGGCACAATAGTGAGCAAGTCCTTTGTCAAAAACAGTATTTTTTGTTTTTTGATTAATCAATTAATTGATGACTTATTTAATTATTAGCGATTAATTAAGTACTTATTTAATTAATCGAATTTCCTTTCTCTTCTGACCATTAACTCTTGACCTCAGAAGCTAATATTTGGACATGAGTGACCAAGTGATGTGGCTATCAAGGATATTTTTGATTTATTGATTAATCAATTAAACAATTAATCGATTATTTATTTAATTATTCGATTAATTCATTAAAAAAAATAAAAAATCCCAGTTGCAGATTCTGATGAAATGGTGGTGGTTTATGTGTTCTGTGACCGAATTGATTGATAATTTAATTTTTTAATGATTATTATTTATTTATTTTCATTATTAATCATTTATTTATTTTCTTTCTCATTTGGCCAATATCTCAGGCACCTTTTGAGCTGGGAAGCTAATATTTGGACATGACAGTGACCAAGTGATGTGGCTATAAAGGATATTTTTGATTTATTGATTTATCATTTAATCGATTAATTATTTATTGATTAATTGATTAATTATTTATTGATTAATCAAGTAATTATTTAATTTTTTATTAATGACTTATTTAATTAAATTTCTAAAAGATACATCTTCGGATGAAGCACTAGTGGTTTAGTTAGGCTATTAGCTAATTGATTAAGAAAATATTTTCTGATAATCTTTTATTGATTTTAATCATACAATTAATCAATCAATTAGCGAACACCTCTCCCTCCCAATGCAGCCTCTATGAGCTGCACTGCGGTATTGCCGGGCGCCAGAGGCACCCCGGCAATGCCGCGCGCCAGAGGCACCCCGGCAATGCCGCGCTGTAGGATATTTCATTATTTGGCATGGGGGCGGTGTACTTTGAATGCATCTGTACTTGTTTTGTTTCTGTTCAGATTATCACATCTATCTTTTTTTCGTTGTTTACCTGTTATTTTCTCTTGGACTTACAGTGCTGCTGCAAAACTCACCGTTAATTTCTCTCAGATTAGGTGATTTGGGTTCTTGTTTCTTTTGAGGAGCGTCTTCAAGCCTATGGTTTTTGGTGGCAACCACCTCTTCCTCTTCTTCATTCTGTTGTCCGTTATTCTCCTCCTCATTGTGATCTATCTTTGTTGCTCTTATTTGTTTTGTTACCAATGTGCTATTTGAGATGAGTTTGTAACTTCTAGTTGTTCTTCCTCTAAAGGTGTTGCTACAGCATTTGCTATTGTCAATCTTTGATCCTGCTGTGGAGTTTCCAATTTTGTTTCCCGATTCCATTCTCCAATCTGTTTCCCAATCTCTGTCTCTGTTATTGTAATTAAACTTGAAATCCCAGCTGCTTCTGCTCTCCTCTCTTCTCTTCCTGTTATATTTCCTGCTCAACACCAGTAAGTTCTGTCAGTTGCTCCTTTTGTTTGGGAGTTTGTACTCTGGGAATCTCATCCCATGCGTATGTCCCCTCATTTCATTTTGGTGTTGGTGGGAGTGCCCCATCTACAGGTGACCAATTATTTATTATTGCCTCATCAGTTAGTTCATCTCTTATTCTCAGTTCCTCCTCTGTGAATGAACTGACGGATTAAATTGTTTTTCCTTCAATTTAGTGTTGCCCATATAAAATCAACTTTATCAGGGCACATTCTTCAGAATACCTGTTCCCAGGTGTTCGCCCTTTCTTTTCTCACGTCTTTTCTTTGGCGTCCTCCATTGCCCACAATAAGGTCCATTTTCCTTCTTTGTCCAGTTTTTGTCTTCATTTTAATTCCCTCTTCTTGGGTCATCCAATTCATGTCTTCAAATGCTTGCTTGCTTTTTTGGTATTTTCTTTATTCCTTTCTGGATGAAGTATTTTTCCTTCATAGATGTGACTGCATTGAATTTCACTAATGAGACTCTTTCGGCCTAAAAAAACCAGCTTTGTTCATTTCAACTGGTTCATGACTTTCTCCTTTACCGTTAATCCCCGTTAACTATGCATAGCGTACACTTTGCGCTGGAGGATAATTTCCTTCTCCTCTATGCTCCAGCTCATTTAATCTTCTCTGATTCGTCTGGAACCTAGTAGTTGTTGGTTGTGGAACAGGTGACAACTCTTTAGCTTCTAGCTTTGGTGTAGAGCTCTGTCCTATCGTGAGACAGGGATCCCCTTCCTCAATGGAGAAGGTGGAGTCATTATCCCTTTCAGCACACATTCTGGATGCTCGGTGTGGCTGCACAGACCGAGGCCTTAGCCTACGACGGGGCTTTGTCCCTTCCGTCATTTTATGTGACTGTCATTGTTTGGCATATTTTTGTTTCAGCCAGCCATTTTGCTTTCCCCCTCCCCCCTTCCCCCCAGAGGCTGTCGGGCCTCGCTTGACAGCCGTTGCCGATGACAATCAGGGGAGTCATGTTAAAAAGGCAAATGCCAGATTTGTGCGTCTGCCTGCTCGCTTTTTTCTCACCGGTTTGCTTAATAGCTTACAGTTGCTCAGGATCACTCACAGGGGAGGTGTCCACAACCAAACCCCCACTTTTCCCAAACTTGCTTCGATGAAGATAATGTACAGTGCCTTCAGGAAGTAATCACACCCCTTGACTTTTTAACATTTTGTTGTGTTACGGCCTGAATTTAAAAATGGATTAAATTTAAATTATTTGTCACCGGTGTACACAAAATAACCCATAATGGCAAAGGGAAAACACGTTTTAAATTATTTTTACAAATCTATTGAAAAAAGGAAAAACAGAAATATGTAATTTACACAAGTATTCAGCCCTGACGACTCAATACTTCATAGAAGCACCTTTGACAGTGATTACAGCTTCGAGTGTTCTTGGGTAAGTCTGTATCAGCTTTGCACATTTGGATTTGGGGAGTTTCTCCCATTCCTTCTTGTAGATTTGCTCAAGCTCTGTCACATTGGATGGGGAGCATCAGTGAACAGCAATCTTCAAATGTTTCCACAGATTCTCAATGGGATTCAAGTCTGGGCTTTGGCTGGGCCAGTCAAGGACTTTCACGTTCTTGTTCTGAAGACATTTCTGTGTCACTTTGGCTGTATGCGTGGGATCATTGTCCTGTTGGAACATAAATCTTTTGCACTCTGAGGCAGGTTCTCCTAAAGGATTTACCTGTATTTGGATTTACCTGTATTTGGTTCTCTTTCCTTACAAGTCTCCCAGTCCATGCTGCAAAAAAGTATCCCCATAGCATGATGCTGCCACCACCATGCTTCATGGTAGGGATGGTGTTAGATGGGTAATTAGCTGTACTCTGTTTCCACCAGACATAGTACTTTTCATTCAGGCCAAAGAGTTCAATTTTCGTCTCATCGCACCACAGAATTTTGACTCATGCTCTCAGAGCCTTTTTACATGCCTTTTTGCAAACTCCAGGTGTACTGACATGTAACTTTTTCTGAGGAGTGGCTTCCGTCTGGCCACTCTCCCATAAAGCCTAGATTTGTGAAGGGCTGCAGAGACTATTGCCCTTCCGGCAGGTTCTCCGATCTCAGCCAAGGAACTCTGTAGTTCTGTCAGAGTGGTCATTAGGTTCTTGGTCACCTCTCTGACCAAGGTCCTTCTTTCCCAGTTGCTCAGTTTGGTCGGACAGCCAGCTCCAGGAAAAGTCTGGGTAGTTTCATATTCTTTCCATTTCCTAATGATGGAGCTCACTGTGCTCTTGGGAACTTTCAACACGAGAAATTGTTTTATACCCTTCCCCAGATCTGTGCCTCCTCACAATTCTATCACAGAGTTCTACGGACAGTTCCTTGGACTTCATGGTAAAGTTTCTGTTCTGTCATGCACTGTCAACTGTGGGACCTTGTATAGAAAGTTGTGTTTCTTTCTAAATCATGTCCAATCAATTGAATTGGCCACAGGTGGACTCCAATCAAGTTGTAGAGCTATCTCAAGGACAATCAAAGGAAATCGGATACACCTGAGCTCAATTTGGAGTGTCAAAACAAAGGTGTTGAACATTTCTTGACTCGAGACAGTTCAGCTTTTCATTTTCAATTGGTTTGTAAAAAAAAATCAAAAAAAACAAAACAAAAAATCCACCAACATTATATAGGATATTATGTGTAGATCTGTGACAGAATATCTCAATTTAACCAATTTCAATTCAGCCAGTAACACAACAAATTGTGAAAACGTCAATGTGTGTGAATACTTTCTGAAGACATTGTAAATGGTTTATTTGTTTGGCTAAGTAATGAGGGTAAGCAAAAAAGTGAATGAAACTTTCCCTAAACTAGCTGCGGGGAAGACGATGTAAATGGTTAAGGAAAGTCAAAGCCATTTAATATGGAAACTTGAGGCAAATAATATTGTCAATCGTAAACGAAAGAAATGTTGTCAGGCTGGGTTAATGGAACCCCCCCACATCCCCCAAGACCCTACCAGGACTTTAACATTGCAGAAAGCAATTTCACTCTCGGCAAGAAGGTGCGAGAGCAGGGACACATCATTTTGGCCCAAACTACTAGGGCGGAGTGAATACGCCAAATATAAAAGAAATGCAATTACAGGCAAATTATAAAACATTTTAATGAAACTTTGGGCATGCAATCAACATTAGGGGACACACAAAATTTTAACGATTTGGGCATTTCACCCCTGGTTCATGACCCAGACTAAACCAGAAGATTTTTCTGAACAGAACATAGATTTTCACCTTTTCACAGGAATCATGGTTGCTTTTTCACAGGAATATCAGAAAATAGGAGATAAACGTCAAAAAAGAAGGTATCACATTAACACAACCGTTTCGTATGAGATAGCATGACAGATGGACCATATGTCATGTGGCTTTCAGAAAATCCCCATCTCTCGCCAAAGGAAGCTGCATAAATCAACCAAGAAAAAGCAACCAAGAAAAGCGACCAAGAAAAGCGACCAGGACAAGCGACCAGGAAAAGCGACCAAGAAAAGCGACCAAGAAAAAAGCAACCAAGAAAAAAGCAACCAAGAAAAAAGCAACCAAAAAACAAGCAACCAAGAAGAAAGCAACCAAGAAAGAAAAAAGCAACCAAGAAAAAAGCAACCAATGAAAAAGCAACCAAGAAAAAAGAAACCAAGAAAAAAGAAAGCAAGAAAAAAGCAACCAAGAACAAAGCCACCAACAAAAAGGCAACCAAAAAACAAGCAACCAAGAAACAAAGCAACCAAGAAACAAAGCAACCAAGAAGAAAGCAACCAAGAAGAAAGCAACCAAGAAGAAAGCAACCAAGAAAAAAGCAACCAAGAAAAAAGCAACCAAGGAAAGCTACCAGGAAAAGCGACCAGGAAAAGCGACCAGGAAAAGCGACCAGGAAAAGCGACCAGGAAAAGCGACCAGGAAAAGCGACCAGGAAAAGCGACCAGGAAAAGCGACCAGGAAAAGCGACCAGGAAAAGCGACCAGGAAAAGCGACCAGGAAAAGCGACCAGGAAAAGCGACCAGGAAAAGCGACCAGGAAAAGCGACCAGGAAAAGCGACCAGGAAAAGCGACCAGGAAAAGCGACCAGGAAAAGCGACCAGGAAAAGCGACCAGGAAAAGCGACCAGGAAAAGCGACCAGGAAAAGCGACCAGGAAAAGCGACCAGGAAAAGCGACCAGGAAAAGCGACCAGGAAAAGCGACCAGGAAAAGCGACCAGGAAAAGCGACCAGGAAAAGCGACCAGGAAAAGCGACCAGGAAAAGCGACCAGGAAAAGCGAACAGGAAAAGCGACCAGGAAAAGCGACTAGGAAAAGCGACCAGGAAAAGCGACCAGGAAAAGCGACCAAGAAAAGCGACCAAGAAAAGCGACCAAGAAAAAAGCGACCAAGAAAAAAGCAACCAAGAAAAAAGCAACCAATGAAAAAGCAACCAAGAAAAAAGAAACCAAGAAAAAAGCGACCAAGAAAAGCGACCAAGAAAAAAGCGACCAAGAAAAAAGCAACCAAGAAAAAAGCAACCAATGAAAAAGCAACCAAGAAAAAAGAAACCAAGAAAAAAGAAACCAAGAAAAAAGCAACCAAGAAAAAAGCAACCAAGAAAAAGCAACCAAGAAAAAAGCAACCAAGAAAAAAGCAACCAAGAAAAAAGCAACCAAGAAAAAAGCAACCAAGAAAAAAGCAACCAATAAAAAAGCAACCAAAAAACAAGCAACCAAGAAACAAGCAACCAAGAAGAAAGCAACCAAGAAAGAAAAAAGCAACCAAGAAACAAGCAACCAAGAAAGAAGCAACCAATAAAAAAGCAACCAAGAAAAAAGCAACCAAGAAAAAAGCAACCAAGAAAAAAGCAACCAATAAAAAAGCAACCAATAAAAAAGCAACCAAAAAACAAGCAACCAAGAAACAAGCAACCAAGAAGAAAGCAACCAAGAAAGAAAAAAGCAACCAAGAAAAAAGCAACCAAGAAGAAAGCAACCAAGAAAGAAAAAAGCAACCAAGAAAAAAGCAACCAAGAAGAAAGCAACCAAGAAAGAAAAAAGCAACCAAGAAAAAAGCAACCAATAAAAAAGCAACCAATAAAAAAGCAACCAAAAAACAAGCAACCAAGAAACAAGCAACCAAGAAACAAGCAACCAAGAAGAAAGCAACCAAGAAAGAAAAAAGCAACCAAGAAAAAAAGCAACCAAGAAAAAAGCAACCAAGAAGAAAGCAACCAAGAAAGAAAAAAGCAACCAAGAAAAAAGCAACCAAGAAAAAAGCAACCAATAAAAAAGCAACCAATAAAAAAGCAACCAAAAAACAAGCAACCAAGAAACAAGCAACCAAGAAGAAAGCAACCAAGAAAGAAAAAAGCAACCAAGAAACAAGCAACCAAGAAGAAAGCAACCAAGAAAGAAAAAAGCAACCAAGAAAAAAGCAACCAATAAAAAAGCAACCAATAAAAAAGCAACCAAAAAACAAGCAACCAAGAAACAAGCAACCAAGAAGAAAGCAACCAAGAAAGAAAAAAGCAACCAAGAAAAAAGCAACTAAGAAAAGCAACCAAGGAAAGCTACAACGGAAAGCAATAAGCCCTTTGGTGTTTCAAACCCTACCTGGGTTCTTCTCCAGCTGCAGACATTCACAAGTAGAGTGTCTTGTAGAATCATGCTGATACTATACAATCTGATATTACACCAAGCCCATATAATTCATTAAATACTAAAAATATTAATTAAGACAGACGATTAACGTTAAGCAAAATAAGTAGCAATGAAACACAAACATGAGCAGAAATGGAAACAGTGATAAATGAAAGAGTAATGCGAGGCAAAGATCAATGCAATTGTAACACATTTTAACTGGATGTTACAAGCATCTCAAGGTATATGGTCACAGCTTTTATGGACTCGTAACAGTGGACAAACAACATTGTTTTTAGTCGAGAAAGGTCAGGAAATTGTCAATTAAATATGAGAACAGCACTCTGATTACAACATATTTTCATTGGACATCATTCACACAAAGCAACCTGCATGCCGAAGACTGCAAATTCACAGCGCAAGCTAATTTAGGCTGTTAATGCTGGTGAGCTCAAATAAGCAGACTTTGTGAACAAGGAAGTACAAATTGGAGTGGATACAGACCTTGAGACTGGGGGATGTAAGCAGCGAGTAGTTTTGCCCTTTTTTTCTCGTAACCCTTCTGTGTGATGTCACCTGCAAAGAGGATGTTGCAATGTTTTGAATAAATTATCAGGAAACTTTGCGAGAATTTAGTAAACCTCTTTTTAAGAGTAAAAAAAAAAAAAAGAAACACCAATGAAAACAATAAAAATCGTTCAGATACATGGGGCTCACACCAAGTGATTCCTAAACAAATCAGATATATCACAAAAACAAGTTTTGAAAAAAAGTCGAGAAGCTGATTTTAGTGGAGCAGAGATCCCATTCTCCAGGGACGTTCCAAGCTCCAGGGCAAACCTCTGAGCGGAGCCTTAAAATGCAGCTCAATCATGTTCTGGTAAAATGCTCCTCCAGTCAAAATTCTGATCATTGCAGAATGTTCCAAGGATGAAGATGAAGCAAAATAATTACACCCAACAGTAAATACAACAAAATTACACCCAACAGTAAATACAACCAAATTACACCCAACAGTAAATACAACAAAATTACACCCAACAGTAAAAACAACAAAATTACACCCAAGAGTAAATTCAACAAAATTACACCCAACAGTAAATACAACAAAATTACACCCAACAGTAAATACAACAAAATTACACCCAACAGTAAATACAACAAAATTACACCCAACAGTAAATACAACAAAATTACACGCAACAGTAAATACAACAAAATTACACCCAACAGTAAATACAACCAAATTACACCCAACAGTAAATACAACCAAATTACACCCAACTGTAAATACAACCAAATTACACCCAACAGTAAAAACAACAAAATTACACCCAACGGTAAATACAACAAAATTACACCCAACGGTAAATACAACCAAATTACACCCAACAGTAAATACAACCAAATTACACCCAACTGTAAATACAACCAAATTACACCCAACAGTAAATACAACCAAATCACACCCAACAGTAAATACAACAAAATTACACCCAACAGTAAAAACAACAAAATTACACCCAACAGTAAATACAACAAAATTACACCCAACAGTAAAAACAACAAAATTACACCCAACAGTAAAAACAACAAAATTACACCCAACAGTAAATACAACAAAATTACACCCAACAGTAAAAACAACAAAATTACACCCAACGGTAAATACAACAAAATTACACCCAACAGTAAATACAACAAAATTACACCCAACAGTAAAAACAACAAAATTGTGGGAGATATGTTGTGGGAGATATGTTGAAGGCAGCAGGAAGTTGGGGTGTGAAGAGAATGACAGAGATCTGTAATCTGGTGGTGAAAGAAGGCCGCATTCCAGTGGATTGGGAACTGAGTACCCTCGTCCCTCTATACAAGGGGAAAGGTGACCCTCTGGAGTGTGGCTCGTACCGAGCGATAAAGTTATTGGAGCATGGAATGAAGGTATTGGAAAGGGTGTTGGAAAGGAGGATAAGGAAGAAAGTGAAGATCGACGAAATGCAGTTTGGATTTATGCCAGGAAGAGGAACGACAGATGCGCTTTTCATTGTGAGGCAGTTGCAGGAGAAGTACATGGATAAGAGGAAGAAGTTGTTTTTTGGGTTTGTTGATCTGGAGAAAACATTCGATAGGGTTCCACGCAAAGTATTGACATGGGCATTGAGGAAGTTAGGAGTGGAGGAATGGTTGATCAGAGTAGTGATGGCAATGTACAAAAGAGCACGCACAGCTGTAAGGACGAAGGACGGGAACAGTGGTGAGTTTGAGGTGAAGGTGGGAGTGCATCAGGGGTCGGTACTAAGTCCACTACTATTTGTAGCTGTGATGGAGGTGCTGGCTCAGAACGTAAAGGAGGGTTTACCGTGGGAGTTGTTGTATGCAGATGATCTGGTGTTGATTGCGGAAAGTATGGATGGACTGAAGGAAAAGATGAACAAGTGGAAGGAATGTATGGAGACAAAAGGTCTGAAGGTGAATATCGGAAAGACAAAGGTGATGGAAAGTGGTAAAGCATGTGGTGAGGTGGAAAGAACTGGGAAGTGGCCGTGTGCTGTGTGCAGGAAGGGTGTCGGAGTGAACTCCATTCAGTGTACAATGTGCGCTGAGTGGGTTCATCAAAAATGTAGTGGTCTGAGAGGGTCATTAACCAGTGTGGCAGCTACATTCAAATGTAAGGTGTGTGCAGAGGGAGCTGCAGATGGAGGAAATGTTGGGTTGGATCTTGGAGATGGCGTGAAGCTGGAAGGTGTGAAAACATTTTGCTACCTCGGAGACATGCTGAATGGAGAAGGTGGATCAGACTCGGCAACGGTTGCTCGAGTGAGATGTGCATGGAAGAAGTTTCGGGAACTGAGTGGCGTGCTGATGAGGAGAGTGTCGCTGAAGCTGAAGGGAAAGGTGTATGCTGCATGTGTGAGAAGTGTTACGATTTATGGGAGTGAGACATGGGTAATGAACGTAGAGCAGCAACGAAGGCTGGAAAGGGTGGAAATGCGAATGGTTCGATGGATGTGCGGAGTATCGTTGAGAGAGAGGAGGACAAATGATGAATTGCGAAAGATGATGGGAATATTGCCTGTGATTGATGCTGTGAAGAGGAACAGGTTGAGATGGTTTGGTCATGTATTGAGGAAGGATGAAAGTGACTGGTTGAGAAGAGTGATGGAAGTTAATGTAGAAGGAAGTAGAGGACGGGGAAGACCGAGAAAGACTTGGCTAAAGATGGTGGAAGAAGAAATGCGGGCAAGGGGGTTAACAAGGAGAGATGCAGAAAATAGGGCAAAATGGAGAAGATTGTCATGGGGACCGCAAGGCTAACCCCCGCTCTAGCAGGGAAAATTGCCTTAAAATGCATGTTGTTGTTGTTGTAGTAAATACAACAAAATTACACCCAACAGTAAATACAACAAAATTACACCCAACAGTAAATACAACAAAATTACACCCAACAGTAAATACAACAAAATTACACCCAACAGTAAATACAACCAAATTACACCCAACAGTAAAAACAACAAAATTACACCCAACAGTAAAAACAACAAAATTACACCCAACAGTAAAAACAACAAAATTACACCCAACAGTAAATACAACAAAATTACACCCAACAGTAAATACAACAAAATTACACCCAACAGTAAATACAACAAAATTACACCCAACACTAAATCCAACAAAATTACACCCAACAGTAAATACAACAAAATTACACCCAACAGTAAATACAACAAAATTACACCAAACAGTAAAAACAACAAAATTACACCCAACAGTAAAAACAACAAAATTACACCCAACAGTAAAAACAACAAAATTACACCCAACAGTAAATATAACAAAATTACACCCAACAGTAAAAACAACAAAATTACACCCAACGGTAAATACAACAAAATTACACCCAACAGTAAATACAACAAAATTACACCCAACAGTAAAAACAACAAAATTACACCCAACGGTAAATACAACAAAATTACACTCAACAGTAAATACAACAAAATTACACCCAACAGTAAATACAAGTTCCTTGTTCTCAACAAAACGTTACGGTGCAAGAACAAATTGAGTGCCACCTTCTCCCACAAATTCTGCCTTGTGCAAGGTGTCATGTACAGTTCATTTGTCTTGTATCATCATCACAGTTCAAGCCCTCTCTCAAAATGCTCCAAAATCCCTTGTGACATTGAGGAAGACAAAATAGCTGTTTGAGGAAGACTAGATCGTAATTGAGGAGTTATTGGTGCTTATGGAAGAATAAAGTAAATATGCAAACCGAGTTGGCATTAAAAAAATAAAAAAATAAACAACGACAGCGAAGTCCAAGGCATGCCATCACAAATCCACATGCTTCCCAGGTAAAGAAAATTTGAAAGATGGCAAAACGTTCCACCAGGAATTACCCAATATCGAATATCGATTTAAACTAGACATAATTTGACGTCACGACGTCTACCGAGAGGCCTCCGCCCACATTAAATCTTGACCTAAAACCTCAAAACCATTTGACCTCAATATCAAATCTGTACATAGTTTCTTCAAAAAGTATTCACGTCCCTTCACTCGTTTCGCATTTTGTTGTTACATCGTGAATGTAAAATGGATTAAATTGGGATTTTTTTGTCACTGATGTACACATAATACCCCATAATGTCAAAGTGGAGTTTTTTTTTAGAATTTATTATAAATTAAAAATGAAAAGTATAAGTATTCAACACCTTTGCAATGACACTCCAAATTGAGCTCAGGTGCATCCAATTTCCTTTGATCATCCTTCAGATTTCTTGATTTTAGTCCATCTGTGACCAATTCAATTGATTAGACAGGATTTAGAAAGAAGCACGCTTTCTAATTAAGGTCCTACAGTTGACGGTGCATGTCAGAGCAGAAACTACACAAGGAAGTCCAAAGAACTGTTCGTAGATCTCTGAGATAGAATTGTGAGGAGGAAGCTTCTGTGAGGAAGGAGGAAGGAAGGAATTGTGAGGAGGAAGGAAGCTTCCCCAGAATACATCTGGGGAAGGGTATAAGTACATTTATAGAGTGTTGAAAGTTCCCAAGAGCACATTGAGCTCCATTATTAGGAAACGGAAAGAATACGGAACTACCCAGACTCTTTCTCGAGCTGGCCGTCCGACCAAACTGAGAAACCGGGCAAGAAGAACCTTGGTCAGGGAGGTGACGTAGAACCCAATGAACATTTTGACAGAACTTGGCTTGAGTTCCTTCACTGAGATTGGAGAACCTGCCAGAAGGCCAATAGTCTCTGCAGCATTTCACAAATTTTGGCTTTATGGGAGAGTGGCTAGGTGGAAGCCACTCCTGAGAAAAAGGCACATGACAGCACAACTGGAGTTTGCGAAAAGGCACGTGAAAGACTGAGATCATGAGGCAAAGATTACAATGCATTCAGAAAGTATTCAGACCCCTTCATTTTTTTTCACATTTTGTTATGTTGCAGCCTTATGCTGAAATCGTTTAAATTCATGTTTTCCCTCATCAATCTACACTCAATACCCCATAATGACAAAGAGAAAACAGGATTTTAGAAAGTTTTGCAAATTTATTAAAAATACAAAACTGAAATATCACATTGACATAAGTATTCAGACCCTTTGCTATGACACTTGAAATTTAGCTCAGGTGCCTCCCATTTCTCTTGATCATCTTTGAGATGTTTCTATACCTTGATTGGAGTCCACCTGTGGTAAATTCAATTGATTGAACATGATTTGAAAGGCACACACCTGTCTCGATAAGGTCTCACAGCTGACAATGCATATCAGAGCAAAACCAAGCCATGAGGTCAAAGGAACTGCCTGCAGAGCTCAGAGACAGGATTTTGTCGAGGCACAGATCTGGGGAAGCCGACAAAAAAATTCTGCTGCATTGAAGGTTCCCAAGAGCACAGTGGCCTCCATAATTCTTAAATTCATTTCCTTTCACAAAGCCCGAAACAAGTGTGTCCACCCTCAGGAGAGCCAGGAAACAATATCTCTCCGTTCTCAAGACCGAACTCTCTTATCTGTCTACCTCTTCCAAATCCTGGTGGAGTCTGGTCAAATCTGTTTCTGGTGTTTGTTCCCCCTCCATCCCCTCCCTCACCTAAAACGGCTACACGGCCGACTCCGCACATGAAAAAGCTGCATGCCTCAACTCTGTGTTTGCCTCTAAATCTTGTGTCCCAAACCCATCCCTCTCTGTACCCACCGTACCCAGTCGTACCCAGCTGCTCCTGGACTCCGTGTCCTTTCCTCCTGCCAAGGTGGAAAAGTTTCTGTCAACCCTCGACTCTGGTTCCGCAACTGGACCTGACGGCATCAGCCCACGGATCCTAAAATACTGTTCTTCCGCTCTTTCACTCCCTCTCTCTGTTCTCTTCACCCTCTCTTTGGCTCAAGGTCATCTGCCATCTGCTTGGAAATCAGCCAACATCACCACTTTGCACAAAAAAGGTGCAAAAACAGATCCTAGCAACTACAGACCAATCAGCCTTCTCCCAATTATCAGCAAAGTCATGGAATCCATCATTGCTTCGGATATGAAATCTTTCCTCTTCTCCAATGGCTTGATCTCTAATCATCAATTTGGATTCAGACCTGGTCACTACTCAGGACATGCTGCTTCTGCTTTCTCAACAATGGATGGAGGTCCTCAATGCCAAACAGGAAATTAGAGCTGTCTCCCTTGACATATCATGTGCCTTCGATACGGTCTGGCACCCCGCTCTGCTCACCAAACTCTCCTTTGGTATCCATGGAAATCTCCACGCATGGCTGGCGGACTTCCTCTCTAGTCGTAGTCAACATGTGGCCCTGAATGGGTTTCTCTCATCTCCTCTTCCTGTTCAGGCTGGAGTTCCCCAAGGCAGTGTTCTGGGCCCTGTGCTTTTCTGGTCTTCATCAATGATCTCTCTGACTCTCTTGAAAATCCTCTCTATCTCTTTGCTGATGACTCTACTCTCTGTCGCTCCATACCTCATCCCGCAGATCGGTAGTCTGCAGCCTCCTCACTCTCCGCAGACCTGGACAAAATCACAGACTGGGCAAACAAGTGGAACATGTCTTTCAATCCTGACAAATCTCACACTCTTACGATGTCTCTCCAAAAAGACCGACTGGACAACCCTCCCATCCACTTTCTGAATAATCCTCTCCAAGAAGTTCTGTCACTCAAGCTTTTGGGTCTCACTATCTGCCATGATCTTTCCGGGGAAAACCACATTTCAAATCTGGCCTCCAAAACCAGTCGCCGACTGGGCATCCTCCGTCGTGCGAAGTCCTTCCGAGGCACACCTGAGCTCCTCACCACAAACAAGGCTTTCATCCGCAGCTCAATGGAATACTGCTCTCCCCTCTGGGCTGGTGCTCCTGCCTCACACCTAGCTCGACTTCACGCTGTTGAAACCAAAGCGTTCAGAATCATTGGAATCTCCCGGAATGAAGCTAACTCCAAGGACCTTTCACTCACTCACCGCAGGCAGGTTGGTGGTCTTTCCGTCTTCTAGCGAATCCTCTCTGGCCTTGCCCCCCAAGCTCTCTCTGGGCTCTGTCCCCCAAATATTCCTACAGGGCGCACAAGATCTGCCTGCAACCCTCTTATGGTCAAACTGCCAAAATCAAGACTCTCTGCTCACCTTCACTCCATTCATTCCTCTTTTCTCCCGCCTCTGGAACAAACTCCCTCACTCTCTTCAATCCCACTACACCCTCCAGGTCTTTAAAACAGCTGTTCACCACCATCTCTTATGTTCCCCCATCCAAAACCTTGATCTTTTCTACCCCTGCTAATTTCACCCCAAATCCACTTTTTTGAAATACCAACGTCTGTCCTGGAAGTCCTTGGTGTCCTTGTGTTTTATACCTTTCCCACCCCCCACCCCTTTCCCACACCTCCTCCCCCCAAGCGCTCTCCCTCCCACACATCTCCCTGCTCTCAAATGTTGTGTTTGTGTGCTTCCCCTTCTCTCCCCATCTTGTCTTCCGCTCCCTCATTTTATATATTTTGTTTGTCTGGTTGATTTGTTTGTGAAATAAATGTTAGCTCTTTCACGAGCCTCGATTCAGTATACAAAAAAAAAAAAAAAAAAAAAATGGAAGCAGTTTGTAACAACCAGGACTCTTCCTATGGCTGGCCGCCCGGCCAAATTGAGCAATCGGGGGAGAAGGGCCTTGGTAAGAGAGGTGACCAAGAACCCGATGGTCACTCTGGCTGAGCCCAAGAGATCCTGTGTGCAGATGGGAGAAACTTCCAGAAGGACAACCATCACTGCAACACTCCACCGATCTGGGCTTTATGGCAGAGTGGCCAGACGGAAGCCAAACAGTTCAATCTTGGTTTCATCAGACCACAGAATCTTGTTTCTCACAGTCTGAGTCCTTCAGTGCTTTTTTACAAACTCCAAGCGGACTTTCATGTGTCTTTCACCGAGGAGGGGCTTCCGACACCAAGGACTTCCAGGAAAGAAGTTGGTATTTCAACAAAGTGGATTTGGGCTGAAATCAGCGGGGGTAGAAAAGATCAAGGTTTTGGATGGGGGAAGATAAGAGATGGTGGTGAACAGCTGTTTTAAAGACCTGAGGGAGGAGTGCGATTGAAGAGAGTGAGGGAGTTTGTTCCAGAGGCGGGAGAAAAGAGGAATGAAAGAGTGAAGGTGAGCAGAGGGTCTTGATTTTCACAGTTTAACCATAAGAGGGTTGCAGGCAGATCTTGTGTGACCTGTTGGAATATTTGGGGGACAGAGCCCAGAGAGAGCTGGGGGAGCAAGGCCGGAGAGGACTCGGTAGAAGACGGAAAGACCACCAACCTGCCTGCGGTGAGTAAGTGAAAGGCCCTCGGAGATAGCTTCATCGCGGGAGATTCCAATGATTCTGAACGCTTTAGTTTCAAGAGTGTGAAGACGAGCTCGGTGAGGCAGGAGCACCAGCCCAGAGGGGAGGGCAGTACTCCATTGAGCTGCGGATGAAAGCCTTGTATGTGGTGAGGACCTCAGGTGTGCCAAGGAAGGACTTCGCACGACAGAGGATGCCCAGTCCGTGACTGGCTTTGGAGGCCAGCTTGGAAATGTGGTTTTCCCAGGAAAGATCATGGCAGATAGCGAGACCCAAAAGCTTGAGTGGCAGAACTTCTTGGAGAGGATTATTCAGAAAGTGGATGGGAGGGTTGTCCAGTCGGTCTTTTCGAAGAGATATCGTAAGAGTGTGAGATTTGTCAGGATTGAAAGACATGTTCCACTTGTTTGCCCAGCCTGTGATTTTGTCCAGGTCTGCAGAGAGTGAGGAGGCTGCAGACTGCCGATCTGAGGGATGAGGAATGGAGCGGCAGAGAGTGGAGTCATCAGCAAAGAGATAGAGAGGATTTTAAAGAGTCAGAGAGATCATTGATGAGGACCAGAAAAAGCACAGGGCCCAGAACACTGCCTTGGGGAACTCAAGCCTGAACAGGAAGAGATGAGAGAAACCCATTCAGGGCCACACGTTGACTACGACTAGAGAGGAAGTCCGCCAGCCATACGTGGAGATTTCCATGGATACCAATGGAGGAGAGTTTGGTGAGCAGAGCAGGGTGCCAGACCGTATCGAAAGCACGTGATATGTCAAGGGAGACAGCTCTAATTTCCTGTTTGGCATTGAGGACCTACATCCATTGTTGAGACAGCAGAAGCAGCATGTCCAGAGTAGAGTGACCAGGTCTGAAACCAAATTGATGATCAGAGATCAAGCCATTGGAGAAGAGGAAAGATTTCATATCTGAAGCAATGATGGATTCCATGACTTTGCTGATAATTGGGAGAAGGCTGATTGGTCTGTCGTTGCAAGGATCTGTTTTTGCGCCTTTTTTGTGTAAAGCGGTGATGTTGGCTGATTTCCAAGCAGATGGCAGATGACCTTGAGCAAAAGAGAGGGTGAAGAGAACAGAGAGAGGGGGTGAAAGAGCGGAAGAACAGGATTTTAGGACCCGTGGGCTGATGCCGTCAGGTCCAGTTGCAGAATCAGAGTCGAGGGTTGACAGAAACTTTTCCACCTTGTCAGGAGGAAAGGACACAGAGTCCAGGAGCAGCTGGGTACGACTGGGTACGGTGGGTACACAGAGGGATGGGTTTGGGACACAAGATTTAGAGGCAAACACAGAGTTGAGGCATTCAGCTTTTTCACGTGCGGAGTCAGCTGTGTAGCCGTTTGAGGTAAGGGAGGGGATGGAGGGGGAACAAACACCAGAAACAGATTTGACCAGACGCCACCAGGATTTGCAAGAGGGAGACAGATAAGAGAGTTCGGTCTTGAAAACGGAGAGATATTGTTTCCTGGCTCTCCTGAGGGTGGACACACACTTGTTTCGGGCATTGTGAAAGGAAATGAGATTTCCTTCCGTTGGATTTGCTTTCCAGGAGATGAAGGCAAGTTGTTTTTGGGCAACTGCCTCACCACAAGCTTCCGTGTACCATGGACGGGAGGAAGGGTATGACAACTGAAGACGAGATGGGATAAATCTGTGCATGAGAGAGAGCAATTTACTTTGGAAGAATTCCCAGGATGAGTTGATGCCAGAGGCGGTCGAGATGGGAGACCAGTCCAGATGATTGATGGCTGCTTGAAGACCATGCCAGTTGGCCTGAGTGAAATGCCAGACTCGTCGACACTGAGGAGGCTCTCTGAGAATTGTCAGAGAGATGTCCACTTTAACAAGCACATGATCAGATGAGCCAATTGGAGCAGAAGAACAGCAGACATTTGCAGGGAAGTTTGTCATAACCAAGTCCAGAAGAGAAGCTGCTCCGTTGACTGAGATCCGGGTCGGAAAATTGACAGATTGTGTCAGTCCCAGTGAGTCGCAGAAGTCCTTTGCTGAGGAGCCATGGCTGGTATGAGGAGCCTTACTTTTTCCACATGCGAAATTTGCATTTATGTTTATTTAAATTATACAATGGACTACAAAATGTAAATGTTTTATGATATTTGTTGTATTATATCACCTTTATCTATCAATGTTGTTGAAATGAAGATCAAGTAGCTGTATGTTTAAATATGTTGAAAAAGTCAAAACTTTACGTAGGGTGTACTTACTTTTTCACGTGACTATGTGTGTATATGTGTGTGTGTGTATGTGTGTGTGTGCATATGTATATGTGTATGTGTATGTGTGTGTGTGTGTGTGTGTGTGTGTGTATATGTATGTGTGTGTACTTGTGTGTGCATATGTATGTGTATGTATGTATGTATATATGTATGTGTATGTGTATGTGTATGTGTATGTATGCATATGTGTATGTGTATGTGTGTGTGCATGTATGTGTATGTGTGTGTGCGCATGTATGTGTGTGTGTGTGTGTGTGTGTGTGTGTGTGTGTGTGTGTGTGTGTGTGTGTGTGTGCATGTATGTGTATGTGTATGTATGCATATGTGTATGTGTATGTGTGTGTGCATGTATGTGTATGTGTGTGTGTGCATGTATGTGTATGTGTGTGTGTGTGTGTGTGTGTGTGTGCATGTATGTGTATGTGTATGTGTATGTGCACGTGTGTGTGTGTGTGTGTGTGTGTGTGTGTGTGTGTGTGTGTGTGTGTGTGTGTGTGTGTGTGTACGTGTGTGTGTGCGTGTGGTGTGTGCATGTGGTGTGTGCATGTGTGTGCGTGTGTGTAATGAAACTTTTGAATGAGGGGGTATTGCTGGTTGGACGTGTGGGGAGAGATATGCATATATTCAGGTTTTGAGCGTTCATTTCATGTTTGTGTGTGCTGTCCCAATAATTTTGGTCATATAGCACAGGCCACATCAAGAAGATCAGGGACATTACCCTCTTGCTGGAGGTCATTTATGGATCTGCTGTCGGGAGTTGATTTTCTCAATCAAATAAATAGCTACGTTGTAAATATCCTGGAGATTGTTCAGTTTCTACCCACACACATATATGGACATTAATGCTGCTTTCCTCGATATGATTCACATCCCAAAAGGTCAGGGATGCCAGTCTGGCATCGCTATCCCAAGGTCACCAGTTCACTGTACAAAAGGCATTCCAAAAATAGAACTGAACATCATGTAAATATTTGTGCTAGCTGCAGTCACACAGGCCTTGGCTTGAACCAAGGGGTAATGGGTCTAAAGCATCACCGATAAATACCTTCCTTCTCCTTGGTAACAGACTAACAGTGAGTCAGACCCACCAGGACAAGCTCAATGTGTTACACTTACAGTGATTCAGATGAAACATGTTAAGACATGTGAAATGACTGGCAATTATGCTGAACTTTCATGGTCCCCCAAGTTTCAAAAAAAAAAAAAAGCATCAACCATGTCGCAGTTTCACAAAATATGTAAATTTGGATGTGACAAATTACAATATTGGGTTTTTTTTGCTGATTCAATTGAATGCACTGTTCTCCAGAAGGTAACTTCAAGTTTAACTTCTTACAATTGCCAACTCTGAAAATGACATTCTAAAAGGTAGGAATATTAGTTGTTCGGATGAAAAATGAAATTCCATCACAACAACTACAATAAACCGTGAACAAACATTTGTTAACAATATTCATTTCAGGCCTCTTAATAAAGGTTTCATGGCACAAAGAAAACCGAGTGGGCAATTGAAAAATTAAAACACAATGTGTATGTCATTTCAGAAGGCAACACCAGAAGGGTGAGGCCAAGGCTGAGCAAAAAATTCCCAGATATCAATCACTAACAGACAATGGATACTAGTCTCTACTACGGAGAGTGTCACCTGCATCAATCAACAAAACACTCAAATTAATAACAAACACATTTGACGCTAAAATTAAAAATACGGCATACTGAATGTTCACATCTATGCATGCGTCTGCCCCGGCGCCGGGGGGCTGCGCCTGCCCCGGCACCGGGGGCTGCGCCTGCCCCGGCCCCGGGGGCTGCGCCTGCCCCGGCACCGGGGGCTGCGCCTGCCCCGGCACCGGGGGCTGCGCATACCCCGGCTCCGGGGGCTGCGTCTGCCCCGGCACCGGGGGCTGCGTCTGCCCCCGGGGCCAGGGGCTGCGTCTGCCCTGGCACCGGGGGCTGCCTCTCATAGTCATGAGTTTTTGCGGTACGGGACACCACGCTGTATATCAACTTTTTGTGCGGCTTGATCAGGAAGTTCTCCCAATCTTTTGCTGTGCAGAAGCACACCCCTTTCTCTCAGCGATGTTTACAACTACTGTCGACAGGATGGCCGAGAGGTACGTACACTAGTCTCTAAACTGTCTAGCCTGGGTTCCCGACCCACCTATAAATTGTCAGCTCAGTGTTTCACAGGCCCGGTGATTCACCAATGTGTGCTGTCCCTCAGATGGATGTCAAACTGGGAGTCCCATCTGCCAACACGGGTTGGTGGACATTTAAGATCCCATGGTGTCCTTCGCAAAGAGTAGGCGAGTATTGCTGGCACCATGGCCAAATTCCAAATTACTGCACTAACTAGGCAAATGTTAGGCCTGGCCATCCGGTTCGTGAAGACTCGGGCCAAGCTTCCCCTGGCCGACCCCTCAATATGGGAGAACAGAGGCCCTTAAAGAAGAACATGATGTTTACAACTATTTTTAGCTTATTTTAGAAGCTTTGTGAGCCATTTTAGGTACAAATCCATGTCTGGTCGATACAATGTACGTTCTCTACCCAATGGCCATTGTTGCTCGGGGTTTCTGCACATAAGCACCGAGTATTCTGAGCGGATACGATCATTTTTAAGTCACGTATTGGACAACTGTTTCAAAGCTGGATATTTTATAAAGTAAACACCAGTGTTGTTTTTATTTATTTTGCCAACATAAGTACCGGGTAATTACGGGTACTTGCAAATAACCTGTCTTTACACGGGTTAATTCCCCCACTTTTGATTTAAGACTTGTAATTCCACCACGTGGCACTATGCGATACACATTTACATCAAAATAATTAGGGTCCTCCACCCACCTGTGCTTTTGTTTTATCCCTAAAACTCCCCGAGCACCCTGGAAGTACAACCACCAGTTTTCAACTCATTCTGTACAATTGTTCAGTTCTTGTAATGTTCCCACTTCCAGAAGTACAATTTTATTTTACTGCCTTAAACCGTTCCGTACCGTGTCGCACTGTAGACCCAAGTAATTTTCAACTTGTCCTGTTGGAATGTAAATCTTCACCGCAGCCAAAGTTATTTTGTACTCTGAAGCAGGTTCTCCTCAATGATTTGCTTGTATTTGACTCCATTCATTGTTCCCTCTATCCTTGCAAGTCTTCCAGTCCCTATTGCTGAAAAGCATCCCCATAGCATGATTCTGCCACCACTATGCTTCACAGTAGGGATGTTGTTAGATGGGTGATGAGCTGTGCTCTGTTTACACCAGACATCGCACTTTGCATTCAGGTAAAAGAGTTCAATTTTGGTCTCATCAGACCGCAGAATCTTTTGCCTCGTGGTGAGTCATTCACGTACCTTTTAGCTCACCTGGACCGAAGTTCAGGGGAGCTTATGCGTCCGTCCGTCCGTAAACACTTGAAACTTCTTCTCCGAAACCGCTGATAGGATTGTGACCAAACTTGGCACAAATTATATTTGTTATGTTGTGACTAAAGGTTGTTCACGGCATTAAAAAAAAGTTGGGGCTTAAGGGGGTTCATCGGGGGTAAAAGTGGATCAAGGATTGACCCCCCCCCCCCAAAAAATAGGAATTTGCTCTTTCCTCTGAAACTACACAGTGTTTTGATGAAACTTGACCACAACCTTCCCCACCCGTGGTGGACCAAAGTTTGTTCACAGCATTTTTAAATAATCTGCCTATTTGGAGGTCTACAGGGGACATAATCCCCAAAATAGGTATTTGCTTTCTTCTCAGAAGCTACACACACAATTCCGATAAAACAACCACAACCTTCATCACATCATCCGTGACGTACCAAAGTTTGTTCACGGCAATAAAAAAAATCTGCCCCTTTGAGGGTCTGCGGCATGCTGCCCTGTCTTTTAGCAAACATTCAAATTGGTTTATTTGTAAACTCCAGGTGTGCTGTCATGAGCGTTTTTCTCATGGCTGGTTTTCGTTTGGCCACTTTCCCATAAAGCCTGGATTTGTGAAGTGCTGCAGAGACTATTGGCCTTCCGGCAGGTTCTCCCATCTCATCAAGGAACTCTGTAGTTCTGTAAAAATGGTCATTGGGTTCTTGGTCACCTCCCTGACCAACGTCCTTCTTGCCCGGTTGCTCAGTTTGGTCGGACAGGCAGCTCGAGGAAGAGTCTGGGTAGTTCCATATTACTTCCATTTCCTAATGATGGAGCTCATTCTGCTCTTGGGAACTTTCGACACTAGAAATTCTTTTATACCCTTCCCCATATCTCCTCCTCACAATTCTATCTCAGTTCTATGGAAAGTTCCTTGGACCTCCTGGTAGAGTTTCTGCTCTGACATGCACTGTCAACTGTGGGACCTTATATAGAAAGGTGTGTTTCTTTCTAAATCATGTCCAATCAATTTAATTTGCCACAGGTGGACAACAATGGAGTTGTAGCGATATCTCAAGGATGATAAAAGGAAACTGGATGCACCTGAGCTCAACTGGGAGTGTCATAGCAAAGGGTTTGAATAATTATTGACTCAAAACATTTCAGCTTTTAATTTTTATCATTTTGTCAAAATGTCCATTTAAAAATTCCACTTTGACATTATGGGGTATTATGTGTAGATCAGTGACAAAAAAAATCCCAATTTAAGCAATTTTACATTCAGGATGTAGGTCAAGAAAATGTGAAAAAGTCAAGGGGTGTGAATACTTTCTGAAGGCCCTGAAGCTTTAACAATTTGTAGATCAGCAATATCTTGTGGCTATTTCATCAGAGGCAGATTCACTTGGCTTAATAAAACATGAAAAGCAGTTCTTCTACTGATTGCATCCAGGATCTGCTCGTGCTACTTGGTCTGGCCCAATACCTCACGTTCTTGAAAACATCTCGGTATCTCTATTTCTACACAGCATCTAGAACCTTGACGTTGATGTTTTCACTTGCGTCACCAATGAATATGTGTCACCAGCTATGGCCTACATGTAGAGGTTCGCAGTCTCAGCTGTCTAATCTGGGTTTAAACCCCGACTCACCTATAAAATGTCATTCCGGTGTTTCACAAGTAGTGTGATCCATCAATGTGTGTGCCGTCCTTTGGATGGACGTTAAACTGGACATAATGTCTGTCGGCATTAGTTGGTGACCGTTGAAGATCCAACGGTGAATTTAATGAAGAGTAGGCGCACCATCACCGACACCATGAACAAATTATAAATTCCTGCTCTCACCTACAGATGCCACTGCATTAGCGGCACATCCACGCACCAACCAATGATGCTGCTCCGCAGCCGTGAAATGATACTGCCCCGCAGCCGTGAAAGAATAAGAACCAACGAGGACTGCTCACAATGGCCAGCAGCCCAGGTTGCGAGTTTAATACAGTAAATGTGGGATGGGAATCAGTACAAACCGCATATTTAAAAGTTGTTCTTCCAGTCAAAATCGAGATTTCTCAGTTGTATTCATGTTACAACTCCACCATTATTCCCAAGATTGCTAACTGCCAAACCTGTCCAGAAACCACTGACCACTTCCAATCGAATCTCTGCACGCCGTGATGCTCTCTCGGTGTGCTGTTGGACTTCGTACGTTGATGTGATCTCTGTGGGATCGAAACGTTTTCACTGGATTGATGAATAGCGAGTTTGTTATCGTGCAGCCACAGGCCGAGAATAACAAGTGAACCAGCATCACAATATCTGCGTTGACTGTACTATTCTTCTTTGTAAAGGAATAAAGGTACAAAATATAAATGATTCCACATGGAAGGTGTCCAGATTCACCTTTCTGGCTGCAGCAACATTAAATTGCAATTACACCTGGAAGAACTCAACTCGACCTGGAAGAACAGCTGGCCGACCACACGTCTTGGTCTATAAATTGAAAGTTTTAGACCTTGAAGGCACTACCAAAAGTTCGGTGAAGAAAGAAGAAGCTGCCAGGAACATTTCTCTTTTACCTTTCATTTTTCAAGATTATCCAATTCATGAGATATTTATTAGTCATCAGCTGATGAAACCTTCAACATTCACTACGAACCCTTTCAGTATGGTTTCAAATGGTAACAGTAAAATAGCACCGAGTCTGCCCATCTGAACAACAAAAGGGATATATTTATTTATTTATTTGAGACAAACGACAGCAACGGTCAATCAGTATTCCATCGGGATCTTTTCTTGGTCCACTTTTACTCTCTCTTTATCTGCAGGCACTGAGTACAATTTTATGGAACTTCAATAACACATTTAATTTCGCCTCCCCCAATTGGACAGCGGTAGGCTTATCCCTGTTGTACGGTTTGTTTCCACAATAAGTGTCCCCAATTTTTAATGGTCCCTCAAAGTTCCTCAGACCACCTGGAGTACTAAACCACCATTTACCATGTATCTACTTCTTCTTGCACTCCCAATTTTTGAAATGTCCAAGCTGCATCTCAGAGCCGGTTGGGACTTTTGTCATATTTTCATCAATAATGGGAATACAAGGTATGTGGGCTGGACATAATTTGACCTTCACCAAATTTTAAAGTCATAACTTATTTATAGACTTTAAACATTTTTCACTATAATTCAACGAAGGCTTGTCCAATCAGAACAAAATTGCCATGACGATAATAGCCGAGAGCAGGGCGCATTTACACTTAAGTAACGTCAGCCCCTCCGGGTTAAGCCTGGTGCTGGTTTAGCAGTTAGGGTGCCAGCTTGGGATCCCAGGATACTGGGTTCGAATCCCGGTCGATCGCTGAAGTAACGCCAGGGGGGTTGACTCACCCTGTCATCCTTCCGAGGTCGGCAAATTGAGTACCAGCTTGCTGGGATGAATGATCACGATGAGTACCCCGGTTTAGAATAGGTACACCGTATCCCTGCACATCTTAAGAGCGTGACCAAGGGTTGGCGTCAGGAAGGGCATCCGGCCATAAAAACATTGCCTCAAACAGGGCACCATGATTGTCATGGGGCCCGCAAGGCTAACCCCCGCTCTAGCGGGGAAAAATGGCCTTAAAACGATCATTCATTCATTCATTCATTCAACCCCTCCGGGTTAAAAAAAGGTCAAGGTCAAATGGAGGCCTGAAAAAATGTTTGGCATTGTTCAATTTTACCAATGTGGAATCTCAAAGACCGTTTGGCCTTCCAAGATGTTATTGAATCATAATATAGTGTGCATGCACTGATGTTGTGCACCTGATATTTGATTAGTGTCATTTACCTGCATTTTACCCTCGCCAGAGGAGAGGGTATTGCATTTGAGTCTGTTTGTTTGTTTGTCTGCACAGAATAAACATGATTCTCTCTGCAACCGTTGGTCCGATTGACAGGAATTTTTCACCATAGGTGCAACTACACCTGTAGAATTTATAAATTATAATTATGACGTCATAGGTCACGTGGTATGGGCGCCATTTTGGAAAACCCAAAAAAATTTGCACCTCTATATCTCCGAAAGCACTGCATATACAAAATTGAGACATGGCTCATTGTAAAGAACTCTCCATGGGGAATAAAATATGTTGATGATGATGTCATTGGTGCCTCCATTATGACGTCATAATTTGCCAAGTGCAGAACTTCCGATAAAGATTTAAAATTTTCAGCATCATCTGGGGATACATTGGTGGAGAAAAATAATAATAATGACGTCATCGGTCACGTGGTTCGGCCGCCATATTTGTTTTAACACAAAAGCCTTAACCACTGAAAACATCCTGGCGAGGGTCTGCAATCTCTGATTGCTCTTTCTAGTTAAGGATAGTGGCCTAGTTAAGAAAAAACACCTTTTTGATCAGAACTTGAATAATTTCCGTCCAATTGTCATGATGTTGAGTTTTGTGAAGTAACAACTTATCATTCAGATTTCCTTTCTCTCTGTGAACCCATCTTAAGAATTGCATTTTGCAAAGTGATAATGTTTGTAGAAACCACGGATAATAATTTAAAAAAACATGCACAAGGGTGGGAAAAGAAGCTTCAAGTGAATGAACGAGATAAAGAAAGTGAAAGCAATTATTAGACTGCATTGCCCAACAAAAGCAAGTAAGAAATGGGAAACCCACTTCGTTTCTGTGCATAATTATTAACCTTGGCCTGTTGTGCAGGATCACAGTCATGGTATTGCATTTCCATAAAAATGGTAAACTGTGAAAATCCAAAGTCAAGTCAATAATCAAATGATCCAAGCCATTAAGACTCCTGCCAAAACCAACATCGATGCTACAGTTCACAGAGAGCACGTGTCCCCTCATTGGAGGCAGACAATCCGAGACAATGAGACAACGCCCAACACACCGTGCACACTTCCATTCAAACACGTGGAAGGCACAGGGCGGCATTCGGAGCCAGCTCTGCACAGCAACAGCTGTGCTCAGCCGCTCCACCTCTCCCCCTTCCTTCCTTAAAGCCCAAAACTCTCCACCCCAGAAACAAAACACAAGATATCTGGAAATAACCGGGTACTACTTGCAACAGTTTGTTCTCAAAAACAAACTGCAGCAGGATAAATGGCTGCAGTTTGTTCCTACCTTACAAGACACGTGCAGTCGTGAGTTTGTAATGAAAACCACAAGTGCCTTTGATTAGATAGACAATACAGTATATAGCAAAAAGACTTCAAAATATCAAAATCCAATGACTAACAATGATTGATTAATTATTAACGATGCATATTTTCGATATATATATATATATATATATATATATATATATATATATATATGTATATATATAATTATATATATATATATGTATGTATGTATGTATGTATGTATATATATATATAGACGTATGTGTAGAAGTTGCGGATAACGAGAGGGCGAGACGCTTTGTAGCTTGATCAAAGCTCCTTTATTCCAACAGAACTAACTCATACCGGAACTCACGCATCTTTTATAACGCAACTCACTCTTCAGGGGGCGTGGCTCCAACAACCGAGCGCATGCCACACCCATACAATCAATAGCCCCACTGGTCCCGTGCCTGTGGATTATGTCCCAATGGGGTAACCCCTACATGCGCCCCCCCAGAATTCACTCGCACGGGCAATGTCCGTATTCGGGGGTTGAGCCAACCGAGGGGGCTGGTCTCGGTCCAAGTGAGCCGGCTTGAGGCGGTCCACCGAAAGGTGGTCCGGTTTGCCACCGATGTCAACCATGAAGGACTTGTCCCCGGTCTCCAGAACGCAGAAAGGCCCGTCCTAAGGCACCAGGGCCATGTTAACCTGGTCAAACCGTCGCTCGGGGCGATGCACCTTCGAGCGTTGACACTCGACGCAGGTGTTGGCCCAGTCGCGCACATCCTTCCTGAGCCCGTGCCAAATGAACTTCGCCGCCACCAACTTTTGGGACGCCTTCCTGCCCGGGTGAGAAAGACCGTGGACGGCATCGAACACCAGCCATCTCCAGCTGGTGGGTACGACGGGGCAAGGCTGACCCAAGGAAACGTCGCACAGTAGCGTGGTGCCCGTGTCCTTGAACGGCACGTCAGACAATTGAAGCCCCGTGACCGCCACCCTGCCGGCCTGGACCTCCGGGTCGGCGATCTGATCGGCCGCCATGCGGGCGTAGTCGATGCCAAGGTGGACCGCGCCAACTATGGACCGGGAGAGACAATCGGCGACAGTATTATCCTTCCCAGCAACATGTTGGATGTCCGTCGTGAACTCCGAAATGAAGGAGAGCTGGCATTGTTGACGGGCAGACCACGGCTCCGAGACATTGGCCATTGCAAAAACCAGGGTCTTGTGGTCCACAAACGCCGTGCACGGGCGGGCTTCCAACAGGTAACGGAAGTGTCGGACAGCTAAGTGGAGGCCTAGGAGCTTACGATCGAAGGTACTGTACTTTCGTTCGTTAGGGCGGAGCTGCCGGCTAAAAAAACAAGCGGCTGCCACGCCCCGTTGACCCACTGCTCGTGCACGGCACCAACCGATACCACATACCATACCACATACCAACCGATACCACATACAACGGCACGGCACGGCACCAACCAATAGTCCGAAGCGTCCGTGGTGAGAGCAATCGGTGCATCGGGCGACGGATGCGCAAGCATGATTGCGCTGGCGAGGGCCAGTTTAGCATCCGTGAAAAACGTGGCCATTTCCTCGGTCCAGTCAATGGCGCGTTTGCTAGGCTTGCCCTTGAGGGCCTAATAAAGGGGCCACATGAGCTGTGCCACACAAGGCACGAAACGATGGTAAAAGTTCACCATGCCCAAAAACTCCTGCAGGGCCTTGACAGTGAGGGGGCGCGGAAAACCTTTCACAGCCTCCACTTTAGACGGCAGTGGGACGGCCCCCTCCTTCGTGATGCGGTGGCCGAGAAAGTCAATTGAAACCCCCCCGAACAAGCACATGGCCGGGTTCAAAGGGTTCAAAGGGGCCGGGTTCAACAAGCACATGGCCGGGCATTCAAAGAGCGCTCGGAGGTGAAGCATGTGCTCCGTCCTGGAAGCGCTGGCGATGAGGATATCGTCCAGGAAGACGAACAGAAATGGCAAATCCCGCAACACGCTGTCCATCAGGCGCTGGAAAGCCTGGGCCGCTTTTTTGAGCCCAAAAGGCATACGGAGGAATTCGAAAAGCCCGAACGGCGTAATCACCGCGGTCTTAAGAACGCCCTGCAGCCGGACGGGGACCTGGTGGTAAACACGAACGAGGTCCACCTTAGAAAAATAAATTTTTACCGCCCAATAAAGATCCTGGATGTGCGGGATTGGGTAGTGGTCAGGGGTAGTGGCGTCGTTAAGGCAGCGATATCCCCGCGCGGGCGCCAACCGCCACCCGGCTTCGGCGCAATGTGGAGAGGCGAGGCCCACGGGCTGTCGACCGTCGCACGATGCCAAGCCGCTCCAACGTGTCGAACTCCGCCTTTGCGATAGCGAGTTTCCCCGGGTCGAGGCGTCGAGCCCGGGCGTAGACAGGCGGGCCGGTGGTCGGAATGTGATGCTCCACCCTGTGCTTGACGGCAACGGCCGAAAAGGTGGGCCGTGTAAGGGCCGGGAACTCGGTGAGGAGGCGGGCGAACTCATCAGAGGTCGAGAGCGTGCACGCAAGCCTCGTCGAGCCGGAACCGCTCAGCGAGCATGGAAGAGAACTGAATGTCTCCGCATTAATGAGCCGCCGATTTTTAACATCCACCAATAGGCCATTGGCGCAAAGGAAATCAGCGCGCAGCAAGGGGGTGGACACCCTCGCCGTGACAAAATCCCATTTAAACCGCTGCCCACCCAAGCACAGTGCCACGGTCCGTTTGCCAAAAGTCTGAATAGCACTGCTGTTGGCGGCTTCCAGGACGGGGCCGTGACTCCCGGCCTCCCGGTCCGATGCCGACGCAGGTAGAACGCTCACCTGGGTCCCTGTGTCGCAGAGGAAATGACGTCCGGAGTCGGTGTCCGCAATGAACAGCAAACTGCCCGAACGGCCGATGCTCATAGCAGTTAACGAGCGCCGGCCATCCCGTTTCCCGACTCGCTGAAACTGCAGGGTGGCCGGCATGCCTTGTTCTTGGGCGCAAACCTTGCGTGGTAAAAGCACAAGCCTGGGGCCTTCCGCCGCTGGGCCATAATGGCGTCCGCGCCGGTGTCTGCCAGCAGCGCAGGCTCAACGGGGCCGGGGTCCCATGCGGCAGCACTACATTGCTGGCTGGCGGAGAAATACTTGTCTGCTTTCCTGGCCAGGGCGCGGAAATCCTTAATAGATGAGTTGGCCAGGGCTGTCTGTACCTGACCTGGCAGCTGTTGCAGGAACAGTTCTTTGAAGAGGAAACATGGTCGGTGGCTGCCCAGGAGAGACATCATGTGGTCCATAAGCTCCGACGGCTTGGAATCGCCCAGCCCGGGTAGAGAAAGTAGTTCGCAGGCGCGCTCGGCCTCAGTGCGCTCGAAGGTTACGAGCAGCAGCGCCTTTAGCGTCTCGTACTTGCGTCCCTTCGGAGGATCCTGAAGAAGGCTCACCACTCTGGTCGCAGTGGAGCCAGTGAGCGCAGACACGACATAATGCTACTTCGTGTCGTCCGCAGAAATGCTCCGAATGGCGAATTGTGCCTCAGCTTGTGCGAACCAAACGGCCGCTTGTCGTTCCCAAAACTCCGGCAGTTTGATCTAAACTGCGCTTGTCACCATGTTCGTTTGAAGCCCAGAAAACGTTCGGGAGCAAGACGGGGTCACCAATGTAGGAGTTGCGGATAACGAGAGGGCGAGACGCTTTGTAGCTTGATCAAAGCTCCTTTATTCCAACAGAACTAACTCGTACCGGAACTCACGCATCTTTTATAAAGCAAGTCACTCTTCAGGGGGCGTGGCTCCAACAACAGAGCGCACGCCACGCCTATACAATCAATAGCCCCACTGGTCCCGTGCCTGTGGATTATGTCCCAATGGGGTAACCCCTACATATGTGTGCGTATGTGTATATATACTATATATATGTTAGGGTAGTCCAAAAATTTGAAGATTGGATTTTCATTTCTCCACAAGCCTGCTCCTATTCCTATTGAAGAAAGTAGTTTGTGGTGAAAATTTGAGCTTGATTGGACAATATTTAGAGGTTGCTCAAAATGTTGACAAATTTTAATGAATAATAAGATACAGAATTTTTAGCATCATACATCAATTCATAGATAATTATCTATTTTCAATTACTCAAATTATTTATTATTGTTGGCTTGCACTTGTCTTCAATGGTATGACCAAGAGATTGTGCAAAAGCACTGGCCACAAACATAGCACGCCAATCTGAGAGATTTACTCTGTCCAGAGTTGCCACTATTGCTGGAGTGATCACCTTGATGGGAGCCTTTTTCGCCTGTTTGGCAGAAGATGGACTTTGGAGTTTGAACTCATTGTCCCCTGAATCGGAGCTTTCAATCTCAGACTCATCATCATCATCAACCACAGCCGATGTTGATGGAACAGATTGCATTGCTGTTGGAGTCTCAGCAGCATGTTTCTTCTTTATTTTATCGTCATTCTCAAGCCTGATACGCTTTCTGTTCTCCTTCACTGCCAGAGTGTTGTCCACAGATCCCACATGTGAACTTGAGGGATCCTCACGCTGCATGATAAGGAATGCTTTGTCTTCTTCATTCGTCATTTTCTCAAGCGCATCATTTGGTGAGATATCGAAGAGGGATTGAAGATCATCTTTGAACATCGGCTCCTTCGCTCTATAGTTTTCGAATGTCTTGGTTCTATTTTTCTTTACCAGTTTGTAGGCATCATGCAACTTCAAAAGTTGGCACTCACAGGAATCTACTCTCTGCACTGGAATTCGTGCTTTCTCCCAGTATGCACACACAGCTTGTACACTAGGTTTGGCACTTTCACGAACTGTATGGTGTTCTTGTATGTGATGGCACACCATTTTCTGCAATGTGTGTCCTTTGGTTGGGCGTCCCCACATATTATTTCCTTTTCAGACTTGCCCAGCAACCAAACTGTGGAAGAGCTGTGAGTTTCTGCCATCGAAAAAAAACAGGTTAAATTTAAAATGTTTTTGAGCAACCTCTAAATAAGTTCCAATTGACCTCATATTTGGTTCATATGATCTTTATAAACACAGGAACAAGGGCAGCCTTGTGGAGCATGGATTTTTAATAGTATTAAACATTACTGTATATATCTGTGGACCACCCTAATATATATCTATAAAGCTGTTGACTTTTTGCTCGACCAAATAACAGCAAAACGGAGTTGAGTAAAAGGGTGAAAATTCTACAGATGCTGCGATAAATGACTACCTCTGTCGGTTTGAATGTTTGAAAGAGAAGACGTCTGGATCAATTTTTGAATTAAATTTAAATCCCGATTTATATATACAGACTTGGCATTTAATATGGAATTTTTTTTTTTTCTTGACTTGGGTTTACTTTCTTAACTCAGTATATCAATCTAGTGAGTTTCTTTTACACGTTGGTGATTTATTTGTTAAAACAACCATGTCACTGATTGTCTGTCGCAGCAAGAAGTCAACAACAGGATTATCTCACAGGTGGCGTGGCAAAATGTACGGACAGGTGCATTTGATGATTGGCTTCACAGTCGGGTATACAAGGGTTGTTGCGTTCTGTATTAGTGGAAAACAACTGCTGCACGTCTCCAAAAGTTATTGCCGCTTCCTCTGGAGATGGTCCGTCAACTCGACAATGCTGTTTGTCATGGAGTGGTGGCTTTACGAAATTACGGCGTGAAACAGCGTGCTATTGCTCGGCAGTATGGCATCACTCAAGGTCAGGTGTCAAAGATCCTGAAACGAAATGCTCAGAGGGGTGTCCCTACTCCAACACCGAGGCCAGGACGTCCCCGCAGAACCACAAGGAGGGATGATCGCCAGCTGCACCGGTTAGTCCACAATGGCCGTACCAAGTCAGCTAATCGGCTTAGGGCTGAGTGGCAGCAACTGACAAATGTGCCTGTATCCAGAAGGCTAGTCAACCAATGACTGGTTCAAGCAGGCTATCGTGCCAGGCGTCCCCTGAGAAAGCCACGCCTGACCAGACAACACCGCCAGTGCCGATTGCAGTGGGCCAGAGAGCACCGTCAATGGCAGCCAGGACACTGGAATCACGTGATCTTCAGTGACGAGTCTAGATTTCTGGTCTATCGTCAAGATGGTCGTGTCCGAGTGTGCAGACAAGTGCATGAAGCCTACAACAAAGATTGTATTGTGCAAAGAGTCCAAGCTGGAGGTGGTGGGGTGACCGTTTGGCTTGCTTTTCATGCAGGAGGCAAAACTGACCTGGTTGTTCTGAATGGAAACCTGAACCAGTTCAAGCACCGGGCCATTCTGGAAGAAACATTGCTTCCATTTGCTCGTGCAGCCTTTCGAGGAAACTTTGTCTTCCAAGATGACAATGCACGGCCTCATCGTGCTCGCATGATCCAACACTTTCTTGCTGACCGTGGTGTAGAGCATATGGAGTTGCCTGCCATGTCCCCGGATATGAATCCGATAGAGAACTTGTGGGCAGAATTAACGCGTCAAATCGACCACTTGGACCAGCAGCCGACCTCTGTGCGTGAATTGCAGCAGGCTATTGTCACTGCATGGCAAGCGATTCCTGTCCAAACCTTGGCAAATCTCGTGAACAGCATGCCTCAACGTGTGCGTGCTCTCCTGAATGCTCGTGGGGGTTACACGAAGTACTGAACTGTAATTTTACTGTCCGTAATCCCGGTCGTAATTTAACTTTTGTTTTTGTTATAAAAAAAATTTGGCTAATGTGCAAAATAAAGAGATACTCCTGGAAAACGTACAGAAATTTAACACAATACTGTCCATGAATTGAGTTCAATATCAGTTTACATCACTTTCAAGGATCAATTTATTTGTTTCGAAATGTCAAATGTGGTTTTTGTTTCTTTTAAAGGTCACATTAACAAAATCTAGATTAATTTCAACATAATTCCAATGAACTTTTGGTTCTAAGACATCTTGAAAAGCAAGTTCACCCCCACAAAAAAAAAATCCATATTAAATGCCAAGTCTGTATATATAAACGCGAGTTGTCTGTGTCCCCGTTTTATTCAGAGATGGCTGAACGGATCTTCATCAAACGTTCAGAGGTTCATCAGTGAGTGCCTGGGGAGTGTTTTTGGCAAAAAAAAATTTGAAAAAAAAAAGTTAGTTTTTTTGGAGTTTATTAAAATAAAATAAAATACCTCGATCGTGCCGAGGCCTTTTTAAATGAATGACAGTTATATACAAGTGCACATTCGCATAAATAAATACAAAACAATTACCAGACATTTGAATACAAATAAATCAAACAATTCCGGAAGTGTACGAATTTGGTAGTATGGCTTCTTCGTCTTCCTGATCGGCATCACACTTAACTCAGAAACGTGAGCCACTCCCTTCCTCTCCTGCCTCCCCTTCCCCCCCCCCCCCCGCCCCTTCGCCCCCCCCCCCCCTCTCCTCCTCATCCCCCTCCCCCCTCCTCTTTAAGATATAAATTATCTGTAAGAGCTTATCGCTCTCAGCAAGGTGAAGCAGCAGCTGTATGGGACACCTTGCTGGCGGTTCCCCACTGATGATATGAAGGTCACATACTGACGTAACTGGAAACGTTTTGGTTTTTATATCAAAGTGTATGGAAGGCTCACTGTGTTGCCCTGATGAAGCCCCAACAAGGGCGAAACCAGGTCGTTAACTGTGTTTTGCATGCACTTGACAGTATCTGAATTTATAATCCATAATGACACACTGCTAGATGGCTCCCCTGGAGCTTTGCAGGCAAGGCGGACATGCATGGCGATGACGTCATGACGTTCGCTCATTAGGTTAGAGAACCAGATAACAGATACCAATTAGTAACTCCCAACCGCATCCAGGTCGACTCCATATGAGTGGATACCAGAGATAATGTTACCGTGTGGCAGGCGGTGCTTATCGCTCCCAGCAAGGTGCAGTAGCAGCTGTATGGGACACCTTCCTGGCGGTTCCTCGCATGATGACTGATATATATATATATATATATATATATATATATATATATATATATATATATATATATACACAAAGAATTAAGTTAAGCACCCCTACACAACGAATTAAGGTAAGCACCCCCTAATATATATTCTTTGTGTATATGTATACATTGGCATATATTCTAAGGTATGTGAGATCAAATAATGATTGGTATGACATTAGCAATTATCCATTGATGAAATTGAGTGATCAAAGTGAAAAAAAGTGCTTGGTTGAGTCAGTGATCCGATCACGTGGGTCCTACACACGTTATTGACGCAAAGATCGCTAGAGGTCTTCTCAGAACAATGACTGTACGTTAGAAAACATAAACGTCATCCACACTGTCCGTGATGGACCTATAGCTCCATACTTAAATTGAGGTGAAAATATGCCTAAAATTCCCAAAAAATTTCACCTTAAATTATTCAGAATAAAATATTGAAAACGGCATGATTGTTATGTTTTTATGTGACCATAATATCACTTCTCCAGAAAATATAGCAATATCATGGGTATATTACACTGTTTTGACGACAACAAACTTGTAATGTGCGAGGTTGTAAAAAAACGGGGGGGGTGCTTAACTTAATTCTTTGTGTGTATATATATATATATATATATATATATATATATATATATATATATATATATATATATATATATCATAACCTGTATTCAGCCATGGTAAACTCCACACGACCTTCAGGCATGTGTTGAAGTGAAACCAAGTCTGAATTTGTTGTGCGTCTTGGAGAATGAATATTGTAACTTCGGATTGAGATCAAACATTTTATATCATTCCACTCTCTAAATCTTTTTGGTTTTTGTTATTTTTGTCCTTGGTTAGGCTCTCATCATAATCATCATTTGGTTCATAAGTTCAAAGAGTATGATATTGTCAATTCAACTTAACTCAAGTTATAAATGCATTTTTCTTTGGCTAAGTAACATCAATAATGACCATGGGCCAAGACTCAGCTTTGAATTTCTATGTTCACAAGTGTTACGGATTCATCACTTCCATTGTTGTGGTTTTCATCCACTGTAAACATTTTTGATTCCATGTACTATTATTGTTGTCGCTTATGGGAAAAAAATAGATTACTATTTTCAAAAGGTAAAAAAGTTAATGTTTTAAATGAAACCGGAACCGGACGACGACGGAGGAGGAGGAGGAGGAGGAGGAGGAGGAGGAGGAGGAAGAGAAGGCGGAGCGAGTGAGTCGGACAAGAAGCCGAGCTGCTTCGAGGTCTGGAGCGAACGTTGGCGAACGAGAGTCACAAGTGAACTTTGGGTTTCCCGGGAAAGGGATTCCTGCGACAGAGTCGTCATCGCTGTGACAGATAAACCTGCATGTCAGGTTTTGCGGTCGATTCCGAGGAGAATCATCGTAGTGCCGTTACGCCTCGAGAACGGGCCGTCGGCCATTTTGAATCATGCGCTTTGCGCATCGCTCAGGTTTTTCACTTCGCTTCAACCATTTTCGCCACATTCAGACGTTAATCTGGTGTGCGTGTGTAGCGTGGCTTTTGAGTGGGAAATCTGCGGTTCACCGATTTGGAGCCGTGGAACGTCCATACCCGAGGGTGTGATTTCCCAGTCGCCTTGAGGGCACCCTTGCGCAGCTTTGGCAACGAGACTGTGACTGTCATCCGAATGGGATTCTGGTCTCGATTAGACATCGTTCTGACAATTACTGGAGCGGATCGACTTTGGCTTGATGCCGGAATAGAGACATTGGGAATCTTCTTCTTTTTGCTCACTTGGAGCACAGCAAGTTATCTTGTACGAACCTGATGGTACCATCGTAGGAAATAGATATTGGTTGTACAATTGATTACTATTGTTGTTGTACTGTTATTCTTGTGTGATCTTAATACAATACTTGCTTGTTGGTAACAATTGGTGTAGTTTCACCATTGATCTTTGACATACAGAATAACACATCTTTCTGCCGTCACTCCTCTCTGGGCTCGGAGGTACACCGTGACCGGGGTTTGGGGAGGAGCACGTAAAACAAGTTATATTTTAAAATTTGGATGGTATTTGTGAAATTAGGATCAGATGTTATTAGTTAATGCCACTGCTTGGCATCAACTTCATTCTCACCAACTTAGTGTTTAATTACAAACAGACAAACAGACAGACAGACAGAGAGAGACAAACAAACAAACAAACTCAAGTCTTGATAGAATTTGTGTAATTTTTGTGTTTAGATTTAACTTAGAGTTTTTCACAAGTTATCGTCTGCTTATATCATTTTACTGGAACAAAAATAAAGTTACAAATAACACAAGAATTAAGGTACGAGCTGACAAAGTGTCCATCTTACTCATCCTTGTTATCGAACATGTTGCAATCATTTGGTTATTGAGAATGCCAATTTTAAACAAGAAAGAGCAATCAGAGATTGCAGACCCTCACCAGGACATGTTTTTAGTGGTTTTTAAGGCTTTTGAGTTAAAACAAATATGGCGGCCGAACCACGTGACCGATGACGTCATCATTAAAAAAATTCTCCACCAATTTATCCCTCGATGACACTCAAGAAATTTTGTACTTGTCGAATTATGACGTTATAATGGAACAACCTATGACATCATGAACATATGTTATTCCGCATGGAGAGTTCTATACAATGAGCCAGGTCTCAATTTTGTCTGTGCAGTGCTTTCGGAGATATAGAGGTGCACATTTTTTCGGTTTTTCCAAGATGGCGCCCATACCACGTGACCTATGACATCATAACTATCATTAAAATATTCTACAGGAGGAGGTGAACCTATGGCGAAAACTTCCAGTCAATCGGTTAAAGAGACAATCATATTTATTCTGTGCGGACAAACAAACAAACAGACAGGCAAACAGACAGACAGAGACAAACAAACTCAAATGCAATACTCTCTCCTCTGGCGAGGGTAATTATTCAGATGTGGTTTAATATGTTCATTTTCTTTGAATAAACATGCACACATTGCAGTGACTTAAACAAATCAAACACCTGCTCCCTTCAGGAGCATCAGAAAATTGTCTCAATAGGCGGTTGGGGGGTCGATTTCCCATTTTACTCTGCATACTATCACCAGGTATGTAAATTTGGTAGAGATCAGACCAGCTGTTTTTATCCCCTATGATTTACACAAACACACACATATACACACACGCGCACACACACACACACACACACACACACACACACACACACACACACACACACACACACACACACACACACACACACACACACACACACACAACCACACAAAACCAAAACAACGAGGACAAAAAAAAGAAGGAAAAATATAAAACGAAACATCAACAGATTATACACCGACAAGTAGGAAAAGATAAAAGAGCAGGAAGGCATAAAAAAAATAGTTGGACAGATTGGGAGATAGACAAAGAAGGCTCTTTGGAATGGCTAAGAAGAGGTCCGCTCAACTGTGATGGAGAACGAATCGTAATAATTGCCCAAGATCAATTACATGACACCAATGGATCTATGAAGATGGCGGGACTGAGCCAGACGGACATGTGTCGGTTTGATTTAAAATTGTCCCTTCGATTCCCATCAATCTTGGTTTTACCAATGCTCCTGCTGAAAGACTCCTTTGAACACGGACTTCAGGTCGATAGAAAAGTCTATTTTGTCTCTCTCTTATTCTGTCATAGGCCTCGCTTCTTTCTTCTCTCAATGAGCTCTCTTCTCCATGTTGGGATTAAGATTGTGACCAAACAGATTACAAAAGCCAAAATGAGCATCTGTGAGAAGATCGTTTTCACCTGGCTCTGTATGCTATTGTTACGTTTGTGGGGGGGGGGGGGGGGTCTAGTAGGGATACCTTAGTTCAGGTAGAGTGTATGGATTAGTGTGCTCCGACTTTTGTGAAGAAGACGAAGAAGAACCACCTCGATGTACCATAAGTAGGGAATTTGTGTAGACTGGACCGTCTTGTAAGCTTGTATCTTCATCCTCATCAGGAGGGGTGGGGCTTGTTAATTAGCGAGGGATTATGGGTAAATTAACCCCCTGTATGTATTGCCTCTAATTTATTCCTCTGTTCATTATGACACCACACTAGCCACCTGCCAGAAAGGTGGCATTCCTGCATTTGAACACACTAATTAATGAAAACCACCGGAAACCATGCATGAAGCACTACCGCTGATTACCCCGACTTGGTAAGAGCACACAGGACGGGCAGGCCGAGAGCTGCGCCCAGAGGGACAGTGATTGGTCGGCGTTTTGATTGATGGGAAGGACTGGTAAGAAGTGACTCGCTGATTGGTGAAGCATTACAGATGACGTCAGAGCCTGGTCGATAAAAGCACGCTGTGGCAGACATTTTCTCTCTCTGGCCCCTTCTCGTTCTGGATGCCATAGCGGGTAGTCATGTGCCAACACTCGCTCTTGTTTCTTCTCGGTTTGGGTCTGGTAACAAGCGGTCGTTGTTGCCTGTCGTGCGCCTGCTCGTTCTGGACTTTGGTGGCGACGGCCATGTGCCGATGTCTCTCTCTTCCTTGGGCTGGTGATCCTGGATCCATAGTGGATGGTTGTGCGATGCTCTCTTACGCGGGGAGGTTTCATCGTGGGCAGCCGTGTTCTGGTATCTTGCTGGTAGTCGTGAGGAGGAATGGCTGCGGTTTTCCAAGCAAGAACGACAAGTGGACAAGCGCTGCCTGCTCGCTGTAGCACAAGGCCAGGAGTGAGCGGCCGTGCGGTGAGGCCTAGCCCGCGCATATGAGCGCATTTTCCCAGCCAAGGCCTCAGACGATCGTTTGACGGCAGCACAATTCTTGACGAGATACACCAGCGATTGGAGACAAGTTCCATAAATAACACATTTATTTTCAATTATTTTTCCCTTTCGTCTGTATTTAGATCTGTGTGTGGGGACGTCCCAATTTAGGATTTTATTTACCATGCATTATTTTGTATTACTGGCATTTCTTTCACGAAAGCGGGCATTTATTTTTGTACAGTAAATCCTGAGTCGGCTCGCATTAATTTATTAAAGGGTGAAGACTGCCGGTGCGATCTGCGAAGGTAAGCGCTCCGGCTTCTCCACCACTTGCCCCCACGAGTATTCTCCGCTATATCTTGACTGAACGCCTCGGAGTATTAAGCTCGTTTGGTCATCTGTGTTACCCTGCGGTGTTCACCAATGGTAGTCACGCGACAATATTGTTGTTGGACGACACATTCTATAATTTTACTGATACGTGGAGGTGACAGCAAGGGAGGGATTAAAAGAGAGGCTGAGTAGGGTAGAGGATGATGTGGTTGAGCTTGAAAGTGGTTGGATGTCAATGAAAGCTAGTCTGTTGGGAGGTGTTGGTGAGGTATGTGGATGGACAAAAGGACCACCGAGGCACTCGGAAACATGGTGGTGGGATGATGAAGTTGGAAAGAGGATTGACGAGAAGAGGAAGAAGTTCAAGGAGTGGCAGAAGGCGTAGGGTACGGGAGCAGAAACAGCAGAGCATGAAAGATGTAAGGCAGCCAGGAAGGCTGCAAAGAAAGAGGTAGCAAAGGCGCAGGAGGCATGTAGGAAAATGTTCGGAGAACGCTTGGATTCGGAAGAGGGTCAGAAAGCAGTATTCAGGATTGCAAAGCACATAGCGAAAGAGAGGTGTGATGTGATGGGGGTGAGTTGCTTGAAGGATGAAGTGGGTCAAATCGGTGGACCCAGATGGAATTAAAGGAAGATGGAAAAGATATATGGAAATGCTGTTGAATACAGAGAATGAATGGGATGGCAACATAGAGAGTAACCCAGTTTTAGGACCGGCAGAGAAGATAACTGAGAAGGAAGTTGAGGAAGCGATAAAAGCAATGAAGAGTGGAAAAGCAGGAGGGCCGACGGGAGTTGTGGGAGATATGTTGAAGGCAGCAGGAAGTTGGGGTGTGAAGACAATGACAGAGATCTGTAATCTGGTGGTGAAAGAAGGCCGCATTCCAGTGGATTGGGAACTGAGTACCCTCGTCCCTCTATACAAGGGGAAAGGTGACCCTCTGGAGTGTGGCTCGTACCGAGCGATAAAGTTATTGGAGCATGGAATGAAGGTATTGGAAAGGGTGTTGGAGAGGAGGATAAGGAAGAAAGTGAAGATCAACGAAATGCAGTTTGGATTTATGCCAGGAAGAGGAACGACAGATGCGCTTTTCATTGTGAGGCAGTTGCAGGAGAAGTACATGGAGAAGAGGAAGAAGTTGTTTTTTGGGTTTGTTGATCTGGAGAAAAAATTTGATAGGGTTCCACGCAAAGTATTGACATGGGCATTGAGGAAGTTAGGAGTGGAGGAATGGTTGATCAGAGTAGTGATGGCAATGTACAAAAGAGCGCGCACAGCTGTAAGGACGAAGGACGGGAACAGTGGTGAGTTGGAGGTGAAGATGGGAGTGCATCAGGGGTCGGTACTAAGTCCACTACTATTTGTAGCTGTGATGGAGGTGCTGGCTCAGAACGTAAAGGAGGGTTTACCGTGGGAGTTGTTGTATGCAGATGATCTGGTGTTGATTGCGGAAAGTATGGATGGACTGAAGGAAAAGATGAACAAGTGGAAGGAATGTATGGAGACAAAAGGTCTGAAGGTGAATATCGGAAAGACGAAGGTGATGGCAAGTGGTAAAGCATGTGGTGAGGTGGAAAGAACTGGGAAGTGGCCGTATGCTGTGTGCAGGAAGGGTGTCGGAGTGAACTCCATTCAATGTACAATGTGCGCTGAGTGGGTTCATCAAAAATGTAGTGGTCTGAGAGGGTCATTTACCAGTGTTGCAGCTACATTCAAATGTAAGGTGTGCACAGAGGGAGCTGCAGATGGAGGAAATGTTGAGTTGGATCTTGGAGACGGCGTGAAGCTGGAAGGTGTGAAAACATTTTGCTACCTCGGAGACATGCTGAATGGAGAAGGTGGATCAGACTCGGCAACGGTTGCTCGAGTGAGATGTGCATGGAAGAAGTTTCGGGAACTGAGTGGCGTGCTGATGAGGAGGAGAGTGTCGCTGAAGCTGAAGGGAAAGGTGTATGCTGCATGTGTGAGAAGTGTTATGATTTATGGGAGCGAGACATGGGTAATGAACGTAGAGCAGCAACGAAGGCTGGAAAGGGTGGAAATGCGAATGGTTCGATGGATGTGCGGAGTATCGTTGAGAGAGAGGAAGAAAAATGATGAATTGCGAAAGATGATGGGAATATTGCCTGTGATTGATGCTGTGAAGAGGACCAGGTTGAGATGGTTTGGTCATGTGTTGAGGAAGGATGAAAGTGACTGGTTGAGAAGAGTAAAAATAAAAATAATAACCACATTCAGAGGCCATTTTTCCCTGCAAAGCGGGGGTTGGCCTTTTTCGGGAACCGTGGTTGTTGTTGTTTTTTCGTCCCCTTTTTGAAGCAATGTTTTACGGCCGGATGCCCTTCCTGACGCCAACACAGGGAATTACCAGTGAACTGGTACTCAATTAGCCGACCTCGGAAGGATGACAGACTGGTTGAGAAGAGTGATGGAAATGAATGTAGAAGGAAGTAGAGGACGGGGAAGACCGAGAAACACTTGGCTAAAGATGGTGGAAGAAGAAATGCGGGCAAGGGGGTTAACAAGGAGAGATGCAGAAAATAGGGCAAAATGGAGAAGATCGTCATGGGGACCGCAAGGCTAACCCCCGCTCTCGCAGGGAAAATGGCCTTAAAATGCATGTTGTAAAATGCATGTTGTGGGACGAGGGCAGGATGCGCAATAATTGGCCGAGGCTTTGTTTGTTTTCTTGTGCACTGGACAAACATGGACAGTTTGCTACCTGGTTGCGTAGATACTATTTTGTAGCCGTAACAGCTTGGCCAAAGGGGTCTGCAAACTCTCTAGCATAGAACTTGCACTATACATGGGGTGCTGCCAGTCCTTTGCTGTATTCAGTGGCAGCAGCTGCTTCTTCTTGAGGTCACATGGGGTGAACCAAATTGACTGCAGTGGTAACTGTAATGGATGAACTCAGGAAGGGGTAACAGGAGAGGGGTCAACAACAACTTTTAACGTCTGAGCTTTATCCATTTGCACTTTCACATGTGCAAGGCCATGGTTTGTCATGGGAACATTTGCTAGGCCTGTTTGTTGTCCATTTGGTCATTTTGGGTGAGGGAATGACAACATGCCCGAAGTGTGCGCAGCATGCAGTGCACTGCCAAATTTGGTGTTGGATTCAACAAAAGATTCGTTTGCTTTCTTCCACCCACAGAGAATAACCAGGTCCAGAAAATGTACAAACACAAACATGAATTAACCTCTGCTATGTAAACGTTGCATCTGCTTCTTTTAGGAAACAGTTTTAAATATCGATTTCAACCTCTCACCCGAATCGATGTTTAAAATCCTTTAGGAAGTCCACAAATGGCCTCATTGTGCTGCCCCTGCACAAACTGCAATGAAATACGTACTATGTAAATGATTAAATAACAATAACAAATGTCCGCATTTCCAATCAGGTCTGGATTAAAAAGGCCAGTATCATTGAGCATAATCATGATCATTAATGTGCCGATTGCCTGTAATTTAATGTCAGCAGGTAATTACAGGTATGCGAGAAACGAAAGGTGGGGTTAAGCAATTAGTTCAGTCATAGTCCATGAGCTAGAGGGGCCCACCTAGCACCCCCACCCCACCAATCAAAGAAACTATATTTTTTTGAAACTTTGAAATGTACTGTTTGAGAAATTATATGTTAACATGCGATAAATTGGGACTCAGTATGGATTTTGAGAGACTGAAAGTTGCTATTTCCTCTGTTATGATGGTACATTGGTTATACTGTTATGTATGTATATATTGCTATATTGTTATGATGGTATATTGATTATATTGGATGTTATGATGGTTATACACGATGGTATACATAAGCAGAAGATTTTGTTTTTTATCCAACCAAAGATGGCTGACTGGCGGCCTTTAACAACAGTGCATTCAGAAAGTATTCAGACCCCTTCACTTGTTTCACATTTTGTTATGTTGCAGCCTTATGCTGAAATCGTTTAAATTCATTTTTTCCCTCATCAATCTACACTCAATACCCCATAATGACAGAGAAAATAGGATTTTAGAAAGTTTTGCAAATTTATTAAAAAGAAAAAACTGAAATATCACATTGACATAAGTATTCAGACCCTTTGCTACGACACTTGAAATTTAGCTCAGGTGCCTCCCATTTCTCTTGATCTTTGAGATGTTTCTACACCTTGATTGGAGTCCACCTGTGGTAAATTCAATTGATTGGACATGATTTGCAAAGGCACACACCTGTCTACATAAGGTCTCACAGCTGACAATGCATATCAGAGCAAAACCAAGCCATGAGGTCGAAGGAACTGCCTGCAGTGCTCAGACAGGATTGTGTCGAGGCACAGATCTGGGGAAGCCTACAAAAAATACCTCTGCTGCATTGAAGGTTCCCAAGAGCACAGTGGCCTCCATAATTCTTAAATGGAAGAAGTTTGGAACAACCAGGACTCTTCTTAAAGCTGGCCGCCCGGCCAAACTGAACAATCGGGGGAGAAGGGCCTTGGTAAGAGAGGTGACCAAGAACCCGATGGTCACTCTGGCTGAGCTCCAGAGATCCTGTGTGGAGATGGGAGAAACTTCCAGAAGGACAACCATCACTGCAACACTCCACCGATCTGGGCTTTATGGCAGAGTGGCCAGACGGAAGCCAAACAGTTCAATCTTGGTTTCATCAGACCACAGAATCTTGTTTCTCACAGTCTGAGAGTCCTTTAGGTGATTTTTTGCAAACTCCAAGTGGGCTTTCATGTGTCTTTCACTGAGGAGAGGCTTCCGTCTGGCCACTCTGCCATAAAGCCCAGATCGGTGGAGTGTTGCAGTGATGGTTGTCCTTCGGGAAGTTTCTCCCACCTCCACACAGGATCTCTGGAGCTCAGCCAGAGTGACCATCGGGTTCTTGGTCACCTCTCTTACCAAGGCCCTTCTCCCCCCGATTGTTCAGTTTGGCCGGGCGGCCAGCTCTAGGAAGAGTCCTGGTTGTTCCAAACTTCTTCCATTTAAGAATTACTAGGGCATGCCCGTACTATATATATGCCCGTACTATATATATATCTAAAATTATATCCCCCCCCCCCCCCTCTATTTACATGAAATGGTTTGGTCCATTCGCAACGCCAAAGCGAACGGCGAACGGCTTGCGAGTACAGTGACAATCCCCCCCCCCCTCTATTTACATGAAATGGTTTGGTCCATTCGCAACGACCACAGAACCCCCCCCCTCTATTTACATGAAATGGTTTGGTCCATTCGCAACGCCAAAGCGAACGGCGAACGGCTAAATCGCCATAGCTCGGTAACTACTTGTCCGATTAATATGAAACCTTGAAAAGGCACATCCTCGGGTCCCCAGCAATATACCTGGCAAGTTTAAAGTATATCGGACCCGTGGTTGTCGAGAAACAGCGGTCACAAACAAACATACACACACACAGAGATTAGTGGAATTATAGATAGACTAGGGCATGCCCGTACTATATATAAGCTAGGACGTGCCCGTACGTGGGTGCCCGTTCCTTGCCAAAAAAAAAAAAAAAAAAAAATTTGTGTAGGGGTGTGTGTGTGTAAACATCCTAGGGCGTGCCCGTACGTGGGTGCAAAAAAACATGCGTGCAAACAACAACAACAAAAAAAAAACTTTGAAACCACGTGGCAGTAACGACCACAGAACCCCCCCCCCCCTCTATTTACATGAATGGTTTGGTCCATTCGCAACGACCACAGAAACCCCCCCTCTATTTACATGCAATGGTTTGGTCCAAAGCGAACGGCTTGCAGTGTTTGGTAAAGAAATCGCCATAGCTCGGTAAGTACTTGTCCGATTAATATGAAACCTTGAAAAGGCACATCCTCGGGTCCCCAGCAATATACCTGGCAAGTTTAAAGTATATCGGACCCGTGGTTGTCGAGAAACAGCGGTCACAGACAAACATACACACATACACACATACACACATACACACATACACACATACACACATACAAACACACATACACACAGAGATTAATGGAATTATAGATAGATGGAGGCCACTGTGATCTTGGGAACCTTCAAGGCAGCAGAAATTTTTTTGTGGGCTTCCCCAGATCTGTGCCTCGACACAATCCTGTCTGAGCTCTGCAGGCATTCCCTTCGACCTCATGGCTTGGTTTTTGCTCTGATATGCATTGTCAGCTGTGAGACCTTATATAGACAGGTTTTTTCAAATCCGAGCCGGGGAAAATTTCATTTCCAAATCAAGTCCAATCAATTGAATTTACCACAGGTGGACTCCAATAAAGGTGTAGAAACATCTCAAAGATGATCAAGAGAAATGGGAGGCACCTAAGCTAAATTTCAAGCGTCACAGAAAAGGGTATGAATACTTATGTCAATGTGATATTTCAGTTTTTTTTTTAAAATAAATTTGCAAAACTTTCTAAAATTCTATTTTGTCTTTGTCATTATGGGGTATTGAGTGCAGATTGATGAGGGGAAAAAATGAATTTAAACGATTTCAGCGTAAGGCTGCAACATAACAACAACAACAACATGCATTTTAAGACCATTTTCCCTGCGAGAGCGGGGGTTAGCCTTGCGGTCCCCATGATAATCTTCTCCATCTTGCCCTATTTTCTGCATCTCTCCTTGTTAACCCCCTTGCCCGCATTTCTTCTTCCACCATCTTTCGCCAAGTCTTTCTCGGTCTTCCCCGTCCTCTATTTCCTTCTACATTCATTTCCATCACTCTTCTCAACCAGTCACTTTCATCCTTCCTCAACACATGACCAAACCATCTCAACCTGTTCCTCTTCACAGCATCAATCACAGGCTCTATTCCCATCATTTTTCGCAATTCATCATTTGTCTTCCTCTCTCTCAACGATACTCTGCACAACCATGGAACCATTCGCATTTCCACCCTTTCCAACCTTCGTTGCTGCTCTACGTTCATTAACCATGTCTCGCTCCCATATTTCATAACACTTCTCACACATGCAGCATACACCTTTCCCTTCAGCTTTAACGACACTCCCCTCCTCATCAGCACGCCACTCAGTTCCCGAAACTTCTTCCATGCACATCTCACTCTCGCAACCGTTGCAGAGTCTGATCCACCTTCTCCATTCAGCATGTCTCCGAGGTAGCAAAATGTTTTCACACCTTCCAGCTTCACACCGTCTCCAAGATCGAACTCAACATTTCCTCCATCTGCAGCTCCCTCTGTGCACACCTTACATTTGAATGTAGCTGCCACACTGGTTAATGACCCTCTCAGACCACTACATTTTTGATGAACCCACTCAGCGCACATTGTACACCGAATGGAGTTCACTCAGACACCCTTCCTGCACACAGCACAGGGCCACTTCCCAGTTCTTTCCACCTCACCACATGCTTTACCACTTGCCATCACCTTCGTCTTTCCGATATTCACCTTCAGACCTTTTGTCTCCATACATTCCTTCCACTTGTTCATCTTTTCCTTCAGTCCATCCATACTTTCCGCAATCAACACCAGATCATCTGCATACAACAACTCCCACAGTAAACCCTCCTTTACGTTCTGAGCCAGCACCTCCATCACAGCTACAAATAGTAGTGGACTTAGTACCGACCCCTGATGCACTCCCACCTTCACCTCAAACTCACCACTGTTCCCGTCCTTCGTCCTTACAGCTGTGCGCGCTCTTTTGTACATTGCCATTACTACTCTGATCAACCATTCCTGCACTCCTAACTTCATAAGGTCTATATGGCTGCAACATAAGGCTGCAACATAACGAAATGTGAAAAAAGTGAAGGGGTCTGAATACTTTCTGAAAGCACTGTAGTTAAAAACCACCAGTCAGCCATCTTTGGTTAGATTAAAAAACAAAATCTTTTGCTTATGTATACCATCGTGTATAACCATCATAACATCCAATATAACCAATATACCATCATAACAGAGGAAATAGCAACTTTCAGTCTCAAAATCCATACTGAGTCCCAATTTATCGCATGTTAACATATAATTTCTCAAACAGTACATTTAAAAGTTTCAAAAATATATATAGTTTCATTGGTTGGTGGGGGGGGGGGGGTGCTATGTGGGCCCCTCTAGCTCATGGACAGTCAGTCAGTCAGTCAGTCAGTCAGTCAGTCCGTCAGTCAGTCAGTCAGTCCGTCAGTCAGTCAGTCCGTCAGTCACAGTCAGTCAGTCAGTCCGTCAGTCAGTCCGTCCGTCAGTCAGACCGTCAGTCAGTCCATCAGTCAGTCCGTCAGTCAGTCAGACCGTCAGTCAGTCAGACCGTCAGTCAGTCCATCAGTCCGTCAGTCCGTCAGTCCGTCAGTCCGTCCGTCCGTCGGTCCGTGTCCGTCGTTGTGTCGGTCCGTGTCCGTCGTTGTGTCGGTCCGTGTCCGTCGTTGTGTCGGTCCGTGTCCGTCGTTGTGTCGGTCCGTGTCCGTCGTTGTGTCGGTCCGTGTCCGTCGTTGTGTCGGTCCGTGTCCGTCGTTGTGTCGGTCCGTGTCCGTCGTTGTGTCGGTCCGTGTCCGTCGTTGTGTCGGTCCGTGTCCGTCGTTGTGTCGGTCCGTGTCCGTCTGTCGGTCCATGTCCGTCTGTCGGTCCGTGACCATCTATCTGTCTCTCTGGTTGTCTACAAACGTCAGTTTATGATCGAGGAGCAGCTTATTTACATTGAATGTTTTATTAAGAACACAAATCAGAACATTAATCAGAAAATGAACCTGTAGTTTTGCACTACTTTGGCAGTGGCTTCATCCCGATCACAAATGCTCATTGAAGATTGAGATCGTTTATTTAACTGTCTGCCAGCCTGGCAACCAAACAAAACTGAAAATCATTCCAAACAGGAAACACTGTGTTTTGGGACATTATAAAGGACACAAACAACCGGTACAAATAACTAATGTAACAGGTGGTGTAAATGACGATACAGCAACGGTGGTAAACTTCCGAAAAAACTATTTTTCGACAAACTTTAAAATGTTTATTTAAATCGATTTATATACTTAAACACTGTATAACATTGATCACCTTTTGGCATTTAAAAAACCCTTCAGTTTAGCAGCAGGTGGACAAAATATTACGGCATTTTACATCATCTCAACCAATCAAATTTGCCGCTCGCAGACTCCGCCCACGTCCTGGTTCCTCAACACTGCACGGAGCAAGGTGTTCTACGAACTCGAGTTCCATAAATGTCTGAAAGTTTTAAAATGCAAACGTTTAAAGGCTGTCTGAAAATAATTACATTTTTGTTATAAACATCTTTTTCGACTTCTGGTTTGAGGATTTTCCATGTGGTTGGTCGAATCTGCAGCTGCTGCTTCTACCTCGCTGAATCCAAGTTTTCCAAACTGGATTTGTCATGTTTTGTGTTGTGCTATTCATCGGAATGTTACTGTTTTTATCACGTGCAAGAAATATTTCATGTTAATTTGTTTGTTTTTTTGCGATTCGTTTCCTTTTGTCATGGCTTTTAGTCTTCTTCTTCTTCTAGGACCTCCCTGAATAGAAAGTGTCCCACTATGACTATCCTATTGCATCTTGCTTTCCTCAACACTATCTGCAATATTATTTCCTCTCATCATTTAAAAATAATAATAATAATAAAACATTATATTTCACTCCACAACGATTCTCATTTCTATTGAATTTCCTTCTGCTTGTGATTCTACTTCCGTCCCACAAACCCCTTTTCTCCAAACTGAATCTACATTCAATATAAACGCTTCCATTTTTTATTTTCTTTTTTAATCAATTTAAGAATGCATTTCAACCTTTGTATCTCCTTCATAAATGCTACATGCGTTCTTCTTCTCTACTACAATATATGTCTTCTTCTTCTTCTTCTTCTTCAAAAGGATTATATTTCTGAAGTGTTTGTCTGCTCTGCCCCTCATCCACCAACCACCCCACCACCTCTTGCACCTCACCTCGCTCATACAGCGCAGTGTTTCCCCATGCATTTAACAAGCGTTCTAATCTCCCATTCCATTATGTTTATATCCGTTTGTCAAAGTTGGGAATTTGAAATTAGAAAAATCATCCAGCCCCCACCCTACGCCCTCAAAACTTCATTGTCACCCACCTCGTCCCCCCAACCCCCTGCCTAACCCCCCTCCCCCATTGGTTGTTCAGTCATTCAAACTCCTGTGTCTCACACCCAAGCATGATCTTTCTTCGGGAAACCACATTTCAAAGTTGGCCTCAAAAGCCTTCCGCCGACTGGTCATCCTCTGTCGTACAAAGTCTTTCCTTGGCACACCTGAACTCCTATCCACCTACAAAGCCTTCCTCCACAGCTTGATCGAGTGCGTTCTGTTTATACGTCTGCGCTGACGTGCCTGCCTCATCTCTTGCTCAGCTTCACAATGTGGAAACCAGGGCTTTCAAGATCATTGGAATCTCCTGGGTTGAAGACGAGTCCATGGGTCTGTCAATCCACCATCGCAGACGGGCCCGTGGTCTCTGTCCGTTTCCATTGTTTCTGGTCTTGCATCCTCTGCTCTTTCTGTGCTTTGTCCCCCACGCCTTCCCCAGGTTTCTGCTGGGCTCACAAGGCCCACCATCAACCCCTTTCTGGTGAAACTCCCGAAATCCAGCATCACTAAAGTGGCTGTATGCCTTGTCTGGGGCGATATACATTTAAATAAATAAAAAAATTCTAAAAATTCACTGCTCATCTCCACTCATTTGTTCCTCCAGGAGAGCTTTTCCCCACTTGCATAAACAACTTCCACACACTCTTCAATCTAATTCTTCCCCACCATGTCAGATACCCAATCCAAAACCATTATCTTATATACCCTAACCTCCCCCCATGCCAATCCCCCCTCCATCCAAATTTCCCTCAGAGTTTCTTTCTGTCTCCATCTTATCAACCCCATGCATCATCTCTTGCCCCCCATTCCTGTCCACACCCATTCTGTCCATCCCCATCTATCTTGGCCTTCAACTCTGCTGTTGGTGTTCCCAGTCCCCTCTCCCGACCCCCCTACTGTTCCTTTCTGTCCTGTTACGTCCTGATACATTCAGTGTACTCACTCTTCCACAAGCCTCAACTACAGTGGTGGGAAAAAGTTTGTCAACGCTTGTGGCTTTTTGCATGAACTGCTCACTTCAGGTTCTGCCACAACATTTCAATTGGGTTAAGGTTTGGACTTTCACTTGGCCATTCCAAAACGCAAAATCTCCTCTTCTTCAGCTATTCTGTTGCAGATTTATTTGTGTGTGTTTAGGGTTGTTGTCTAGCTGCATGACCCACTTTCTGTTAAGCTTCAGCTCACGGATGGATGCCCTGACGTTCTCATGTCGAATTTGCTGGTACAATCCAGAATTCATGGTTCTGTCAATGTTGGCAAACCGTCCAGGTCCTAAAGCAGCAAATCAGCCCCAAACCATGATACTCCCACCGCCATGCTTCACAAAGCAGCCCCAAACCATGATACTCCCACCACAATGCTTCACAAAGCAGCCCCAAACCATGATACTCCCACCACCATGCTTCACGGTTGGGATGAGGTTCCCATGTTGGAATGTAGTGTTTGGTTTTTGCCAAACATAACGCTTCTCATTTAAGCCAAAACGTTCCACTTTCGACTCATCTGTCCACACAAAATTCTTCCAATGGCCTTCTGGATCATCCAGGTGATCTTGACAAACTTGAGATGGGCGGCAATGCTCTTCTTCAAGAGCAGTGGTTTCCTCCTTGCTATCCTCCCATACACACCAATCTTGTTCAGTGTTTTCCTGATGGACTCGTGAACACTGACAGCCAATGCAAGAGAGGCCTGCGACGCTACCCTGGGATTCGTTGTGACCTCTTGAATTATTGTACACCTTGGACTTGGAGTGATCGTCGTTGGAATACCGTTTCTGGAAAGAGCAGCAATGGTGTTGAATTTTCTCCATTTGTACGCTATCTGCCTGACAGTGGATTGGTGGAGGCCAACGTCTTTAGAAATGGTTTTGTAACCCTTTCCAAACCGATGAGCAGACAACTCTTTTTCTGAAGTTCTCAGAAATCTCTTTTGATCGGGGCATGACACTCCCACAAACCTGTGTGGTGAAGACCAGAATCTGATTGTGACGAACAAAGTTAATGTTTTTCATATATGGCAGGGTCACCCAAACGCACTCCTGATTGTCTCCCATTGATTGAAACGCCTGACTAAGTACCCCATTTAACTGATTCAACTGGAGGCTCACGTACCTTTTCTGACAAAAAAAATTTGATGTTTGATTATTCTACTCAATAAATAAACAGATATTTTGTGCGCGATTTGTTAAATCAGGTTCTCTTTATCTATTACGAGCAAAAGTACCCGGCAACAATAAATCGCTTCCTGGTGGGAATACGATATACGCAATATGTGTCCATCATCTAGAGTGAATTATAAAAATATATCACAGGTGCAGTGGACTCTGATGCAGTGGAGTGACACCCTATCCCATGGAAGATACACTCACAAACTGCCTAAAAAGTACAAGGCTATGCTTCTGCAATTTAATAAACCTTTCGTGCAAGACAATGACATTATTTTGCTCCTTCAGCTGACAGTTTCATACAGTTTCATTCAGTTTCAGTAAAACACACGCACAATAACACCCACACAATAACACACACACACACAATAACACACAGGAGCACACAAACAGTGTTTGAGGCCTTACCAATGGAAAGTCACTCCTGCCTTTGTTCGTCCTAGTTCGTCACGATTTGTGCACCCGTCGGCAGAACACGACGGCATTTTGCCTTGAAAGTACAGTAACACACACACAAACACACACACAGAAAAACAGCAACAGACACAAACACAGCAACACACACACACCGATCTCGTATAAGTATAGCGAGATGCGTATATCTATCGTCGGCACCGATCTCATATAGCGAGATGCGTTTTACATGACAAAGTTAAATTTAAATATTATATATATATATACACACTCAACCCTCGGCTATCGCGCCTAATTGGTGCCGCTATCGGTGAGCGTTAGCCGAAATCGCGATAGCCGAACTGAAGAACGTATGGTAATAATTCTAATTGGTGCCAGGACCCCCAAGTTGACCACATATTTAACCTATTTTTGCCACTTTTTACCAAGTGTTTCTAGCATATAAACACCTACCTATGTAAACATAAAGACCTGCGTTTCTGCCATTTCTACCATGAAACAAGAATCACAATATGTAAATAAAAAATAAAAGGTAAAAAAACGTACTTTTTTACCATTTTATTTACCTTTTGGGAAGATGAGGGGCTTAGGTGGTTGGGTAGGTTCCGAGGCTTGGGTGGAGTCTTATTGACCTGACCACCCCTATGTGCCTCTAACTCGTCCAGGATTGTGTCAGCTGTAGCACCAGAGAAGCGCTCAACGTCAGACGGCTGTGCCTCGTTGCGACGTCGTAAGCAGGGTCGGCGTCATGGGGGGGGGGGGGGGGCATTCACGGGCCATGCCCACCTAAATGAGTTATTGTGCCCCCCCCCCCCCACACCCACCCGCAGAACAAGCCTTTGACGCTAAACTTGCTCGTCGGTGTGTGTGTGTGTGTGTGTGTGTGTGTGTGTGTGTGTGTGTGTGTGTGTGTGGTGTGTGTGTGTGTGTGTGTGAGAGAGAGAGAGAGAGAGAGAGAGAGAGAGAGAGAGAGAGAGAGAGAGAGAGAGAGAGAGAGAGAGAGAGACTTTGCAGCATGTTTTTAAATTGGAACTGGGTTGGTGTGTTGGTTGTTGACGGCAAACTTATTATCAAGCATTTACATCATAGATTGAGGTCTCGAACGGCAGTCTGTGCCTCCCCCCCCCCCCCCCCCCCCCCCCCCCCCCCCCCCCCCCCCCCCCCCCCCCCCCCACCCCACCGAGGTTACCCTAATGTCCCCCGATTAGACTTGTGCTGACGCCGAATCTGGCCGTAAGAATTCGGTGATCTGGCATTGGCAGAGGGAGTTGACGTGGGCATGATACTGCTCCTCGTAACCTGCCAGTGCCGTATTAATAAAGGAGAGCACCTTGCTTCACTGTTGATTGTTAAATCTTATCGACGTTTCTATGATAATCACGGTTTTGGTAAATACCTCGCACTGTTGACTCATTTATCCCAATTTTTTTTCCAACACTTCGCTTTGTTTCACCATTGCCTATCAACTGCACAATTTCGAATTTCTGAGCGTAAGTTAATTTCTTCCTCTTCTTGATTTCCATTGATTTCTCTTTCCCCACGCTCGGTGATGACGTAAGGCACCCTTTCCCACCATTTCCGATGCGCTATAGCACGTATTTGGGCCGCGATAGTCGTTGTGTTGTGCAGTTTTTTAGGTAGCGCGATAGCAGAAAAACGCGATAGCTGAGTTCGCGATAGCCGAGGGTTGAGTGTAATATACATATATATATATATATATATATATATATATATATATATATATATATATATATCTATATATATATATATATATATATATATATAAACCAAACCAACAATGCCACATCGGCAACCAACCATTTCGTCAACCATTACATCAACCAACCATCCATCAACATGTCCATTTCGGCGATCGACACAGTTTAACGGGATAGTTTTCTCACACGCCGACTCGACATTCTATATATTATATATACCACTGTATATCAAGCACCGGCAGTGATCTTGTATCGCGAGATTCGTTTTACCTGACAAAGACAAATGAAATAAAAAACTAACACCAGAACGAAAATCACAGCCTCGCTTAAAGAAATGCATATAGATACTTGGTTATAAAATCGAAAGATATGTGACTGGCTCTGGCAAAAGCAGACACTTGGGGGCAAAAATCAAAATTGATATTTTGATATAATCTGATTCCCCATGCTTTTCTCTTTCATTTGATATATATACATTATGTTAATTGGATGAAAATTAACGAAGTTGTGGTATTTTCATGACAATTATATTTCCGTTTAAACAATGGAAATAATTAGGTTCAAAGTTCACAATACAGTTCACACGCACAAAGAATGTGCACAAGTAGAGCTTTTCATTCATGAATCATACCAAACATGTATGTCAGGGATTTCCTTCCAATTACGATGTTCTAGTGAGGTACCCGTGCTACGCACGGGTGGGAGGCCAGAAGCAAACAGACAATGCAGAAACGGCGAATACTAAAGCATGAAACCAATAAATTCCACATTCCCGTAGCACCTTCAGTCGCACGTCAGCCATGGACAGCAAGTTCGTGAAGGACTTCCATGAAAAACGTACCCGTTCGCAAACAAACGGGTACGTTTGTTCCATACCCCGTCAATGGCGAATCTGCATATGGCGATCCGCGAATTCATGTTTAGAAAGTAGAAACCGTCACGGCATTTCGTCATTCACTTGAACTCGATATATCTTTTTTCATTCCAAACAGCATAACTCCAATCACAAATGAAATAACGTTTTTTTTTGTTTGTTTTTTTGTTTTTTGTATACAAGATCGAGGCTCGTGAAAGAGCGAACATTAATCACACAGAAAGACAAACAGACACATAAAACAAATAACATCGGGAGCGGTAGACAAGATGGGGAGAGAGGGGGAAGGACACAAACACAACATTTGAGAGCAGGGACCGAGAGACATGGAGACATCGAGAGATCTGTGGGAGGGAGAGGGCTTTGGGGGGAGGCATGTGAAGGGGGGGGAGGGGGAGTGGGAGAGGTATAAACATATGGACACTGCCAGGACTTCCAGGAAAGAAGTTGGAATTTCAAACAAGGTGGATCTGGGGTGAATTAGTGGGGGTAGAAAAGATCAAGGTTTTGGATGGGGGAAGATAAGAGATGGTGGTGAACAGCTGTTTTAAAGACCTGGAGGGAGGAGTGGGATTGAAGGGAGGGTGGGAGTTTGTTCCAGAGGCGGGAGAAAAGAGGAATGAAAGAGTGAAGGTGAGCAGAAAGCCGAGATTTCGGCAGTTTAACCATCAGAGGGTTGCTGGCAGATCTTGTGCGACCTGTAGGAATATTTGGGGGACAGAGCACAGAGAGAGCTGGGGGAGCAAGGCCGGAGAGGAGTCGGTAGAAGACAGAAAGACCACCTACCTGCCTGCGGTGAGTGAGTGAAAGGCCCTCAGAGGTAGCTTCATCGCGGGAGATTCCAATGATTTTGAAAGCTTTGGATTCAACAGCGTGAAGCCAGGCCAGGTGTGAGGCAGGAGCACCAGCCCATAGGGGAGAACAGTATTCCATTGAGCTGCGGATGAAAGCCTTGTATGTGGTGAGGAGCTCAGGTGTGCCGAGGAAGGACTTCGCACGACGGAGGATGCCCAGTCGGCGACTGGCTTTGGAGGCCAGCTTGGAAATGTGGTTTTCCCAAGAAAGATCATGGCAGATAGTGAGACCCAAAAGCTTGAGCGACAGAACTTCTTGGAGAGGATTGTTGAGAAAGTAGATGGGAGGGTTGTCCAGTCGATCTTTTCGGAGAGACATAGTAAGAGAGTGAGATTTGTCAGGATTGAAAGACATGTTCCACTTGTTTGACCAGTCTGTGATTTTGTCCAGGTCTTCAGAGAGTGAGGAGGCTGCAGACTGCCGATCTGAGGGAAGAGGAATGGAGCGGCAGAGAGTGGAGTCATCAGCAAAGAGATAGAGAGGATTTTCCAGAGAGTCGGAGAGATCATTGATAAAGACCAGAAAAAGCACAGGGCCCAGCACACTGCCTTGGGGAACTCCAGCCTGAACAGGAAGGGGAGATGAGAGAAATCCATTCAGGGCCACACGTTGACTACGACCAGAGAGGAAGTCCGCAAGCCATGCATGGAGATTTCCATGGATACCATAGGAGGAGAGTTTGGTGAGCAGAGCTGGGTGCCAGACCGTATCAAAGGCACGTGATATGTCAAGGGAGACAGCTCTGATTTCCTGTTTGGCATTGAGGACCTCCATCCATTGTTGAGACAGCAGAAGCAGCATGTCCAGAGTAGAGTGACCTGGTCTGAAACCAAATTGATGATCAGAGATCAAGCCATTGGAGAAGAGGAAAGATTTCATATCCGAAGCAATGATGGATTCCATGACTTTGCTGATAATTGGGAGCAGGCTGATTGGTCTGTAGTTGCAAGGATCTGTTTTTGCACCTTTTTTGTGTAAAGCGGTAATGTTAGCTGATTTCCAGGATGCTGGCAGATGACCTTGAGCAAAAGATAGGGTGAAAAGAACAGAGAGAGGGTGAGATAGAGCGGCAGAGCAGGATTTTAGGACCCGTGGGCTGATGCCGTCTGGTCCAGTTGCAGAATCAGAGTCGAGGTTTGACAAAAACTCCTCCACCTTGTCAGGAGAGAAGGACACAGAGTTCAGGAGCAGTTGGGTTCGACTGGGAAAGGTGGGAACAGAGAGAGATGGGTTTGGGACTAAGGATTTTGAGGCAAACACAGAGTTGAGGCATTCGGCTTTGTCACGTGCGATGTCAACTGTGTGGCCATTTGAGGTAAGGGAGGGGATGGAGGGGGAACAAACACCAGAAACGGATTTGACCAGACGCCACCAGGATTTGGAGGACGGAGACAGGTTTGAGAGTTCATTCTTGAGTGAGGAGAGATAGTGCTTCCTGGCACTCCTGAGGGTAGACACACACTTGTTCCGAGCTTGGTGGAAGGAACTGAGATTGCCTTCAGTTGGATTAGCCTTCCAAGAGGCAAAGGCAAGTTGTTTCAGGGCAACTGCCTCCCCACAAGATTCAGTGTACCATGGACGGGAGGAAGGGTAAGACAACTGAAGGCGAGATGGGATAAATCTGTGCATGAGAGAGATCAGTTTGCTTTGGAAGAATTCCCAGCAAGAATTGATGTCAGAGGCAGTGGAGATGGGAGACAAATCCAGACGATTGATGGCTGCTTGAAGACCGTCCCAGTCGGCCTGAGTGAAATGCCAGACTCGTAGACGCTGAGGAGGCTCTCTGAGAATGGCCAGAGAGATGTCCACTTTGACAAGCACATGATCAGAAGAACCGATTGGAGCAGAAGAAGAGCAGCAGACATTAGCAGGGAAGTTTGTCATAACCATGTCTAGAAGAGAAGATACTCCATTGGCTGAGATCCGGGTCGGGAAATTGACAGATTGTGTCAATCCCAGTGAGTCACAGAAGTCCTTTGCTGAGGTGCCATGACTGGTGAGAGAGGAACCCACACCCAACCAGGTGGCATGATGACAGTTGAAGTCACCACATATGAGGAAGAGAGAGTTGGGATGAGTGGATAGAAGTTGGTCCATGTTGTCAGACAGTGAAATGTAGATCGAGTCATCACTGTTTGGGGGACGGTACAGAACACATATGAACAAAAGGTGGGAGCGGAGAGGGAGCCGTAGCCAGAGGTACTCCTGGGGGTGAGGAGGAAAGAGGGCAGTGCACGGAGAGTGAGGAAGAGAGTTTTTGATAAAGATAGCCACCCCACCACCAGGCCGAGGCTCAGGTCTATCATACCGGAGGAGGGAGTAACCAGGAAGAGATATTAAGGAATCAGAGACATCTTGAGGGAGGAAAGTCTCTGTTAAGCAGATCAAGTCTGGATTGTCAGAAGCAACCTGTATGGAGAGATCAGTCAGGTTTGAGCGAAGGCCCCGGATGTTTGAGGTCCATACCGTTAATGAAGAGAGAGGGGGAGCATCAGGTACAGGACAGGGGAGGGGAGGAGTAGGGTAAGATGAAGGATGAGAGGGGGAGGTAGGGAGAGCAGTTGATAGTGTGTCAGATATTGCAGAAGAGTTCCAAGAAAGGGAAGGATGAGGAGGATGAAAGGTTTGATGGTGAAGGGATGAGGCACAGTGAGGGGTTGTTTGAGGGGGGGCAGAGGAAAGTAGAAGGTTTGGGGGGGTGGAGGTATGAGATAGAAGGGAGACAAAGTGGGGAGGAGGCAGCTTGGAGGAGGAGGGGGGAGGAGGGAGAATTGGAGAGGAATGGTATGGGGGGAGAATTGAATGGGAGGGGTTGGGGGGGAGTTTTGAAGGGGAGGAGTGAGGGGGGAGTTTAGGAGGGGAGGCGCAAGGGGGGAGTTTTGGCGGGAAGGGGCAAGGGGGGGGATTTGGAGGGGAGGGGCAAGGGGGGAGTTTAGGAGGGGAAGGGCAAGGGGGGAGTTCAGGAGTGGAGGGGAAAGGGGGGGGATTTGGAGGGGAGGGGCAAGGGTGGAGTTTAGGAGGGGAAGGGCAAGGGGGGAGTTCAGGAGTGGAGGGGCAAGGGGGGAGGGGGGAGTTTAGGAGTGTAGGTGCAAGGGGGGGGATTTGGATGGGAGGGGCAAGAGGGGAGTTTAGAAAGTGGATGATTAATGAAAGACGAACATTGATAACAAATTGGGTTTGTTGTGATTTTCAAGTTAGCAATCCGATTCAGAACGATGGAGGAGGGATGGAATGAATGTGAATTTAGACCATGTAGTGAGGGAGACGTATAAGATATTGAATTTCTTTTTTTTGAAGTGGAATGAGTTGGAGAGGAAATTGAGAAAAGCCTTTTAAATAGGAAGAAAAACAGCGTGTTGTAATATACCACTGAAATAAACACAGAAGGGGAAAGGTTAAACATATTTAAATTATATTTAAACAGAACTGTGAACAATCTTCTATGCACAAAATACCAACGGGGGGAGAGCCGAGAGGGACCACCACGAGTCACGTGAACAGGGCAAACGGTGGATGGCAAGGAGATAATGGGGGCGGGGCGAACAGCACACCTGGACAGAAAATACAGGATGAGACAACAGTACACATGGAGAAAGGAAAATAAATGTTTTTGTTTTTTTTTTGTTTTTTTGTTTGTTTGTTTTTTTGGGGGGGGGGGGGGGGTGGGGATTTAGAACGTTAGACAGAGTATTATGTTCGGGGTAGAAGGGAAAAAAACTAAGAGCCAAGCAAAACACGCTTAAGTTAACAAAACACCGACGGGGGTACAACTACAAGGCCGCACACGAGGAGCAGAATACGATTAATTAATTACGAGTTACAGGAAATTCAAACCAAAACTAACTAAAATCAAACAATAACGCATGGACGATAAAATAACGAGTTGAAATTTGACAATCTATCTGGGGAAATGGGGGAGAAACATGTGGTTGAAGAACGAACGAACGAATAAGAATGAATAAACGAATGAGCACAGAGAAGGTAATGTCTTATTTTTTTTGTTTTTTTGAGTTGAGATTTACATAAGGAAGTAGGCTATATTAACATTAATATAAAAAATAAACTTTTAACAACATTCGTGACAAACAAATATTTAAATCCTGACGTGAAGTTCCGTACGGTTGGGTGAATACAATTACGAATTCAAAATCGTAATTGTATTCACTCAATTCCAATCATCAATTGATACTTTAACAAAACGATTAACACGATTAACGTTTAACGATTTAACATTATGATTGAACGACGGTTGTATTTGGATATTATCAAACCAGCGCATTGCCGTCATCTGTCCACTTCCACATTCGTGGCAGGTTCATAATTGTCATCAAAATATAAACAGTATTAGTAGAATTTCAACAAAAGCCACATCACTGTTCATATCGGTAAATATTATTCCATCGTGTTTGGAAAAACCGGAAAATTGGAAAACTTGGAAAAACAATATAGCCTATTTTACTCCCAGGGGTCCCAGGAATACCCATCCAAAATATCGTTGCGATCGTTAGAGCCGTTTTTGCGGTACCTTCGAACGGACAAATGGAAATTTGGTTTATTATAGTAAGATGGCTCATAGTAAAACATGGAAATTTCGCAATCTTCGTGTCTTTCTGAGCACATTTTGAGAATGACATTTTTAATTCTTCGTCGAATTTCACAACTTTTCTGTCGTTTCTTGGAAAAATGTTTTGGTGCATAATAATCTAGAGAAGTTACTCTTTCTATCCATATAAAAATCTCAATTTGGTCCCTGTGGTCATATGTTGACTCTCTTCAGCTTTTTCTCGCTCAGAGAAATGCCCCCAAGTGTCTGCTTTTGCCAGAGCCAGTCACATTTGGTAAATTGTCAGATTTCACTCCAGATTTGGACATTATTTAGTCTACAGCATCCAATCCTCATATCCGAATCCAGATTGAGGAAATGCTTGAATTATGTAATGATAATTATCGATCGTGTTTCCAAAGCAAGGCACGTTTGAGTAGGCCGAAACATAATGGCGGCTGAAGAACCCAGTGATGTGCAGTGGGATGACCAAGATGGCGGGCCGCCATATTGGTAAACCACCACATTGGGTTATTTTTTTTCTTCTTATGAGCACCTCGTTAATCATCTTCAAAAAGGATGTTATAACACACCCAAACATCCAGTTTTCATCCTTGCAATCTATTGGAGGTACAGGTGTATGCATGCAAAGTTTGCGGCTGCTAGGTTTCATGGTTTTGAAGCTAAGGAGGAGACAGACGGACAGACAGACGGACACTGCCTTTTATTATTGTAGATTAGGACTAAGACGATTATAGGTCAATTTTTTTTTTTTTTTTTTTTTTTTTTTTATATGTGCAGTGTCTGTTTTGTCTTGTCTTGTCACTGAACTACTCCGTCAAACTTTTGTGAAATCGTACCAAACTTCTGGTATGCACATATCTCTCCCATCGGTATGTCCTAAGGGTATTTTTTTTGAAAAATGTTCCAATTTTTTCGAGGAAATTTTTTTTTTTTTCAACAAGTTTTCAACTTCAATTGCTTATAAAAGGTAATATCACGTATATTACAAATACATTTGTGCAAAATAATTGTTTGAATTATGATTGGTGTAAACCATGACAAAACGGCAACTCGGGGACGGTCATTTATCTATATATCTACATATCTGGGCAGTGTCTGTGTTGTCACTTAACGACTCCCTCAAACTTTTGTTTCCGTGGTTGTGAAGTGTTTTTAATAGTGTGGTGGTGGTTATGAATCACGTGGTGGTGGGGTATTTTGAATTATGTCATGGTGAGGTATTTTGAATTATGTGGTGGTGATGTTTTTAAATGATGTGGTGGTGAGGTATTTTGAATTATGTGGTGGTGAGGTGTTTTTAAATGAAGTGGTGGTGAGGTGTTTTTAAATCACGTGGTGGTGAGATATTTATAATTATGTGGTGGTGAGGTATTTATAATTATGTGGTGATGGTGTTTTGAATTACTTGGTGGTGAGGTGTTTTGAACTAAGTGGTGGTGAGGTGTTTTTAAATGACATGGTGGTGAGGTGTTTTTAATTTCGTGGCTGTGAGGTGTTTTTAATTTCGTGTTTCGTGGCTGTGAGGCGTTTTCAATTTCGTGGTAGTGAGGTGTTTTTATTACATGTTTTATGGCTGTGAGGTGTTTTCTATTTCGTGGCTGTGAGGTGTTTTCAATTTCGTGGTGGTGAGGTGTTTTTAATTTTGTGGTGGTGAGGTGTTTTTAACTTCGTGGAGGTGAGGTGTTTTCAATTTCGTGGTGGCGAGGTGTTTTTAATTTTGTGGCTGGGAGGTGTTTTTATTACGTGTTTTATGGCTGTGAGGTGTTTTTAATTTTGTGGCTGTGAGGTGTTTTAAATTACGTGATGGTGAGGTGTTTTAAATTACGTGATGGTGAGGTGTTTTGAATTACGTGGTGGTGAGGTGTTTTGAATTACGTGGTGGTGAGGTGTTTTGAATTACATGGTGGTGAGGTGTAATCGTCCCAAACTTCCAGTCTGCACCTACCCCTCCCCTATGTATGTGCGGAGGGGTTCTTTCTTGATAAAAAACATTCAACTTAAATCTTCAACCTAAATTGCCTATAAAAATGTTATATCACAAACACAACAAATACATTTGTGCAAAGTAATTGTTTGTATTATGATTGGTGAAAATCATGACAACACAGCAACTCAGGTACAGTCATTAGCCTCAGCTAAAATAAGCCTGTTTCCTCGCCCTAAAATAAACCCTATGTATATATATATACATATATATATATATATATATATATATATATATATATATATATATATATATACACAGACTTGGCATTTAATATGGAATTATTTTTTTTTTCTTGACTTGGTTTTACTTTCTGAACTCAGTATATCAATCTGGTGAGTTTATTTTACCCTTCGGTGATGTCTTTGTTGAAAGAACCATGTCACTGATTGTCTTTCGCAGCAAGAAGTCAATAACAGATTATATCACAGGTGGCGTGACAAAATGTACGGACAGGTACATTTGATGATTGGCTTCACAATCGGGTATATAAGGGTTGTTGTGTTCTGTATTAGTGGAAAACAACTGCTGCACGTCTACAAAAGTTATTGCCGCTTCCTCTGGAGATGGTCCGTCAACTTGACAATGCTGTTTGTCATGGAGTGGTGGCTTTACGAAATTCTGGCATGAAACAGCGTGCTATTGCTCGGCAGTATGGCATCACTCAAGGTCAGGTGTCAAAGATCCTGAAACGAAATGCTCAGAGGGGTGTCCCTACTCCAACACCGAGGCCAGGACGTCCACGCAGAACCACAAGGAGAGATGATCGCCAGCTGCACCGGTTAGTCTGCAATGGCCGTACCAAGTCAGCTAATCGGCTTAGGGCTGAGTGGCAGCAACTGACAAATGTGCCTGTATCCAGAAGGCTAGTCGACCAACGACTGGTTCAAGCAGGCTATCGTGCCAGGCGTCCCCTGAGAAAGCCACGCCTGACCAGACAACACAGCCAGCGCCGATTGCAGTGGGCCAGAGAGCACAGTCAATGGCAGCCAGGACACTGGAATCACGTGACCTTCAGTGGCGAGTCTAGATTTCTGGTCTATCGTCAAGATGGCCGCGTCCAAGTACGCAGACAAGTGCATGAAGCCTACAACGAAGATTGTATAGTGCCAAGAGTCCAAGCTGGAGGTGGTGGGGTGACCGTTTGGGCTGCTTTTCATGCAGGGGGCAAAACTGACCTGGTTGTTCTGAATGGAAACCTGAACCAGTTCAAGTACAGGGTCATTCTGGAAGAAACATTGCTTCCGTTTGCTCGTGCAGCCTTTCGAGGAAACTTTGACTTCCAAGATGACAATGCACGGCCTCATCGTGCTCGCATGATCCAACACTTTCTTGCTGACCATGGTGTAGAGCATATGGAGTGGCCTGCCATGTCCCCGGATATGAATCCGATAGAGAACTTGTGGGCAGAATTAACGCGTCAAATCGACAACTTGGACCAGCAGCCGACCTCTGTGCGGAATTGCAGCAGGCTATTGTCACTGCATGGCAAGCGATTCCTGTCCAAACCTTGGCAAATCTCGTGAACAGCATGCTTCGACGTGTAGGTGCTCTCCTGAATGCTCGTGGGGGTTACACGAAGTACTGAACTGTAATTTTACTGTCCATAATCCCAGTCATAATTTAGCTTTTGTTTTTGTTGAAAAAAAAATTCGGCTAATGTGCAAAATAAAGAGATACTTCTGGAAAACGTACAGAAGTTTAACACAGTACTGTCCATGAATTGAGTTCGATATCAGTTTCCATCACTTTCAAGGATCAATTTATTTGCTTCGAAATGTCAAATGTGGTGTTTGTTTCTTTTAAAGGTCACATTAACAAAATCTAGAATAATTTCAACATAATTCCAATGAACTTTTGGTAATAAGACATCTTGAAAAGTAAGTTCACCCCCACAAAAAATATATTCCATATTAAATGCCAAGTCTGTATATATCATCGATCTGTATACAGAAACAGAAAATTCCAAAGGGTTCACAAATGTTTTCTCACCACTGCACACATAAAAAAAAGAGTTTGCTTTGAACAAGTCTTCGAATTACAAAAACTATCTGCACCTCTAGATTTGTACATCGATTTTGCATTTCAATCGCGTTTGCAGGAAATAATTAATCAATTCCAAAACGACATGGATAGCGAGTGTTCTGAAAATGACAATTTATGTATTTTCTTGTGATGTCATCCTTCAATCGAGCGGAATGATCAATGATTTTATTGTCATTGCGATGGAGAATTCAGTGCAAGCCGGATTATTTATTATTGTTAAATTATAATAGATTGATCGGACATTGCTGTTGGTTTACATGAAGTTGGACAAGCAGGACATGAAATGACACGTTGTCGAACAGACACACACACATATATAGAAGACTATACTTCATGCTTATGGTGTGCATGGGTGGAGTGTGTGTGTGGTATAATTAATGTAATGGTGTGCATGTGTGGTGTGTGCGTGTGTGTGTGTGTGTGTGTGTGTGTGTGTGTGTGTGTGTGTGTGTGTGTGTGTGTGTGTGTGTGCTGAGTGGTATAATTAATCTAATGGTGTGCACATGTGTGGTGTGTGTCAGAGTTGTATGGTGTAATTAATACAATGGTGTGGTGTGTGTGAGCATTGTTTGGTATAATTAATCTCATGGTGTGCACATGTATGGTGTGTGTCAGAGTTGTATGGTGTAATTAATACAATGGTGTGGTGTGTGTGTGAGCATCGTTTGGTATAATTAATCTAATGGTGTGCACATGTGTGGTGTGTATCAGAGTTGTATGGTGTAATTAATACAATGGTGTGGTGTGTGTGTGAGCATTGTTTGGTATAATTAATCTAATGGTGTGCACATGTGTGGTGTGTGTCAGAGTTGTATGGTGTAATTAATACAATGGTGTGGTGTGTGTGAGCATTGTTTGGTATAATTAATCTCATGGTGTGCACATGTATGGTGTGTGTCAGAGTTGTATGGTGTAATTAATACAATGGTGTGGTGTGTGTGTGAGCATCGTTTGGTATAATTAATCTCATGGTGTGCACATGTGTGGTGTGTGTCAGAGTTGTATGGTGTAATTCATACAATGGTGTGGTGTGTGTGTGTGAGCATTGTTTGGTATAATTAATCTAAAATCTTCCACTTTTCAAATTAATACACATCAACATCAGTCACATTTAACTTTCACTCACTTGAATGGATTCCATTTATTACTTTCATATAAAATGATATTGTCATGATGATAAAACCATCAATAACAAATGGTTATTTGTAATTACATTTGGCAAAATGTTACTAAGGCAGTCAGTGTTGACATCCTAAGTTGGTGACCAAAACTGGGCGGCTCCGCACAACAGCTGAGCAAGCGAGTCTTCAAACAACATCTGCGGAGTGGTTTCTACACACAAACTCTTTGGAGCCATTGTTGGCCTCTGTGAGTTCCTGGAACCCCGGATGGGTGGCATGGATCTCTTGGGAGAATCACTTCCTGAAAATAAGAGACACTTTTAGCAGGTTTACAGGTTCAGGAAAGTTAATATTGTTACAGACACGACTTTGATGTTAAAGTGGGCCGAGCGGAATGGCCGTCGTGTCCGCACAAATTACCACAAATTACCCGACTATACTCGACGTTGACGAGCCGCGCTATGCTGGCTCAATAGGAAAGAGAAGACACCCGGCTGGGTTATAATGACACAATACGACACCAGGGGTTCAGTTCTCAAGTATATTCGTACGGAAAAAGGTTAGATTACAGGGGCTAGAGGTATATTACAGGAAGACAGGCACTTAGACACACTCTTATATTAACCCTAGACAGACCACAGATAAACGGGACAACGCTGACTCACACGGGGTTTGATGGCTAGGAAAGGCAGATAGCGATGGCTCAAGGTGCACTCTTGGCTCAAAGCAGGGTACACGGTTCGGTCCAGAGATGCGGGGGGGTCTCGTCGCAGCGCTCAGAGGTGACGTTCTTTCTCAGGCCTCTCCAAACTCAGGCGCATCCGTTTCAGCGCTCGCAGGTCCGTCTTTCTCCAGCTCGGGGCGCATCTCACGTCACGTCCGGCAAGCGGCTGCGTATATCCGGCGGGGAGTGACACGCCCTCGGCTCGTTAGCTCCGCCCAGATGGAATCGGTCCGCCCTTCTCATTGGGTGCGTGCGGGGGGGGTTACTGGCTCCGCCCCCGACGAGGAGCTGACAGCCAGCCCCTTCGGGGTAACCCCGTGGAGCGCATGGTCTATGGCGCTAATCGAGCCGGTGTGAGGACGCATCCTCCCCCGCTCCGCCGCCATCTCCTCTGTTGTTGTTGTAATTGTTGTTGTAGTTGTTGTTATTGTTGTTGTTTGGGGAAGAAGATGGGAGGAGGTATGGGAAAGGTCCTAAACTCACTACTGATGCCATATAATCACATTCTGGTGCAACGAAGAGTCATAATTAATGGAGACGAGGCCTTAACTGACATAGAATAAGAATAACTAGGAAGATGTCCGAAAGTTGTCTACGTGTGGTGCGGTGGACCTGGGCACGACATTTAATGGGGGAATAAGGGGAAGGTCGGCTCTACTGATTGTTATTTACATGCAATGGGACTAGGGAATGGGGGATCGGGGAAAGTTGGGGAGTATCGGAGAAAATAGGGGAATATTTACAAGCGGATATGGAGGCCAAATTCCATATTCGCAACATTGCACCCTTCTCTACCCTCGGGGCGTCCCGACCCGATAAATTTTTACCTACTTTAGTGTGGCACGCAATGTAGTTCCCTCTACTATTAACTCTACCCTGAGTGCGACAGTTTTACAGATATTCACAAATGAGTAAATATGTCCCCCTGCGACGTTGCACCCTTCTCCTCACAGAAACACACCCACAGGATAACCGAATCCGGAAAGAATTCGCAAACTACACATACAGCCGGTAGGGAGCATTATTTACAAGATTACGCTGATATCTACACTACGATCCAGGACCTGTCTTTGGAGGAACACATGCAGATGTTATGCATAGAGAGAGCGCGCTTGCCAACATCGATACACCAACCCACGAGTGCTCTGTGGCCGACGGCCTTTAATAACGTGCAGAGCACCCTTCCCGAGCATCAACAGCACCACCCCACCACCAATCGGTGCAGTCACCATTGTTCATTGGAATAAAAATAAATTCGACAACCCCTAACCCTGCAGGTGTCTCTTGCTCTTCTTGTGGTGCACTTGGTGTTAATTAAAAGTGGTTCACCTGTATGGCATAGGTGCCACGTTGACCCATAGGTCCATCCCCGGGTGGTGCTTGGCCGCAAACGAACTGCGGTCCATTGTGGGTGGCCACAAACATTGCGGTCCATATGGTGTACCGATCCAGGCAGCGAACAGCGAAAGTGCAGGCCCACAACTGCGTAGCCAGCACCTCTCTCTCCTCTCTCTCTACCCCAAAGCCAGATCCTCGGAGGTGGGAGACAAAAGAAGAAACAAGTGAGTAAGGTGGTAAGGGCGCAAAAGTGCACGCAATGTAAGGTGATGCACACTGGGGGCACATGGGAACCAGGTGAGACAGGTACGTTCCTATCGTACGCCCCCCCCCCACCAGGTAACCTACATGGCCCCTCCCTTACCCCTTACTGTATCCACAAAACACAACACTACCCATAAACATCTACTTTACAAATCAACAAACATCTCTACTGTCTTCCCCGTTCCTCCCATATACCAAATTCGTCTTCTCTCCCTCCTAACCAATCAAATTTGCCATTTTCAACTCTCATCAAAATTTGCCATCTCCAACTCAACATCAAAATTTGCCATTACCAATTCATCATCAGTCCCTCCTAGGGAGGGAGAGATGGAATCACCCCAATGTCTCATCCACGTCGTGATGCGTCTCACAAATCCTCACAGCAATCTCATTTCCTGCACAAAACAAAGAAAACACAGGTGTGGAGTCATCATCATCACCACAGGTAAGTGGCTGCGTATGGTGCGACAGGTTCATCAATCCTAACTATCTCCTAAATGACTTTAACAACTTTACACTACCCGGGGTCTTTCTCCGGCCAAACCATTGGCCCTCTTACACTATGGGTTCTCAAAACCAATTCCCATTGGCCAAACTGTGGTGCTCTTCAATTTGGGGTCTCACTCCCCCGATTCATCTCCCGGTGCCCTCGTACAATTTCTGGGCTGCGACGTGTACCTCTCCCAGTGGGTCTACCCACCTGCACACCTCCACCACTGCTGTTGCCTCCGAGCTTACCTGCTCCTTACCCTAACCTAACTACCAGGGGAAGGCCCTCTGGCTCTCTCCCCACTCCGTGCCCTCTCTGGCACTGGGCTGCCCGATCCACACCCGGGATCCTCAGGCACCCACTCACAACTACCGGCTCCCAGAGCCCACCTGCGGCCTCACCTGGCCGACATCCTCACAGTGGTGGAGTGCCCAACCAACTACACACACTAACAGGCTACACGCCCCGCCATTTCCACAACACTAATGCACCCATTCACAACACCATTCTGCAACCGCACCACAAATGCCAATATCCAACCACAACTTACCTATACCCTCTACCTAACACTTACACTACCCGCCCCGGGTATTCGTGAAAGGGGTCCACTCTTCCCCCATCCACACCTTCGCACCATGCACACCACTCCGTACCACTTACTCCAACTCTCTCCACACACCTGTACCTGCACACCTGTGCTCTCACACCTGGTGCCACCTGCACCCTTCTCTCCCCAAGCGCATTCGCGCTGATCCACACACTCACTACTCATACACTGCTCCACACACCTGTCCAATTGCACACCTGTGCAATCACACCTGTTCCATCCTCACACACACGGCATCATCTCAGCTAACTACTCCCTTCTGAAACTTGCGCTTCCCAGTCGTCCCTTTAAACTATTGCGCTCCCTCGTCATTATCATCCATACTAATCTACCTGCGTCCCCACTACAGGTATCAGTCACTAACTAAACTTAACGTTACCTACTGTCATCTTCGCTAGATCCCTATCAATATAACCTAACCCACCCGGGCTAGTTTTCACTGCCATACACCCCATAATCTATTGCTCCTTTGCCCCCCTCATGGGAAGGGTGGCAGGGATGCCATCCCACCACATCGGGGGTCTCTCACTACCAATTTCGCTCGTCCAAATCCAACAATTCAAAAATTTTCTATTTACTGCCAATTCTATTCACTTTTCTAAATTTTGTATCAAATCACTACTATCACTATCACCATTACCCGTCTACTTATTACATCCTCTCGGTGCGCCAATTCACATCTACAGCCCGGCTTCGTACAGCCGAGCAATGAATGCGGGTCGTTTTGTGCCAGCGGCTGGATACGTCCCGCATTCGGGGCAGGGACGAGGGCTTACCCGGGCCGAGATCCCACGCACCACTTCGGCGTGGAGCCATCCAATGTCCCGATCTCGACCTGCCGGCACGTCTCAATAGAAAGTGGTCGCCATGACGACCCTTCCTATCGAGCTGCCCGCTCCGCCTAGTGGAGCCCGGACGCGGCCGTTCCACGCGAGGCCCGGCACGCACCGAGGGCCTGCTTCGGCTATAAGTCGTTCTAAACTCTATCCCGTCTAACGTCGATGCTTCACCTGGACGCTTACACCCCGCAGCCCGTTCCTTGCTCACACATCCAGCCGTTTCCATGCCCCTCGTACCGTTCCTTACACACCCAGGTACACCCATTCCACTCACCGCCTTGGTCACACACCTGACCACCGAACACTTTGGCACACATTCGTTGCTCGCACACCTCACCAATACACCGCTTCGCACCCCCTCCTCGGTCACCTCCTCTGTGACAATCACAGGTGTGCTCTCATTCGCACACCCAACCACGTGCCTCACCACCAACTCCAGCGTGCATTCCCACTCACGCTCCACCATTCCAGGTGTGCATCCTTCCATCCCAGGTGTACATCCTCGCTCACCTGTCACAACTAACTCACGCTCCATGTCACTCTCACTACTTCCACCTCCATTCCTGACAGCGCACTCACCCTTACTCTTGACAGCGCACTCTTTCCCCATGCACCTGTCCGTTACACACCTTTCTCGCGCACACTCTCCTGTTACACCCTCTGTAACACTCACCACAGGTGGACACTCTTCCTTGCTTCTGACAGCGCACTCTTTCCTCATGCACCTGTCCGTCACACACCTTTCTCGCGCACACTCCTGCGCACACTCTCCCGTCACACCCTCTGTAACACTCACCACACCACGCTTCCATGTGCTCCCTCGCACACGCGCTACGACCGACTCACTCTCGCCAGCACCCTCACTCCTTGGCACGCACTTTTTCCTCACACACCCCAGAGTCGGACTTTCTCGCACACCTCCTCTTTCGCACACCAGACCTGTCGCACACTTCACCAGTGGCCTCTCACGAACACCCGGGTCCATCTCGAACCCCAAGCCTCTTAAATCACCTGGCGCATCATACGCACGACCATATTGGTCACCACTTACACCGGGTCCTCTTCCTCTTCGCTTCTCCTCCATCACCTGCGAATCCCTCATCCGGTTAACGAGCACATCACGATCCAAACACAGACTTTGGACCAATTCTTTTATCTCCTCTTTTATCTCTTTGTTATCCCCTCTCCGTCGCTTCTTAATTTCGCTCACCCCTTCTTCCACTTCTTCTAATTTGTGCCTCACCTCTTTTATTCCCCGGTACGTCTCCTCAAGCTCGTCCTCCAAGGCTACCTTGACCGTTTCCATGTGCGTCCTCACCTGCCGGTCCTTCGTCTCCATTACCTCTATCACCTCGTCCAACCTCGTTGTCAGTCCCTCACGTACTATCTGACATTCCCTCTTTGTCGCTATTAAGTCGTTTTTTATGTCGTTTTGTGTCGCTTTTAAACCTCCTAATACTGCAGTGTTCCTTTGAACCTGCTCCGTTAGTTCTTTTTGTCCCTCCGTCAGCTGTTCTACTTCCTGCGTCAGGTCCTCTATGCCCCCTTGTAACTTTACAGTCCCCTTTCTCACCTCCTTCTCCATGTGCTCCTTACAGTGCCTCACCTCCTCGCGCACTCCTCCGACCTCCTCACTCACTCCTCTTCTGATCTCCTCTCCCATCACTTGCATCTCCTGCCCAGATGCCACCCTCATCTGCTCCATTTCCTCCCTGTGAGCATCCAGTTTGGTTTCTACCCCCATTCTGACCCCCTCTATCTGCTGCCCCATTTGGTTAACTTCCCTTTCCGCTTGGTCCCTCATGTCCCTCAATTTGCCTTCCATGGTGTTTTCTAACCCCTCTAACCCTTTTTGCATCCCTTCCATTTGATTCTCTTGAGCGGCCATTCTGTTTTCTACCCCCGTTAACCCAGTTTTCACTCCCTCTATCTGATTCTCCTGGGCAGCCATTCTATTTTCTACCCCCTCTAACCCATTTCTCACCTCTTTTATCCCATTGTCTAACCCCTCAAAATTTTTGTCTAACTTCCCAATTTTCTTGTCTAACTCCTCAAAATTATTGTCTAACTTCTCACCGGTACCCCTCGCTTCGTCCCTCATTACCCCCAATTGCTCACTCCGAGCCCTCGCTTCGTCCCTCATTACCCCCAATTGCTCACTCCGAGCCCTCGCTTCGTCCCTCATTACCCCCAATTGCTCACTCCGAGCCCTCGCTTCGTCCCTCATTACCCCCATTTGGTTTCCCAAGTCATTCCTCAGGTCTTCACTTGTCTGGACCATGAGCGCCTTTATTTGTTCCATAAATAGGCCCCAATCCATCGGCGGCGCTGCTACGGTCGCGGGCGCGGTGACCAGCGAGGCGCCATTTTGTGCGTTTGCTACCCTCGCTGCTTCGCTCTCCTCATGTCCCTCATGTCCCTCAATTTGGTCCTGGACCGACCCTGCTTCACTCTCCCCTACCGGACCCCAGCCGTCTTGATCCGCCATAGCGCGACTTGCAAAATTCGAGTTTCGTAAAACAAAACAAATTTCGGCCGCTCCAAATTTTGACCAAATTTTTTTTTTTCCTCTATTCGTTTTTTTTTCAAAATTTGGTCGGGCCTCGAATCTCACTCCCGACACCAATTGTTACAGACACGACTTTGATGTTAAAGTGGGCCGAGCGGAATGGCCGTCGTGTCCGCACAAATTACCACAAATTACCCGACTATACTCGACGTTGACGAGCCGCGCTATGCTGGCTCAATAGGAAAGAGAAGACACCCGGCTGGGTTATAATGACACAATACGACACCAGGGGTTCAGTTCTCAAGTATATTCGTACGGAAAAAGGTTAGATTACAGGGGCTAGAGGTATATTACAGGAAGACAGGCACTTAGACACACTCTTATATTAACCCTAGACAGACCACAGATAAACGGGACAACGCTGACTCACACGGGGTTTGATGGCTAGGAAAGGCAGATAGCGATGGCTCAAGGTGCACTCTTGGCTCAAAGCAGGGTACACGGTTCGGTCCAGAGATGCGGGGGGGTCTCGTCGCAGCGCTCAGAGGTGACGTTCTTTCTCAGGCCTCTCCAAACTCAGGCGCATCCGTTTCAGCGCTCGCAGGTCCGTCTTTCTCCAGCTCGGGGCGCATCTCACGTCACGTCCGGCAAGCGGCTGCGTATATCCGGCGGGGAGTGACACGCCCTCGGCTCGTTAGCTCCGCCCAGATGGAATCGGTCCGCCCTTCTCATTGGGTGCGTGCGGGGGGGGTTACTGGCTCCGCCCCCGACGAGGAGCTGACAGCCAGCCCCTTCGGGGTAACCCCGTGGAGCGCATGGTCTATGGCGCTAATCGAGCCGGTGTGAGGACGCATCCTCCCCCGCTCCGCCGCCATCTCCTCTGTTGTTGTTGTAATTGTTGTTGTAGTTGTTGTTATTGTTGTTGTTTGGGGAAGAAGATGGGAGGAGGTATGGGAAAGGTCCTAAACTCACTACTGATGCCATATAATCACATTCTGGTGCAACGAAGAGTCATAATTAATGGAGACGAGGCCTTAACTGACATAGAATAAGAATAACTAGGAAGATGTCCGAAAGTTGTCTACGTGTGGTGCGGTGGACCTGGGCACGACATTTAATGGGGGAATAAGGGGAAGGTCGGCTCTACTGATTGTTATTTACATGCAATGGGACTAGGGAATGGGGGATCGGGGAAAGTTGGGGAGTATCGGAGAAAATAGGGGAATATTTACAAGCGGATATGGAGGCCAAATTCCATATTCGCAACAATATTATGAGAAGGTTTTCTTGTGATGGCCTCAGAAAAACTTCAGTGAAACTTCACACCAAGGTCCTTTTTAACTGGTTTACAGTTTAACACCAAACTACCACAATTTCTCATTTTCAAGAATAATTTAAGATGGTTGCCACGATAAAAAAAGGATTTCTGTTCCCAAGGGCCTAGTTCGTACATCGAGACCTCATTTTCAGTACCACAACAAGTTTGCCCTAAGAACAACTACACTTGGGAACCCCCTTCGAACAGTTTGATAATGCTTTGGTTACTGTGCACATGATTCCTACACATCCTTCATTAACTTCGGTCTCTCAACAGGAAAGCTGTGCTCAGAGCTGCAGCCATTAATCTTCAAAAGATACAAGCACAGCTACACAAAGAGCAGGAGATTCACACCGTGGTGAATAGAGAGAAGGTGTGTGCTCACATGTACAGGGTCTTCAAAAAGTATTCACACCCCATGACCTTTTCACATTTTGTTGTTTCAGCCTGAATTTAAAATGGATTAAATTGAGATTTTTTTTGTTACTGATCTACAAATAATACCCTATAATGGCAAAGTGGATTTTTTTATAGAAATGTCCTACAACTCAAAAATAAAAAGCTCAAATGTCTTGAGTCAATAAGTATTCAACCCCTTTGCTATGACACTCCAAATTGAGCTCAGGTGTATCAAATTTCCTTTGATCATCCTTGAAATGTCTCCACAACCTGATTGGAGTCCACCTGTGGCCAATTCAATTGATTGGACATGATTTAGAAAGAAACACACCTTTCTATTCAAGGTCCCATAGTTGACAGTGAATATCAAAGCAGAAACTCAGGACTCAGATATAATTGTGAGATAATATATCTGGGGAAGCATAAAAACAATTTCTCGTGTTGAAAGTTCCCAAGAGCACAGCGAGCTCAATTATTAAGAAATGGAAAGAATATGGATCGACCCAGACTTTTCCTGGAGCTGCCTGTCCGACCAAACTGAACAACCGGACAAGAAGGACCTTCGTCAGGGAAGTGACCAAGAACCCATTGACCCTTCTGACAGAACTACCGAGTTCTTTGGCTGAGATTGGAGAATCTGTCGGAAGAACAGTCTATGCACCCCTTCACAAATCCAGGCTTTATGGGAGAGTGGCCAGAAAGAAGCTACTCCTAAGAAAAAGGCACATGATAGCATGCCTGGAGTTTGCAAAAAGGTACGTCATTGTCTCAAAGACCATGAGGCAAAATATTATGTGGTCTGATGAGAAGAAAATTGAACCCCCTTGGCCTGAATGTAAAGCACTACGTCTAAGGAAAACCAATCACAGCTCATCACCCATCTAACACCATTCCTATCGTGAAGCATGGTGTTGGCAGCATCATGCTATGGGGATGCTTTTCAGTGGCAAGGACAGGGAGATTTGTAAGAATAGAGGGAACAATGAATGGAACCAAATGCAGGCAAATCCTTGTGGATAATCTGCTTCAGAGTACAAAAGACCTTACACTGGAGTGAAAATTTATGTTTAAACATAACAATGACCCCAAGCATACAGCCAAATCAACACTGGAATAGCCTCAGAACAAGATTGTGAAAGTCCTTGAGTAGCCTAGCCAAAACCCAGACTTTAATAATAATAATAATAATAATTCATTTATTTTGTATAGCGCTTTTCCAGAAGCCCAAAGGCGCTTTGACAGAGTGGAAAACATAATGCATAACAATACATGAAAACAACAATTGCAAAAAGACAAGAATCAATAGGGAAATATTTAAAGCAAAAGGAGGGAGAAGGAGAAGAGATAGTCAGGGGTTAGATGCTGTGGGTTGAATGTTGAATGCAGTGTTGAACAGGTGGGTCTTTAGTGATGTTTTGAATGTGGTGAGTGAGGAGGAGTCTCTGATGGTGTGAGGTAGTGTGTTCCAGAGGGTGGGAGCAGCGATGGAGAAGGCCCTGTCCCCCCAGGATCTGAATTTGGTCCGGATGGAGGGGGTCAGGAGGTTGGTACCAGCAGAGCGGAGGTTGCGGGTGGGAGTGTGTCTGGAGAGGAGGTCAGCCAGGTAGGATGGGGCCAGGTTATGGAGGGCTTTGTAGGTCAAGAGGAGGATTTTGTACTGGATTCTCTGGGGGATGGGGAGCCAGTGAAGCTTGTAAAGGACGGGGGTGATGTGGTCACGGGTCCGGGAATTGGGTGAGTAGACGGGCAGCGGAGTTCTGAATGTATTGGAGTTTATTGGTGATTATTGAGGGTGAACCATAGAGGAGGCTATTGCAGTAGTCCAGCCGGGAGGTGATGAAGGCGTGGATGAGGGTTTCTGCAGCCGTGGAGGAGAGGGATGAGCGGAGACGGGCAATGTTTTTCAGGTGAAAGAAGGCTGACTTTGTGATCTGTTTAGTGTATTTGTCGAAGGAGAGGGTTTGGTCAAAGATGACGCCAAGATTCCGGATGTGAGGGGAGGTGGATACTGGGATACCGTCGATGTTGAGGGCAAAGTTATGGGTTGATTTTGTGAGCGTTTTTGGGCCAATGATGATTATTTCAGATTTATCACAGTTAAGCTTGAGGAAGTTGATTTGAAGCCAGGATTTTATTTCAGTGATGCAGTTTGTCAGGATAGAGTGGGTGTCGGTGGAGACGGACTTGGTGGAGATGAAAAGCTGGATGTCATCGGCGAAGCAGTGGAATTGGAGACCATGACGGCGGATTAAGTGACCGAGGAGGGACAGGTAAAGGATGAAGAGGAGGGGGCCAAGAACTGAACCTTGGGGGACACCTTGGGGGAGGGGAGCAGTGGGGGATTTGCAGTTATTGATGGAGATGAACTGGCGTCTGTCAGAGAGGTATGATTTAATCCAAGAGAGGGCAGTGCCGGTAACGTTAAAGGTGGATTCAAGTCGGGTGAGGAGGATGGTGTGATCGATGGTGTCAAAGGCAGCGCTGAGGTCGAGGAGGACGAGAATGTTGAGGTTGCCAGCGTCAGAGGAGAGGAGAAGGTCGTTGGTGATTTTGAGGAGAGCAGTTTCAGTACTGTGGTTGGAGCGGAATCCGGATTGGAATGTTTCATACAGGTTATTGGCAGAGAGGTGATGTTTGAGTTGAGCGGCTACAGCGCGTTCCAAAACTTTTGACAGAAAGGGTAGGTTGGAGATGGGTCTGAAGTTGTTTCGGGTGTCAGGGTTTAGACCAGGTTTTTTTAGAATGGGGGTAACAGCAGCAATTTTGAGGGAAGGTGGGACGATGCCTGCAGACAGGGAGGAGTTTATTGTTGCAATGATAAGTGGAGAGAGAGCAGGGAGGGAGGCCTTGACAAAGCTGGAGGGGATGGGGTCAAGAGTGCAGGTGGCAGTTTTCATTCCTATGAGGAGTTCAGAGAGGTCAGTAGGGGAGATTGGGGAGAACCGAGACAGGGGATGGCAGGACAAGGGGGGGCAGGTGGTTGGAGGGGGAGCGGGTGCGGCGGTGGTCAAGCTGTTGTAGATGTTGTCAATTTTGCGTTGGAAGAAAGAGAGGAAGGAGATGCAGTTGTCTACTGTGAATGACTGGGTGGTGGTGTTCAGGGGGCGGAGGAGTTTGTTTATTGTCGAGAAGAGTGCTTTTGGGTTTCCGGAGCCAGAGTGGATAATTTGAGAGTAGTAGGCGGAGCGGGCGCGGGAGAGGGCATCTTTGTAGTGTTGTAGGTGGTCCTTGTAGGCTTGGGAGTGAACTGTGAGACCCGTTTTATTGCAGAGTCTTTCAAGTTGGCGAGCACGAGTTTTCATCAGGCGGAGTTCAGGGGTAAACCAGGGAGCAGAATGGGTGAAAGAAACCGTTTTGGTTTTTACAGGCGCAAGCTGGTCAAGGCAGGAGGCGAGAGTGTGGTTGTAGTAGTCAGTGAGGTCGGAAGGGGTGTGGAGGTCAACGAAGGGAGAAGTGGACATTTTTTCAGAGAGGGTGGATGAGAATGAGGTAGGTGAAAGAGCGTTTAGCTTACGGAAGTTGATAGTGCGATAATGCCTTGGTGTTGGGGCGGGGATGTTGATGGTCAGAGTGATGGCTAAGTGGTCAGAGAGGGTGAGGTCGGAGCCAGAGAGATGGTGCAAATTTAATCCAGTGGAGCAGACAAGGTCCAAAATGTGACCACGGATATGGGTAGGAAAGTCGACATGTTGAGTGAGGTTAAAGCAGGTGAGTAAATCAGTGAAGTCAGTGGTTATTGTGGAGTCAGTGGAGTCCATGTGGATATTGAAATCACCAAGGAGGAGGATTGAGGGGGAGAGGGAACATAGCTGGGTCAGAAAGTAGGAGAAGTCAGACAGGAATGATGGGTGTGGTTTGAGAGGGCGGTAGACGACAGCCATGACTGACTGCGTGCGACCAGAGAGTTTAAAAGCCAGGTGTTCAAATGATGGAGCAGATGAGATGGAGATGAGGTTGGTCTTGATGTCTTGACGGTGGATAACGGCAATTCCACCACCTCGGCCCTCCGAGCGTGGTTTATTGACGTAGGAATTAATCCCATTGAGAATTTGTGGAAAGACTTAAAGATTGCTGTTCACAGATGCTCCCCATCCAACTTGACAGAGCTTGACTAAATCTGTGAGGACGAATGGGAGAAACTCCCCAAATCCAGATGTGCAAAGCTGATAGACATACACAAGAACACTCAAAGCTGTAATTGCTGCTAAAGGCACTTCTACAAGCTATTGACTCAGGGGGTTGAATAGTTATGTAAATTACATATTTCGTTTTTAACTATTTTGTGAAAAAATTGTAAAAAAATAAAATAAAATAATTGCACTTTGACATTATGGGCTAATAGTGAGATACCCGTGCTTAGCACGGGTGGGAGGCCAGAAACAAACAGGCAATGCAGATACGGCAAATGCTAAAGCATGAAACCAATAAAATCCACATTCCTGTAGCACCCTCAGTCGCATGTCAGACATGGACAGCAAGTTCGTGAAGGACTTTCATGAAAAACGTACCCGTTCGCAAACAAACGGGTACGTTCACGTATAGAAACATCGATCGTGGGTCCGTGGCAAATATGCATATGGCTATCCGCGAAGTTCACGTTTCGAAAGGAGAAACCATCACGGCATGTCATTCACTTTTTTTTTTCTTTTTTTTTTTGTATACAGAGTCGAGGCTTGTGAAAGAGCTAACATTTATCAAACAAACAAATCAAACAAACAAGCAAACAAAGTATATAAAAAGGGGAGCGGTCGACAAGATGGGGAGAGAAGGGGAGGAAGCACACAAACACAACATTTGAGAGCAGGGACATCGGGAGATGTTTTTGGAGGGAGAGGGCCTGGGGGGAGGCAGGATAGGTATAAAACGCAAGGACACCAAGGACTTCCAGGAAAGAAGTCAAAAGTCACCTCAAAAAAGTGGATTTGGGTTGAAATTAGCGGGGGTAGAAAAGATCAAGGTTTTGGATTGGGGAAGATAAGAGATGGTGGTGAACAGCCGTTTTAAAGACCTGGAGGGCGGAGTGGGATTGAAGAGAGTGAGGGAGTTTGTTCCAGAGGCGGGAGAAAAGAGGAATGAAAGAGTGAAGGTGAGCAGAGAGTCTTGATTTTGGCAGTTTAACCATAAGAGGGTTGCAGGCAGATCTTGTGCGACCTGCAGGAATATTTGGGGGACAGAGCCCAGAGAGAGCTGGGGGAGCAAGGCCGGAGAGGAGACGGTAGAAGACGGAAAGACCACCAACCTGCCTGCGGTGATTAAGTGAAAGGCCCTCGGAGATAGCGTCATCGCGGGAGATTCCAATGATTCTGAACGCTTTGGTTTCAACAGCGTGAAGACGAGCTAGGTGTGAGGCAGGAGCACCAGCCCAGAGGGGAGAGCAGTACTCCATTGAGCTGCGGATGAAAACCTTGTATGTGGTGAGGAGCTCAGGTGTGCCAAGGAAGGACTTCGCACGACGGAGGATGCCCAGTCGGCGACTGGCTTTGGAGGCCAGCTTGGAAATGTGGTTTTCCCAGGAAAGATCATGGCAGAGAGTGAGACCCAAAAGCTTGAGTGACAGAACTTCTTGGAGAGGATTATTCAGAAAGTAGATGGGAGGGTTGTCCAGTCGGTCTTTTCGGAGAGACATCATAAGAGTGTGAGATTTGTCAGGATTGAAAGACATGTTCCACTTGCTTGCCCAGTCTGTGATTTTGTCCAGGTCTGCAGAGAGTGAGGAGGCTGCAGACTGCCGATCTGAGGGATGAGGACTGGAGCGGCAGAGAGTGGAGTCATCAGCAAAGAGATAGAGAGGATTTTAAAGAGAGTCAGAGAGATCACTGATGAAGACCATAAAAAGCACAGGGCCCAGAACACTGCCTTGGGGAACTCCAGCCTGAACAGGAAGAGGAGATGAGAGAAACCCATTCAGGGCCACACGTTGACTATGACTAGAGAGGAAGTCCACCAGCCATGCGTGGAGATTTCCATGGATACCATAGGAGGAGCGTTTGGTGAGCAGAGCGGGGTGCCAGACCGTATCGAAGGCACGTGATATGTCGAGGGAGACAGCTCTAATTTCCTGTTTGGCATTGAGGACCTCCATCCATTGTTGAGACAGCAGAAGAAGCATGTCCAGAGTAGAGTGACCTGGTCTGAAACCAAATTGATGATCAGAGATCAAGCCATTGGAGAAGAGGAAAGATTTCATATCCGAAGCAATGATGGATTCCATGACTTTGCTGATAATTGGGAGAAGGCTGATTGGTCTGTAGTTGCTAGGATCTGTTTTTGCACCTTTTTTGTGCAAAGCGGTGATGTTGGCTGATTTCCAAGCAGATGGCAGGTGACCTTGAGCAAAAGACAGGGTGAAGAGAACAGAGAGGGGGAGTGAAAGAGCGGAAGAACAGGATTTTAGGACCCGTGGGCTGATGCCGTCAGGTCCAGTTGCAGAATCAGAGTCGAGGGTTGACAGAAACTTTTCCACCTTGTCAGGAGGAAAGGACACGGAATCCAGGAGCAGCTGGGTACGACTGGGTATAGTGGGTACAGAGAGGGATGGATTTGGGACACAAGATTTAGAGGCAAACACAGAGTTGAGGCATTCAGCTTTTTCACGTGCGGAGTCAGCTGTGTAGCCATTTGAGGTAAGGGAGAGGGTGGAGGGGGAACAAACACCAGAAACAGATTTGACCAGACGCCACCAGGATTTGGAAGAGGGAGACAGATAAGAGAGTTCGGTCTTGAGAACGGAGTGATATTGTTTCCTGGCTCTCCTGAGGGTGGACACACACTTGTTTCGGGCTTTGTGAAAGGAAATGAGATTTCCTTCCGTTGGATTTGCTTTCCAGGAGACGAAGGCAAGTTGTTTCTGGGCAACAGCCTCACCACAAGATTCCGTGTACCATGGACGGGAGGAAGGGTATGACAACTGAAGACGAGATGGGATAAATCTGTGCATGAGAGAGAGCAATTTACTTTGGAAGAATTCCAAGGATGAGTTGATGTCAGAGGTGGTAGAGATGGGAGACCAGTCCAGATGATTGATGACTGCTTGAAGACCGTGCCAGTTGGCCTGAGTGAAATGCCAGACTCGTCGACGCTGAGCAGGCTCCCTGAGAATGGTCAGAGAGATGTCCACTTTAACAAGCACATGATCAGATGATCCGATTGGAGCAGAAAAAGAGCAGACGACATTTTCAGGGAAGTTAGTCATAACCAAGTCCAGAAGAGAAGATGCTCCGTTGACTGAGATCCGGGTCGGGAAATTGACAGATTGTGTCAGTCCCAGTGAGTCGCAGAAGTCCTTTGCTGAGGAGCCATGGCTGGTGAGAGAGGTACCCACACCCAGCCAACTGGCATGGTGACAATTGAAATCACCACATATGAGGAAGAGAGAGTTGGGATGAGTAGATAGAAGTTGGTCCATATTATCAGACAGCGAGATGGAGATGGAGTCATCACTGTTTGGTGGACGGTACAACACACATATGAACAAGAGGTGGGAGCGAAGGGGAAGCCGTAGCCAGAGGTATTCCTGGGGGTGAGGTGGAGAGAGTGCAGTGCAGGGAGTGAGGAAGAGAGTTTTTGATAAAGATAGCAACCCCGCATCCAGGACGAGGCTCAGGTCTATCATACCGGAGGAGGGAGTAACCCGGGAGAGATACTAAGGAATCAGAGACATCATGAAGGAGGAAAGTTTCTGTTAAGCAGATCACGTCTGGTTTGACAGAAGCAACCTGCATGGAGAGATCAGTTAAGTTTGAACGAAGGCCCCGGATGTTTGAGGTCCATACCGTTAATGAAGAGGAAGGGGGAGCATCGGATACAGAACAGGGGGGAGGAGGGGTAGGGTAAGATGTGGAAGAGGTAGGGAGAGCTGTTGAAGGTGTGTCAGAGATTTCAGAATAGCTCGGAGAAAGGGAAGGATGGGGCGGACAAAAGGTTTGATGGTGATTGGGTGAGGCACAATGAGGTGTTATTTGAGGAGGGGGAAGAGCGAGGAAGAAGGTTGGGGGAGATGGAGGTGGGAGTTGGAAGGGGGAAGAAGTGGGGAGGACGCTTTGAGGAGGGGGAGTGAGAGGGGGGAAATTGAGAAGAAATGAGGGTGGGGTGAGGGGGGAGTTTAGGAGGGAAGGGACAAGGGGAGGGATTTGAAAGGGATGGGATATGGGGGAGATTTGGAGAGGTGGGGTGAGGGAGGAGTCTATGAGGGGAGGGGCGAGGGGGAGTCTTGGAGCGGAGGGGTGAGGGGGTAGTTTAGGAGGGAGTGGGCAAGGGGGGAGATTTGAAAGGGATGGGTGATGGGGAAGATTTGGAGGGGAGGGGTGATGGGGAAGATTTGATGGGGAGGGGTGAGATTGGATTTTAGAAAGTGTACGATTAATGGGAAACGAACATTTATTGCAAAATGAGTTTCTTGTGACCTTCGAATCAAAAATACGTTTAAGGACGCTGGATGGAGGATGGAGTGCAGGAGAGTTTAGGGAATGTAGAAAAAAGGCACTATAGGAGATGGAATTTTTTTGGGGGATGAATAGATTTGTTGAGCAAGTCGAAAGCAGCCTTTTAAAGAAGAAGAAGAAAAAGGTGTTATAATATATGACGGAATACAGAACTTGAGGGGAAAGTGGAAACATTGAAGGTTAATAACAGTGGAAACTATCAGGGGAAATGGGGGAGAAACACGTGGTCGAAGAACGAACGAACGAATAAACGAATGAGAACAAAGAATAAGAACAGAGAAGGAAATTTATTTATTTTTTTTAGTTTTTTTTTTAGTTGAGATTTACACAAGGAAGTAGGCTATGGGGTGAAAAGACTGGGAAAAGCAGAGAACGAAAGTTATTGGAGCACAAAACGACGGACCGCTGAGAGAAAAACAAAGCCTCAAGGTTGTACACTGTACAAGGCTTCAAAAGACACGACACGAATTAACACGATTTTCTATACAGGTATGAAAGATTTGCGCCGAAAATCTTCCTCGGGACACAATATACGTACACACACCATAAAATAAATACAGTTATAACGAAAATACAAATGGGAACAATTACTTAACTTCGATTTCGATGGAGAGCGTGGAGAGCTGCGAATAAACGAAACCTCGCCGGCAAGACCGGAAGCGGAAGTCGGATGATTGAACTTGAACTCATATCTCTTTTTTTCATTCCAAACAACATAACTCCAATCACAAATTAATCACAAAATAAACTTTTAACAACATTGTTAATGTTTCCTTCATTGTAAAAACTACCAAGTCAACAGTTAAAAGGATTTTGAGCCGATAGGTGTTACGGCCTTGGCAAGATCGATGGAGACAGCGATCTGTTAGCTTATACACCACCCAAATAGCTATGTGGAATTCTCTTATGTAGAGATTAAACTCACGTCGTTTGAACTTTGGCCGAGGTCATTATTTACTTCTAATTATGTTTATAATTCATTTCATTCATTCATTCATTCAATGATGTTTATATACAAACAACACAACATGCATTTTAAAAGGCCATTTTCCCTGCAAGAGCAGGGGTTAGCCTTGCGGTCCCCATGACAATCTTCTCCATTTTGCCCTATTTTCTGCATCTCTCCTTGTTAACCCCCTTGCCCGCATTTCTTCTTCCACCATCTTTAGCCAAGTCTTTCTCGGTCTTCCCCGTCTTCTACTTCCTTCTACATTCATTTCCATCACTCTTCTCAACCAGTCACTTTCATCCTTCCTCAACACATGACCAAACCATCTCAACCTGTTCCTCTTCACAGCATCAATCACAGGCTCTATTCCCATTATCTTTTGCAATTCATCATTTGTCTTCCTCTCTCAACGATACTCCGCACATCCGTCGAACCATTCGCATTTCCACCCTTTCCAACCTTCGTTGCTGCTCTACGTTCATTACCCATGTCTCGCTCCCATAAATCATAACACTTCTCACACATGCAGCATACACCTTTCCCTTCAGCTTCAACGACACTCCCCTCATAATCAGCACGCCACTCAATTCCCGAAACTTCTTCCATGCACATCTCACTCGAGCAACCGTTGCCGAGTCTGATCCACCTTCTCCATTCAGCATGTCTCCGAGGTAGCAAAATGTTTTCACACCTTCCAGCTTCACACCGTCTCCAAGATCCAACTCAACATTTCCTCCATCTGCAGCTCCCTCTGTGCACACCTTACATTTGAATGTAGCTGCCACACTGGTTAATGACCCTCTCAGACCACTACATTTTTGATGAACCCACTCAGCGCACATTGTACACTGAATGGAGTTCACTCCGACACCCTTCCTACACACAGCACAGGGCCACTACCCAGTTCTTTCCACCTCACCACATGCTTTACCACTTGCCATCACCTTCGTCTTTCCGATATTCACCTTCAGACCTTTTGTCTCCATACATTCGTTCCACGTGTTCATCTTTTCCTTCAGTCCATCCATACTTTCCGCAATCAACACCAGATCATCTGCATACAACAACTCCCACGGTAAACCCTCCTTTACGTTCTGAGCCAGCACCTCCATCACAGCTACAAATAGTAGTGGACTTAGTACCGACCCCTGATGCACTCCCACCTTCACCTCAAACTCACCACTGTTCCCGTCCTTCGTCCTTACAGCTGTGCGCGCTCTTTCGTACATTGCCATCACTACTCTGATCAACCATTCCTCCACTCCTAACTTCCTCAATGCCCATGTCAATACTTTGCGTGGAACCCGATCGAATGCTTTCTCCAGATCATTCAATGATGACATTCATGATGACATTCAATGATGTTTATATACGAATCAAAAATAAGATAATTGGTTTTGGGTCGTCCTTTCCGCATATCTCATGGGATTGTGAGTTGGAGAGACGACCGTGATGGCGGGGAGGGCTTGGCATTCTCTCAAGCAGGGATTCAAACCATGTCCTTATAAAAGGTCTTTGTCTGAGGTCACCGAGTCCAATTGGTGCAGCCGATCGGTGCAGCCGTGCAACGTGCAGCCGTTTGTGGGGCACCCTAACGTTATGCGGGAGTCCAAACCTGAAAATGCTGGAGGCCAAAGCTGAAATTGGAAAAACAATATAGCCTATTCTATATTTCTTCTATTATAGAAATAGGCTAATATAGCCTATTTTACTCTTGGTCTCAGGGATCCCAGGATTACCCACCCAAAATATTGTTGCGATCGGTTCAGCCGTTTTTACGGTACCTTCGAACGAACGGACGGACAGACAGACAGACAGACGGACGGACGGACATTTGGTGAATTATAGTAAGATTATGTGTAGATCAGTGAGAAAACAAAATCTCAATTTACTCCATTTTAAATTCAGACTAACAACAAAATGTGAAAAAAGTCAAGGGATGTGAATACTTTCTGTCGGAACTGTAGACAAGATTATCCAACACAAACAAAGTTAATCACTTTTACAACTTCAGAGAGCCCGTGACATAATAGAAGAAACGTCTGACTCAGCATTGCCCTGAAAATGGAAAGTCGAATAAAATGCAATGACGTATTGAACAATGAGATAGTATGCTGTAATGACGACACAGGTGATTAAGATGCTAAAGGACTGCAATGTCATAAAGAAAACAATTTTCACAAAAGCATGGACAACTCTGTCGTGTCCGTCTCTGTCTGTCTCTGTCTGTCTGTCTCTTACAGCTCTCTCCTTTTGTGTATTCTCGGAGAGGTGAACTCTTGCAAATTGTTTGTGTAAGGTTTACCTGGCTGCAGCTGCGTAGGTTTTAGGGTACATGAGTTGCAGCCAAAACCCAAACGCTATTCATGTTCCTCCTGATGACGCCAATGCTGCATTTTGTCTGTTATTTGATTTATCAATTGCGTTTTATAAAGCACCTTTTTTTTTTGGACGCGAGCTAATTTGTCGTCTTTGGCAGGTGATCTCGCTTGGTAGAAAATAATTGTTGGGATTTGTGGTGCGATTTACAGTCACGCGACCATTTGTCCCTCCCCATTCAAATTGTGCCGATGGTAGGCCGAGCGATTCAGTGCCAATAGAGCCCGGTGTGCTCGTGGTCCACCCAAGACCTGGACATGGTACAATATTCAACATACAACTTAAAGTGAAAGAGTGAAGACCTGATGAAGGGTACCAGCCAAGATCAAACAACATGTGGAGGTGTAATCTAATCACAGATTACAGCCACACACTGCCTGGATAATCTATCTATAATTCCAGTAATCTCTGTGTGTATGTGTGTGTGTCTGTGTGTCTGTGTGTCTGTGACCGCTGTTTCTCGACAACCACGGGTCCGATATACTTGAAACTTGCCAGGTATATTGCTGGGGACCCGAGGATGTGCCTTTTCAAGGTTTGAAATTAATCGGAGAAGTAGTTACCGAGCTATGGCGATTTAGCCGTTCGCCGTTCGCTTTGGCTTTGCGAATGGACCAAACCATTTCGTGTAAATAGAGGGGGGGGTTCTGTGGTCGTTACTGCCACGTGGTTTCAAAGTTTTTTTTTGTTGTTGTTGTTTGCACGCATGTTTTTTTGCACCCACGTACGGGCATGCCCTAGTAAATATAACTTGTATTAAGATAGCAAATATAATATAATCTAGGACTGCCACTTTATAACTGCTGGCAGTGATGACCAGTTTCCTTCGCCATCCTACTTTCATACAACCCCACTTTCATTGGATATGCTTTGACACAACCCCGCTTTGATAGAACCCCGCTTTGATAGAACGCCGCTTTGATAGAACGCCGCTTTGATAGAACCCCGCTTTGATAGAACCCCACTTTCATTGGATATGCTTTGACACAACCCCGCTTTGATAGAACGCCGCTTTGATAGAACCCCGCTTTGATAGAACCCCGCTTTGATTGGATATGCTTTGAGACAACCCCGCTTTGAGACAACACCGCTTTGATAGAACCCCACTTTCATTGGACATGCTTTGAGACAACCCCGCTTTGAGACAACCCCGCTTTGAGACAACCCCGCTTTGAGACAACCCCGCTTTGAGACAACCCCGCTTCGAGACAACCCCGCTTCGAGACAACCCCGCTTCGAGACAACCCCGCTTCGAGACAACCCCGCTTCGAGACAACCCCGCTTCGAGACAGCCCCGCTTCGGCAGAGCCCCGCTTCGGCAGAGCCCCGCTTTGGCAGAGCCCCGCTTTGACAGAGCCCCGCTTTGACAGAGCCCCGCTTTGACAGAGCCCCGCTTTGACAGAGCCCCGCTTTCACAGAGCCCCGCTTTCACAGAGCCCCACTTTGACAGAACCCCGCTTTGATAGAACCCCGCTTTGATAGAACCCCGCTTTGATTGGATATGCTTTGAGACAACCCCGCTTTGAGACAACCCCGCTTTGATAGAACCCCACTTTCATTGGACATGCTTTGAGACAACCCCGCTTTGAGACAACCCTGCTTTGACAGAACCCCGCTTTGACAGAACCCCGCTTTGACAGAACCCCGCTTTGACAGAACCCCGCTTTCATTGGATATGCTTCGAGACAACCCCGCTTTGAGACAACCCCGCTTTGACAGAACTCCACTTTCATTGGACAAGCTTTGAAACAAACCCGCTTGACAACCCCACTTTCATTGGACAAGCTTTGATACAACCCCGCTTGACACAACCCCACTTTCATTGGACAAGCTTTGAAACAAACCCGCTTGACAACCCCACTTTCATTGGACAAGCTTTGATACAACCCCGCTTGACACAACCCCACTTTCATTGGACAAGCTTTGATACAACCCCGCTTTCATACAACCCCACTTTCATTGGACAAGCTTTGATACAACCCCGCTTGACACAACCCCACTTTCATTGGACAAGCTTTGATACAACCCCGCTTGACACAACCCCACTTTCATTGGACAAGCTTTGAAACAACCCCGCTTGACAACCCCACTTTCATTGGACAAGCTTTGACACAGCCCCACTTGACACAACCCCACTTTCATTGGACAAGCTTTGAAACAACCCGCTTGACAACCCCACTTTCATTGGACAAGCTTTGATACAACCCCGCTTTCATACAACCCCACTTTCATTGGACAAGCTTTGATACAACCCCGCTTTCATACAACCCCACTTTCATTGGACAAGCTTTGATACAACCCCGCTTGACAACCCCACTTTCATTGGACAAGCTTTGATACAACCCCGCTTTCATACAACCCCACTTTCATTGGACAAGCTTTGATACAACCCCGCTTGACAACCCCACTTTCATTGGACAAGCTTTGATACAACCCCGCTTTCATACAACCCCACTTTCATTGGACAAGCTTTGATACAACCCCGCTTGACAACCCCACTTTCATTGGACAAGCTTTGATACAACCCCGCTTGACACAACCCCACTTTCATTGGACAAGCTTTGATACAACCCCGCTTGACACAACCCCACTTTCATTGGACAAGCTTTGATACAACCCCGCTTGACAACCCCACTTTCATTGGACAAGCTTTGATACAACCCCGCTTTCATACAACCCCGCTTTCATACAACCTCGCTTTCATACAACCTCGCATTCATACAACCTCGCATTCATACAACCTCGCTTTCATACAACCTCGCTTTCATACAACCTCGCTTTCATTGGACAAGCTTTGATACAACCCCGCTTTCATACAACCTCGCTTTCATACAACCTCGCTTTCATACAACCTCGCTTTCATACAACCTCGCTTTCATACAACCTCGCTTTCATACAACCTCGCTTTCATACAACCTCGCTTTCATACAACCTCGCTTTCATACAACCCCGCTTTCATACAACCTCGCTTTCATACAACCTCGCTTTCATACAACCTCGCTTTCATACAACCTCGCTTTCATACAACCTCGCTTTCATACAACCTCGCTTTCATTGGACACGCTTTCATTGGACACGCTTTCATACAACCTCGCCTTCATCATAATTAAAGGTACACTGTAAAGTCACATGGCTTGAGAAGATAAAACTTGGAGTTTCTTCTTCTTCTTCTTCACACAATAACAACTCGATTCATTCAATAACAATTCAATTCATATACAAACTCCCTCACTCCCTTCAATCCCACCCCTCCCTCCAGGTCTTTAAAACAGCTGTTCACCACCATCTCCTATCTTCCCCCATCGAAAACCTTGATCTTTTCTACCCCCGTTAATTTCACCCCAGATCCACTTTTTTGAAATACCAACTTCCTTCCTGGAAGTCCTAGCAGTGCCCATTTGTTTTATACCTCACCCACTCCCCCCCCACCCCCCTCTCCCTCCCCCCACCCAAGCCCTCTCCCTCCAGGCGGGTCTACCGATGTCCCTGTTCTCCACTGTTGTGCTTGCGTGCTTCCCTCTCTCCCCATCTTGTCTCCTGCTCCCTTTATCTTGTTTTATGTATCAGTTTGACTTTTTGTGTGATTAATGTTAGCTCTTAGACGAGCCTCGATTTGTATACAAAAAAAAAAAGAAAAAAAAAAAAAAGTGCACCTGCAACAAAGTGCAAAAAAAGTACAATAAATCATGTTGAAATTTTGCATCCTTATTCCACTTTACTTCTTCTGCACAGCATTCAAGTTTCACGCCGATCCATGATGCGGTTCAATCGATATAATTTTTTTTAAGATTTGCATTAAATTATTTATCGCTGCCAATCCATGTGAGCTATCGCAAATTCCAAAAGGTCGTTCAAGCACTCAGACATGTGGAACATATTTGTAAAGTTTCCACTCGATAGGCTCAAACAGGGGGCAATACCCCGTGGCGCTCACCTGGTATAATAAACAGCATACGACACTGACTAAAGGTATTTTAAACCAATTTTAATGGTTGCTGGAAGACAGTGCGGCATGTAGAATCCTACTAACATAATCACAAGACTTCAAACAAACAAACAAAAAAATACCTATTTTGGGGGGCAACCCCACCCTACCCCAACCCCGAATACCTCCGCAGACCCCAATTTTTTTTAATGTCGTGAACAAAGGTTGGTTCATCACAGCTGATGATGGTTGTGGTCAAGTTTCATCGAAATAGTGTGCGTGTAGTTTCAGAGAAGAAAGCAATTACCTATTTGGGGGAGGGGGTGGGTCAAACCCGGATCCACTTTGACCCCCGTAGACTCCCTTAGAGTTCGATTTTTCTTAGTGCCATGAACAAACTTCGGTACATCATGGGGGATGAAGTTTGTGACGAAGTTTCATCAAAATAGTGTTTGTAGTTTTAGAGGAAAAAGCGAATTCCTATTTTGGGGGTCAAACCTGGATCCACTTTGACCCCCGGTAAACTCCCTTAAACACCGATTTTTTTTTTATGTGAACAAGCTTTAATCACAACACAACAAATATTATTTGTGCCAAGTTTGGTCATAATCCCATCAGCGGTTTCGGAGAAGAAGTTTGAAGTGTTTAAGGACGGACCGACTGATGGACGGACGGAAGCGCCATCACATAAGGTCCCCTTAACTTCGTTCCAGGTGAGCTAAAAACTCTAGGAAAAACAATAGGTTTTCCTCTACATGAAACCTAATAGGATAAAAGGCAGTTAAGCTACAATAGCAAGTGTAAATAATGGGGGTGACGGCACAAGCACTTTGACACACAAAGATAACCGTGTTGGTCCATGCAACACTTCGTCCCATGGAGTTCAAATGAACTTAAAAGGCTACCTTGGCATATTCTGGTGAGGCCGACTGCATCTAGGAACAGAGACCTTCAGAATGCTAAGCAGGCCAAAGGCACGGCATTTCGATTGTGAATCAAGATGGAGACGGATAGCCAAAGGTTCATGTCATGCCCTTTGTAAGAAAAGTGTCATTTATCGTCGCATGTTCGTTTGGCTGCAACTCACGACGAAGAAACCTCGAACTCATAAACAAAAAGCGTCTGCAAGCAGATTGGTGGATGCGTCGTTATTAATATAGAAACACCAGGACTGCAAGAAACACAAAGTTAGTCGACACCAAATGATCGTTGGCGTGCAGACGAGTTTCGTTCATCTGATATTTGGACGGAATATTTCTGCACAATAGCGAATGAACATGAACTCAATAAAGGAAACAGCAAAACCTTTGGGAATGCTTTTCTTCCGTTTTGTATACAAAGTTGATACTCGGAGGTGTGGTGGTTTTCTTGATCCGAAAAATAACATGATCCGTTGCAGAGAAATCAAATCAAATGGAATTATTGCCAAATGAAAACTGATGGTTCAACTGCAGAGTAGAAAAAAGAAAAATTGAAAGCATGGAGAGACCGTTTTTATGTGATGCCGCAGTTTTGTTGAATCTAAAAAAAATAAAAAATAAATCCTTTTTCTTTTTTTTAAGCATGAGGTTGTTTTTTTTAACAGCAAAGGACTTACCTTGTGTAGCCTTCATGGTTGCAGTTATGCAGCTCTCTTCGGCTAGAGCATGCAAGGAGTCAACTTGTATGCATACTGACCTTTACCTGCGACATGTCACAGGTCGACAAGAGCTTCACGTTGCTGCTGTTGTTGTTGGGAGTCTATTTCTGAAATGTGCACCCATTGGTCCAACAGCTGCATGATCACACCCACATCTGTCGCTCGACTCCACCCACCATAATGCAGAGACAAAATGATATGGCCACCATCTTGTTTCCTGGTGGGCCGAGCACAAAAGACCTATATGGTCCTCTGCCGATTATACACTGCCCGACTTTGTTGCGCCACATGTCCATTGGCTTTGTTTGGGTCGAGTGTTCAAATAGTATGGTTTAATCAAGCCCGTACGCACCTCTATAAAAAAAGAGCGTTACGGAATTTTCAAACTGTGCCACACAAGCGTTTCCCAATCGGCCTGTCGCTGGATTTTTAAAGCCAATTCCATTGTGCATCTCATACCTGGAATAACCACACACACGTTTTTATGAACAAAAGGTGTATAACCTCAGAAACTTGCGAACTGAATATACCTCTGACCTACTGCAATCTATATACCCCACAAAGGATAACAACACTGCTTGCCGCTCCTGTTTGGAATGTGTGCACTAGTTTCCTGAAATCAGACCCAACTGTCTGTCACGCTCATAATTGACATTGAAGCAAACCATGAAGACCCTCAAAGGTGAATTGTATCATACTTTCAACAGCAATGATGAGGGACTTGAATGGAGAAAGGAGATGAAAAAAATATATTTTTTGTGTCACGTGGGGAGAATGCTTTCCCTCGTGTCGCGTGGGGAGAATGCTTTCCCTCGTGTCACGTGGGGAGAATGCTTTCCCTCGTGTCACGTGGGGAGAATGCTTTCCCTCGTGTCACGTGGGGAGAATGCTTTCCCTCGTGTCATGTGGGGAGAATGCTTTCCCTCGTGTCACGTGGGGAGAATGCTTTCCCTCGTGTCACGTGGGGAGAATGCTTTACCTCGTGTCACGTCGGGAGAATGCTTTACCTCGTGTCACGTGAGGAGAATGCTTTCCCTCGTGTCACGTGGGGAGAATGCTTTACCTCGTGTCACGTCGGGAGAATGCTTTGTCTCGTGTCACGTGGGGAGAATGCTTTCCCTCCTTTCACGTGGGGAGAATGCTTTCCCTCGTGTCACGTGGGGAGAATGCTTTACCTCGTGTCACGTGAGGAGAATGCTTTCCCTCCTGTCACGTGCGGAGAATGCTTTACCTCGTGTCACGTGGGGAGAATGCTTTCCCTCGTGTCACGTGGGGAGAATGCTTTGTCTCGTGTCACGTGGGGAGAATGCTTTACCTCGTGTCACGTCGGGAGAATGCTTTACCTCGTGTCACGTGAGGAGAATGCTTTCCCTCGTGTCACGTAGGGAGAATGCTTTGTCTCGTGTCACGTGGGGAGAATGCTTTCCCTCCTGTCACGTGGGGAGAATGCTTTCCCTCGTGTCACGTGGGGAGAATGCTTTCCCTCGTGTCACGTGGGGAGAATGCTTTGTCTCGTGTCACGTGGGGAGAATGCTTTACCTCGTGTCACGTGGGGAGAATGCTTTGCCTAGTGTCACATGGGGAGAATTGCTTTGCCTCGTGTCACGTGGGGAGAATGCTTTGTCTCGTGTCACGTGGGGAGAATGCTTTACCTCGTGTCACGTGGGGAGAATGCTTTACCTCGTGTCACGTGGGGAGAATGCTTTACCTCGTGTCACGTGAGGAGAATGCTTTCCCTCCTGTCACGTGGGGAGAATGCTTTACCTCGTGTCACGTGGGGAGAATGCTTTCCCTCGTGTCACGTGGGGAGAATGCTTTCCCTCGTGTCACGTGGGGAGAATGCTTTGTCTCGTGTCACGTGGGGAGAATGCTTTACCTCGTGTCACGTCGGGAGAATGCTTTACCTCGTGTCACGTCGGGAGAATGCTTTACCTCGTGTCACGTGAGGAGAATGCTTTCCCTCGTGTCACGTAGGGAGAATGCTTTGTCTCGTGTCACGTGGGGAGAATGCTTTCCCTCCTGTCACGTGGGGAGAATGCTTTCCCTCGTGTCACGTGGGGAGAATGCTTTCCCTCGTGTCACGTGGGGAGAATGCTTTGTCTCGTGTCACGTGGGGAGAATGCTTTACCTCATGTCACGTGGGGAGAATGCTTTGCCTAGTGTCACGTGGGGAGAATTGCTTTGCCTCGTGTCACGTGGGGAGAATGCTTTGTCTCGTGTCACGTGGGGAGAATGCTTTACCTCGTGTCACGTGGGGAGAATGCTTTGTCTCGTGTCACGTGGGGAGAATGCTTTACCTCCTGTCACGTGGGGAGAATGCTTTACCTCATGTCACGTGGGGAGAATACTTTACCTCGTGTCACGTGGGGAGAATGCTTTACCTCCTGTCACATGGGGAGAATGCTTTACCTCGTGTCACGTGAGGAGAATGCTTTTCCTCGTGTCACGTGGGGAGAATGCTTTACCTCGTGTCACGTGGGGAGAATGCTTTACCTCGTGTCACGTGGGGAGAATGCTTTACCTCGTGTCACGTGAGGCGAATGCTTTGCCTCGTGTCACGTGGGGAGAATGCTTTACCTCGTGTCACGTGGGGAGAATGCTTTGCCTCGTGTCACGTGGGGAGAATGCTTTGCCTCGTGTCCGTTATTTCCCACCTCTGGAAAAAAAACTCCCACACACTTCAATCCCACTCCTCCCTCCAGGTCTTTAAAACAGCTGTTCACCACCATCTCTTCTCTTATCTTCCCCCATCCAAAATCTTATATTTTCTTCCCCCGTTAAAACACCCCAAATCCACCTCCTTCAAATTCCGTTTTCTTTCCTGAAAGTCCTTGTAGTGTCCATCTTGTTTGACCCGTGTACCCCACCCCAGCCCTCTCCCTTCCACAGATCTCCCGATGTCCCTGTTCTCTACTGTTGTTGTGCTTCCCTCTCTCCCCTCTTGTCTCCCACTCCTAGTTATATATTATATGTATTAGCTCTTATACGAGCCTCAACTTGTTATACAAAACAAAAAAGTGAAAAGACCCTTCCAATGTCCTTTTTCTCAAGACTGATGTCGGGTAAGGTTTTCTATGAATGCTCCAGTTGAAGAAGATTTTAAAATCATGTACATTGTACAAGACCCAATTCAGTTTTAGCACCGAATCTGAATTTGAGGATGATATGCGGTCAGTGACACCAACAAACACCAGTCCAGAGATCCATAGGTTTCCTGAAGAAATTGAAATTACAGAGTGTGGTGTTCATGTTCCTGAATATGGTTTCGTTACACAATTATGTTACTGTTTTCATATTCGTACACACATTCTGGTGTTCTACCACCAGACTGGCCCAGGACTGCCGAAACAGTTCCTTGGCAAGGGCTGGGCGGGTGGTTTTTAGCTGGGCGGGTGGTTTTTAGCTGGGCGGGTGGTTTTTAGCTGGGCGGGTGGTTTTTAGCTGGGCGGGTGGTTTTAAGCTGGGCGGGTGGTTTTAAGCTGGGCGGGTGGTTTTAAGCTGGGCGGATGCGTTTAAGCTGGGCGGATGCGTTTAAGCTGGGCGGATGCGTTTAAGCTGGGTGGATGCTTTTAAGCTGGGTGGATGCATTTAAGCTGGGTGGATGCTTTTAAGCTGGGTGGATGCTTTTAAGCTGGGTGGTTTTAAGCTTGGTGGTGTTAAGCCGAGTGGGTGGTTTTAAGCTCGGTGGTTTTAAGCTCAGTGGTTTTAAGCCGAGTGGATGGTTTTAAGCTCGGTGGTTTTAAGCTGGGTGGATGCTTTTAAGCTGGGTGGTTTTAAGCTCAGTGGTTTTAAGGTGGGTGGGTGGTTTTAAGCTGGGTGGTTTTAAGCTGGGTGGATGCTTTTAAGCTCGGTGCTTTTAAGCTGGGTGGATGCTTTTAAGCTGGGTGGATGCTTTTAAGCTGGGTGGATGCTTTTAAGCTGGGTGGATGCTTTTAAGCTGGGTGGTTTCAAGCACGGTGGTTTTAAGCTGGGTGGTTTTAAGCTCGGTGGTTTCAAGCTCGGTGGTTTCAAGCTCGGTGGTTTCAAGCTCGGTGGTTTCAAGCTCGGTGGTTTCAAGCTCGGTGGTTTCAAGCTCGGTGGTTTCAAGCTCGGTGGTTTCAAGCTCGGTGGTTTCAAGCTCGGTGGTTTCAAGCTCGGTGGTTTCAAGCTCGGTGGTTTCAAGCTCGGTGGTTTCAAGCTCGGTGGTTTTAAGGTGGATGGGCGGTTTTAAGCTCGGTGGTTGCTTTTAAGCTGGGTGGTTGCTTTTAAGCTGGGTGGTTTTAAGCTGGGTGGTTTTAAGCTGGGTGGTTTTAAGCTGGGTGGATGCTTTTAAGCTCAGTGGTTTTAAGCTCAGTGGGTGGTTTTAAGCTGGGTGGTTGCTTTTAAGCTGGGTGGATGCTTTTAAGCTGGGTGGATGCTTTTAAGCTGGGTGGATGCTTTTAAGCTGGGTGGATGCTTTTAAGCTCGGTGGTTTCAAGCTGGGTGGTTTTAAGCTGGGTGGTTTTAAGCTGGGTGGTTTTAAGCTGGGTGGTTTTAAGCTGGGTGGTTTTAAGCTGGGTGGTTTTAAGCTGGGTGGTTTTAAGCTGGGTGGTTTTAAGCTGGGTGGTTTTAAGCTGGGTGGTTTTAAGCTGGGTGGTTTTAAGCTGGGTGGTTTTAAGCTGGGTGGTTTTAAGCTGGGTGGTTTTAAGCTGGGTGGTTTTAAGCTGGGTGGTTTTAAGTTGGGTGGTTTTAAGCTGGGTGGTTTTAAGCTCGGTGGTTTCAAGCTCGGTGGTTTCAAGCTCGGTGGTTTTAAGGTGGATGGGCGGTTTTAAGCTCGGTGGTTTTAAGCTGGGTGGTTTTAAGCTGGGTGGTTTTAAGTTCGGTGGTTTTAAGGTGGCTGGGCGGTTTTAAGCTCGGTGGTTTTAAGCTGGGTGGTTTTAAGCTGGGTGGTTTTAAGCTGGGTGGTTTTGAGCTCGGTGGTTTTAAGCTCGGTGGTTTCAAGGTGGATGGGCGGTTTTAAGCTCGGTGGTTTTAAGCTGGGTGGTTTTAAGCTCGGTGGTTCGAAGGTGGGTGGGCGGTTTTAAGCTCGGTGGTTTCAAGCTCGGTGGTTTGCTGTTGCCATTTCTCAGTATTACTATTTTCATATGGAAATGTGAAAATATTTAAATTGTTAATTCCCCTGGGATGTGAGTGTTAAAACTTGCATCATGATAATTATGTCTGTTCATGCGCGCATGAGGGGATTTCATGCTCCAACTATGTTCACTTGCATGAGCCACCGTCTCATTAAAGGATAAACAATGTGAGACAAATGTCCATAACGTAACACACGTCCCTCCTTAAAATAATAATCGGTGGTGGTTCGTGTGCAGCCTGTGGCTGCTAGTTGTATCATTTTTCCTACCTCGGAAGGATTTTCTATTTTCCATAAGATTTTCAAAAAGTGAGACGACTTCCAAATCCTATTTCACTTTGACTGGGATCTCTGCAGATTCATTTCGTTTAAAGTGTAATCCCATAGATCCGGTTTCCATTTTTCATTTTATTACCGTTTGTTACCTTATTTATTTCATCATTTTATTCATTATTTTGTGCCAACAATCGAGATGCAGCTGTGATTGACGTGACCATTGGCTGCGCTCGTGCTCCAGGTACGGACAGTATTCCTTGTGCATTGAATTGCAGTGGATTTATTTTTAGTTACTACTTTTCATAATTATGGGAATTACAGTGGAGAATCACGCACACACAAAATCAGACAATATGGCGATCAAAAACGCATCACGAAATACTAAAACGTGCAATATTCTGGGCACCTGGCGGGGAGAGCGGCAGGACGACCAAGAGATACCTGGTGGCGTACCGTCGAGAAGAAAAATCAAAGGAATGAGGGTCACTCAGAAGAAAATCGGAAAATGGGGCCCAAGACCGAGAAAAGTGGTGACGGTTCATTTTATACGAAGCTCCAGTGAAGCGACATGATTGGATAATAAGCAACCAATTACACCTTACCTTGACTTTTCTATGTAATTCAATGCATTCCCTTTTTTCCAGGTAACATTCAGTTTTTTGTTTCAAGTCACCGATTCCATGAATTCCGTCCATTTCATGTGATCTCGAAAAATCACCCGCTCTCCAGTTCAATATGTGTCATGCATGTAAATTAGGAATAGTAATGTCTCAAAAACCCTCAGCAGATTTTTAAAAACACCAGAGTGGGGAAACTTTTCTGTAATTTAAATAAACAACTTCAAAACATTTCATAAGATCCATTCACAAAATCTATATTATAAAATCAAAATCTATATATCTCCCACTCTCTCCCCTCCCACTGTCTCCCCTCCCACTGTCTCCCCTCCCACTGTCTCCCCTCCCACTGTCTCCCCTCCCACTGTCTCCCCTCCCACTGTCTCCCCTCCCACTGTCTCCCCTCCCACTGTCTCCCCTCCCACTCTCTCCCCTCGCACTCTCTCCCCTCGCACTCTCTCCCCTCGCACTCTCTCCCCTCGCACTCTCTCCCCTCGCACTCTCTCCCCTCGCACTCTCTCCCCTCGCACTCTCTCCCCTCGCACTCTCTCCCCTCGCACTCTCTCCCCTCGCACTCTCTCCCCTCGCACTCTCTCCCCTCGCACTCTCTCCCCTCGCACTCTCTCCCCTCCCACGCTCACCCCTCCCACGCTCACCCCTCCCATGCTCAACCCCCCCCCCCCACGCTCACCCCTCACATGCTCACCCCCCCCCCCCACGCTCACCCCTCCCACGCTCACCCCCCCCCCCAAGCTCACCCCTCCCACGCTCACCCCTCCCACTCTCACCCCTCCCACTCCTCCCACTCCTCCCACTCTCACCCCTCCCACGCTCACCCCTCCCACGCTCACCCCTCCCACGCTCACCCCTCCCACGCTCACCCCTCCCACGCTCACCCCTCCCACGCTCACCCCTCCCAAGGTAAATATTTCCGGGAGCAATGGGTGATATTTGCGAGTTACCTCCGCCACCAAAGGTGGGCAGAGGTTATGTTTTCATCCCTGTCTTTCTGTCTGTTTGTCTGTTTACCTGGTTGTGAACAGGATATCTAAAAAGTTGTGGACGGATTTGGACGAAATGTGGTGTTGAGGTTGAATATGTGAAAAAGACGAAATGATTAGATTTTGGTGAAGATCCAGATCCAGAGTCGAGAATTTTTATGAAGTGATTTTTCACCATTGAAAGTTTAAAAAACGATATATAGCATGATATCTCAAAAAGGTGGTGACGAATTCAGACGAAACTTGGTGGGCAGGTTGGATGTGTGACGAGGAAGAATCGATTCAATTTTGGTGAAGATTTGAATCCGCCTCCAGATCAGATAAAAAAAATTAAAGCGATTTTTCACCAATGAGAGATGGGGCCAAAACGATACATACATAGTTGTGGACATGTCAAAAAGTTGTGGACAGATCATGACAAAACTTGGGGGATGAGTTGGGTCGGCGACAAGAACAAGCCGATTCGATTTTGTTTCAGGTCCGAATCCAGATCCGGTCTATCGGTGGATACAAAACGTAAACCGTTCAGCCCTGCAGAGGTATGCGCTCTACCCAATGTCGTACCTGTTTATGATCATATGCTTTGTCATTGTGGATCACAATCTGTTGAGTCTAAAGGAGTGTTTGCCATTGGTGGTGTTAATTTAGAAAAACAACTCGCCCCACTCGTACCCCCAGAGGTAAAAGTTAAAACAGCAATGTCTGCTGGATGCAGGCCTGTCAAATATTTACAAACAGTTATATGGCTTTACCAGGACACCTTCCAATATTTGCCAATTACCTGGCACAATGTGAAAAGGAGAACGACAATCGCTTCTCAGGTATCTTCTCCAAGGTGGTTCAAAAGTCCAGAATCGGAGGAAGGATTTAAAAATGAAATTTGGGATGATGCTTTTGAGGATCGATATAATGCCCCACACCTTGCCCAGATATAAACCACTCGACTTTCTTTTAATGGGGGACACCTGAAATGTAGTGGTTTCTACCACGAGAGCACATACTGTTGAAGATCTAAAGATTGAAATCAGAAACGTAATGTGCTAAAATCTATATCAATGGTAAGGGATGGTCAAATAAACCTACACAGGAATTGATACGTGTATCCATGACAGTGGCTCATACTCGAGTAATCGTATAATAAATATCCCTGGGATTCTGGAATTTAGAAACATCCTGCATAACAGCTCATTTACAAGATTTCCGTTTCTGGAATTCTGACTCCAGTCCCTCTTTCCACTGCGGTTCTTTACAAAGTTGCTCATCAATACCTGTTCTTACATCCAACCCATATTGATCACATTCCGCACCTCCTTTTAACCACAAATGAACATTACACGGTACGTTTGTTATATTTACTCGAAGTTGGCTATTTATAGTGCATGATGGCCATGTATCAACTCAAAATCTATATACAGACTTGGCATTTAATATGGAATTTTTTTTTTTGTGGGGGTGAACTTACTTTTCAAGATGTCTTAGAACCAAAAGTTCATTGGAATTATGTTGAAATTATTCCAGATTTTGTTAATGTGACCTTTAGAAGAAACAAAAACCACATTTGACATTTCGAAACAAATAAATTGATCCTTGAAAGTGATGTAAACCGATATTGAAACTCAATTCATGGACAGTACTGTGTTAAACTTCTGTACGTTTTCCAGAAGTATCTCTTTATTTTGCACATTAGCCAAAAAAGATTAACAAAAACAAAAGTTAAATTACACCTGGTATTACGGACAGTAAAATTACAGTTCAGTACTTCGTGTAACCCCCACGAGCATTCAGGAGAGCACGTACACGTTGAGGCATGCTGTTCACAAGATTTGCCAAGGTTTGGACAGGAATCGCTTGCCATGCAGTAACAATAGCCTGCTGCAATTCACGCACAGAGGTCCGCTGCTGGTCCAAGTGGTCGATTTGACGCGTTAATTCTGCCCACAAGTTCTCTATCGGATTCATATCCGGGGACATGGCAGGCCACTCCATATGCTCTACACCACGGTCAGCAAGAAAGTGTTGGATCATGCGAGCACGATGAGGCCGTGCATTGTCATCTTGGAAGACAGAGTTTCCTCGAAAGGCTGCACGAGCAAATGGAAGCAATGTTTCTTCCAGAATGGCCCTGTACTTGAACTGGTTCAGGTTTCCATTCAGAACAACCAGGTCAGTTTTGCCCCCTGCATGAAAAGCAGCCCAAACGGTCACCCCACCACCTCCAGCTTGGACTCTTGGCACAATACAATCTTTGTTGTAGGCTTCATGCACTTGTCTGCGCACTCGGACGTGGCCATCTTGACGATAGACCAGAAATCTAGACTCGTCACTGAAGATCACGTGATTCCAGTGTCCTGGCTGCCATTGACGGTGCTCTCTGGCCCACTGCAATCGGCGCTGGCGGTGTTGTCTGGTCAGGCGTGGCTTTCTCAGGTGACGCCTGGCACGAAAGCTTGCTTGAACCAGTCATTGGTTGACTAGCCTTCTGGATACAGGCACATTTGTCAGTTGCTGCCACTCAGCCCTAAGCCGATTAGCTGACTTTGTACGGCCATTGCGGACTAACCGGTGCAGCTGGCGAGCATCCCTCCTTGTGGTTCTGCGGGGACGTCCTGGCCTCGGTATTGGAGTAGGGACACCCCTCTGAGCATTTCGTTTCAGGATCTTTGACACCTGACCTTGAGTGATGCCATACTGCCGAGCAATAGCACGCTGTTTCATGCCGTAATTTCGTAAAGCCACCACTCCATGACAAACAGCATTGTCGAGTTGACGGACCATCTCCAGAGGAAGCGGCAATAACTTTTGGAGACGTGCAGCAGTTGTTTTCCACTAATACAGAACGCAAAAACCCTTGTATACCCGACTGTGAAGCCAATCATCAAATGCACCTGTCTGTACATTTTGCCACGCCACCTGTGATATAATCCTGTTGTTGACTTCTTGCTGCGACAGACAATCAGTGACATGGTTATTTTAACAAATAAATCACCAAAGTGTAAAAGAAACTCACCAGATTGATATACTGAGTTAAGAAAGTAAACCCAAATGAAGAAAAAAAAAATCCCATATTAAATGCTAAGTCTGTATATATATAAAAGAAAGCTTTTGTTTGTCTGTTTGTTTGTCTGCATGCGCTAATCTCCTGAACGGTGAAAGGTAGGAGGAAGCCTCTAAAAAAAAAATGTCGCGACGGGCCCTGGAAAGGTTATAGGCTAGGTGGTGAGGCCGGTCGAGGCCGCCTCGGCCGGGCTGGGCCCATTTCGCAATTAAAAGCTGAGCTGAATTATAGTAGTCAATCTTCTACGGCCGCAAGTAAAAGCTGAATTATAGTAGTAAATTCATTCAAAAAGAACCTGGGCAACGCAGCCGGGTGCTTTCGGCAAGTAGTTTTTATCTTTATACACTTTGTACATCATCTGGAGCTTTCCACTCATTACCTCCGCCACCAAAGGTGCATGGGCATTATGTTTTCACCCCTATCTGTTTGTGTGTGAGCAGGATATGTCAAAAGGTTGTGGACAGATTAGGACAAAATTTGGTGGACAGGTTGGATGTGTCACAAGGATGAACCGATTTGATTTTGGTGAAGATCTGGATCCAGATACGAGAATTTGTTTTATTTCTTCAACTGAATCTTCATTATTGAGAGATCGGGCCAAAAACGATATATAGTACGACACTTGAAAATGTGGACAGATTATGACAAAACTAAGTGGATGGGTTGGTGAGGTGACAAGAACAAGCCGATTCAATTTTGGTTCAGATCAGGATCCAAATCCGGCCTACGAGCGGGATACAAAACGTTTGACTGACGGAGGTAAGTGCTCCACAGACTATATGGAGGTAAGCCCGATATAGTTTTGGGTCTAGTGTGTACTTGATGACAGTCTGTATATAGTGCTTTTGCTTTGTGGCCATTACATTTCAAGTGCTTGACAAAAACCAGGTAATCTAATATAAAAAGACAAAGGCAAAAAATAAATAGCAAAGGAAATCCCATTTCCCTCAAGGTATGGAGTTGAAGTGTTGACCTGGGCACCTTTATTATCAGAGTAAAAGAGGAAGAACACACAGACACACAGACACAGACACAGACACACAGACACTCCAAAGAATGATGAACCACAAATGATGCGACTATAGCATATGGTAAGTATCATCATCAGGTTACATTATTTTGCCTAAATTCCCCTGCAATCACCCATAGCAATTGTCACAAAGATGGGAGCCATGACTCCATGGCATATCCTTAACGTTGCTGGCAATGTTACATATGTGCCAGATCCAAATGTACAACATAGGCTAATGAGATTTCAACTCCACCCTTTACTTCAAGTCAGAACTTGCTCACCAACTGACTAAAACCTTCCACCAAACTGTTTATTTGGGGTTTTTCCTTCTTGAAAATCATCCATACACATGAATGATATAATTGTGCAGTTGCCTTCGGGTATTACCTGAGAATACATTCACAGGTAGCTTACCAAACTGACATTTTGAGGTCAATGACATGTTTACAAAAGGCAAATTTGTTTTCTTCATCTGAAAGTCTATCACCAAGGAAAATCCCAAAGATAAATGAATTAATGACAAAAGAAAAATCTCAAAGATATATGGATTGATGATAAATCACCAAGGAAAATCCCAGATATATGGATTAATGATACATCACAAAGGAAAATCCCAGATATATGGATTAATGATACATCACAAAGGAAAATCCCAGATATATGGATTAATGATACATCACAAAGGAAAATCCCAGATATATGGATTAATGATACATCACAAAGGAAAATCCCAGATATATGGATTAATGATACATCACAAAGGAAAATCCCAGATATATGGATTAATGATACATCACAAGGAAAATCCCAGATATATGGATTAATGATACATCACAAAGGAAAATCCCAAATATATGGATTAATGATACATCACAAAGGAAAATCCCAAATATATGGATTAATGATACATCACAAAGGAAAATCCCAGATACATGGATTAATGATACATCACAAAGGAAAATCCCAGATATATGGATTGATGATACATCACAAAGGAAAATCCCAGATTTATGGATTAATGATACATCACAAAGGAAAATCTCAAAGATATATGGATTAATGATAAATCACAAAGGAAAATCCCAGATATATGGATTAATGATAAATCACAAAGGAAAATCCCAGATATATGGATTAATGATACATCACAAAGGAAAATCCCAGATATATGGATTAATGATAAATCACAAAGGAAAATCCCAGATATATGGATTAATGATAAATCACAAAGGAAAATCCCAGATATATGGATTGATGATAAATCACCAAGGAAAATCCCAGATATATGGATTAATGATACATCACAAAGGAAAATCCCAGATATATGGATTCATGATACATCACAAAGGAAAATCCCAGATATATGGATTGATGATAAATCACCAAGGAAAATCCCAGATATATGGATTAATGATACATCACAAAGGAAAATCCCAGATATATGGATTCATGATACATCACAAAGGAAAATCCCAGATATATGGATTGATGATAAATCACCAAGGAAAATCCCAGATATATGGATTAATGATACATCACAAAGGAAAATCCCAGATATATGGATTAATGATACATCACAAAGGAAAATCCCAGATATATGGATTGATGATAAATCACCAAGGAAAATCCCAGATATATGGATTAATGATACATCACAAAGGAAAATCCCAGATATATGGATTAATGATACATCACAAAGGAAAATCCCAGATATATGGATTAATGATACATCACAAAGGAAAATCCCAGATATATGGATTAATGATACATCACAAAGGAAAATCCCAGATATATGGATTAATGATACATCACAAAGGAAAATCCCAGATATATGGATTAATGATACATCACAAAGGAAAATCCCAGATATATGGATTAATGATACATCACAAAGGAAAATCCCAGATATATGGATTAATGATACATCACAAAGGAAAATCCCAGATATATGGATTAATGATACATCACAAAGGAAAATCCCAGATATATGGATTAATGATACATCACAAAGGAAAATCCCAGATATATGGATTAATGATACATCACAAAGGAAAATCCCAGATATATGGATTAATGATGCATCACAAAGGAAAATCCCAGATATATGGATTAATGATACATCACAAAGGAAAATCCCAGATATATGGATTAATGATGCATCACAAAGGTAAATCCCAGATATATGGATTAATGATACATCACAAAGGAAAATCCCAGATATATGGATTAATGATATATCACCAAGGAAAATCCCAGATATATGGATTAATGATACATCACAAAGGAAAATCCCAGATATATGGATTAATGATACATCACAAAGGAAAATCCCAGATATATGGATTAATGATGCATCACAAAGGAAAATCCCAGATATATGGATTAATGATACATCACAAAGGAAAATCCCAGATATATGGATTAATGATACATCACAAAGGAAAATCCCAGATATATGGATTAATGATACATCACAAAGTAAAATCCCAGATATATGGATTAATGATACATCACAAACGAAAATCCCAGATATATGGATTAATGATACATCACAAAGGAAAATCCCAGATATATGGATTAATGATACATCACAAAGGAAAATCCCAGATATATGGATTAATGATGCATCACAAAGGAAAATCCCAGATATATGGATTAATGATACATCACAAAGGAAAATCCCAGATATATGGATTAATGATACATCACAAAGGAAAATCCCAGATATATGGATTAATGATAAATCACAAAGGAAAATCCCAGATATATGGATTAATGATACATCACAAAGGAAAATCCCAGATATATGGATTAATGATACATCACAAAGGAAAATCCCAGAATCCAGATATATGGATTAATGATACATCACAAAGGAAAATCCCAGAATCCAGATATATGGATTAATGATACATCACAAAGGAAAATCCCAAATATATGGATTAATGATACATCACCAAGGAAAATCCCAAATATATGGATTAATGATACATCACCAAGGAAAATCCCAGAATCCAGATATATGGATTAATGATACATCACAAAGGAAAATCCCAGAATCCAGATATATGGATTAATGATAAATCACAAAGGAAAATCCCAGATATATGGATTAATGATAAATCACCAAGGAAAATCCCAAATATATGGATTAATGATACATCACCAAGGAAAATCCCAGAATCCAGATATATGGATTAATGATACATCACAAAGGAAAATCCCAGAATCCAGATATATGGATTAATGATACATCACAAAGGAAAATCCCAAATATATGGATTAATGATGCATCACAAAGGAAAATCCCAGATATATGGATTAATGATGCATCACAAAGGAAAATCCCAGATATATGGATTAATGATAAATCACAAAGCAAAATCCCAGATATATGGATTAATGATACATCACAAAGGAAAATCCCAGATATATGGATTAATGATACATCACAAAGGAAAATCCCAGATATATGGATTAATGATAAATCACCAAGGAAAATCCCAGATATATGGATTAATGATAAATCACCAAGGAAAATCCCAGAATCCAGATATATGGATTAATGATACATCACAAAGGAAAATCCCAAATATATGGATTAATGATACATCACAAAGGAAAATCCCAGATATATGGATTAATGATACATCACAAAGGAAAATCCCAGATATATGGATTAATGATACATCACAAAGGAAAATCTCAAAGATATATGGATTAATGATACATCACAAAGGAAAATCCCAGATATATGGATTAATGATGCATCACAAAGGAAAATCTCAAAGATATATGGATTAATGATACATCACAAAGGAAAATCCCAGATATATGGATTAATGATGCATCACAAAGGAAAATCCCAGATATATGGATTAATGATGCATCACAAAGGAAAATCTCAAAGATATATGGATTAATGATACATCACAAAGGAAAATCCCAGATATATGGATTAATGATACATCACAAAGGAAAATCCCAGATATATGGATTAATGATAAATCACCAAGGAAAATCCCAGAATCCAGATATATGGATTAATGATACATCACAAAGGAAAATCCCAAATATATGGATTAATGATACATCACAAAGGAAAATCCCAGATATATGGATTAATGATACATCACAAAGGAAAATCCCAGATATATGGATTAATGATACATCACAAAGGAAAATCTCAAAGATATATGGATTAATGATACATCACAAAGGAAAATCCCAGATATATGGATTAATGATGCATCACAAAGGAAAATCTCAAAGATATATGGATTAATGATACATCACAAAGGAAAATCCCAGATATATGGATTAATGATGCATCACAAAGGAAAATCCCAGATATATGGATTAATGATGCATCACAAAGGAAAATCTCAAAGATATATGGATTAATGATACATCACAAAGGAAAATCCCAGATATATGGATTAATGATACATCACAAAGGAAAATCCCAGATATATGGATTAATGATGCATCACAAAGGAAAATCCCAGATATATGGATTAATGATACATCACAAAGGAAAATCCCAGATATATGGATTAATGATACATCACAAAGGAAAATCCCAGATATATGGATTAATGATGCATCACAAAGGAAAATCCCAGATATATGGATTAATGATAAATCACAAAGGAAAATCCCAGATATATGGATTGATGATACATCACAAAGGAAAATCCCAGATATATGGATTAATGATACATCACAAAGGAAAATCCCAGATATATGGATTAATGATAAATCACCAAGAAAAATCCCAGAATCCAGATATATGGATTAATGATACATCACAAAGGAAAATCCCAAATATATGGATTAATGATACATCACAAAGGAAAATCCCAGATATATGGATTAATGATACATCACAAAGGAAAATCTCAAAGATATATGGATTAATGATACATCACAAAGGAAAATCCCAGATATATGGATTAATGATACATCACAAAGGAAAATCCCAGATATATGGATTAATGATACATCACAAAGGAAAATCCCAGATATATGGATTAATGATAAATCACAAAGGAAAATCCCAAATATATGGATTAATGATACATCACAAAGGAAAATCCCAGATATATGGATTAATGATACATCACAAAGGAAAATCCCAGATATATGGATTAATGATACATCACAAAGGAAAATCCCAGATATATGGATTAATGATACATCACAAAGGAAAATCCCAGATATATGGATTAATGATAAATCACAAAGGAAAATCCCAAATATATGGATTAATGATACATCACAAAGGAAAATCCCAGATATATGGATTAATGATACATCACAAAGGAAAATCCCAGATATATGGATTAATGATAAATCACAAAGCAAAATCCCAGATATATGGATTAATGATACATCACAAAGGAAAATCCCAGATATATGGATTAATGATACATCACAAAGGAAAATCTCAAAGATATGGATTAATGATACATCACAAAGGAAAATCCCAGATATATGGATTAATGATACATCACAAAGGAAAATCCCAGATATATGGATTAATGATACATCACAAAGGAAAATCCCAGATATATGGATTAATGATAAATCACAAAGGAAAATCCCAAATATATGGATTAATGATACATCACAAAGGAAAATCCCAGATATATGGATTAATGATAAATCACAAAGCAAAATCCCAGATATATGGATTAATGATACATCACAAAGGAAAATCCCAGATATATGGATTAATGATAAATCACAAAGGAAAATCCCAAATATATGGATTAATGATAAATCACAAAGGAAAATCCCAGATATATGGATTAATGATAAATCACAAAGCAAAATCCCAGATATATGGATTAATGATACATCACAAAGGAAAATCCCAGATATATGGATTAATGATACATCACAAAGGAAAATCCCAGATATATGGATTAATGATAAATCACGAAGGAAAATCCCAGATATATGGATTAATGATACATCACAAAGGAAAATCCCAGATATATGGATTAATGATACATCACAAAGGAAAATCCCAGATATATGGATTAATGATAAATCACAAAGCAAAATCCCAGATATATGGATTAATGATAAATCACAAAGGAAAATCCCAGATATATGGATTAATGATACATCACAAAGGAAAATCCCAGATATATGGATTAATGATAAATCACAAAGCAAAATCCCAGATATATGGATTAATGATACATCACAAAGGAAAATCCCAGATATATGGATTAATGATACATCACAAAGGAAAATCCCAGATATATGGATTAATGATACATCACAAAGGAAAATCCCAGATATATGGATTAATGATACATCACAAAGGAAAATCCCAGATATATGGATTAATGATACATCACAAAGGAAAATCCCAAATATATGGATTAATGATACATCACAAAGGAAAATCTCAAAGATATATGGATTGATGATAAATCACCAAGGAAAATCCCAGATATATGGATTGATGATACATCACAAAGGAAAATCCCAGATATATGGATTAATGATACATCACAAAGGAAAATCCCAGATATATGGATTAATGATACATCACAAAGGAAAATCCCAGATATATGGATTAATGATACATCACAAAGGAAAATCCCAGATATATGGATTCATGATACATCACAAAGGAAAATCCCAAATATATGGATTAATGATACATCACAAAGGAAAATCTCAAAGATATATGGATTGATGATAAATCACCAAGGAAAATCCCAGATATATGGATTGATGATACATCACAAAGGAAAATCCCAGATATATGGATTAATGATACATCACAAAGGAAAATCCCAGATATATGGATTAATGATACATCACAAAGGAAAATCCCAAATATATGGATTAATGATACATCACAAAGGAAAATCCCAGATATATGGATTAATGATACATCACAAAGGAAAATCCCAGATATATGGATTAATGATACATCACAAAGGAAAATCCCAGATATATGGATTAATGATAAATAACAAAGGAAAATCCCAGATATATGGATTAATGATACATCACAAAGGAAAATCCCAGATATATGGATTAATGATACATCACAAAGGAAAATCCCAAATATATTGTTGCGAATATGGAATTTGGCCTCCATATCCGCTTGTAAATATTCCCCTATTTTCTCCAATACTCCCCAACTTTCCCCAATCCCCCATTCCCTAGTCCCATTGCATGTAAATAACAATCAGTAGAGCCGACCTTCCCCTTATTCCCCCATTAAATGTCGTGCCCAGGTCCACCGCACCACACGTAGACAACTTTCGGACATCTTCCTAGTTATTCTTAGTCTATGTCAGTTAAGGCCTCGTTTCCATTAATTATGACTCTTCGTTGCACCAGAATGTGATTATATGGCATCAGTAGTGAGTTTAGGACCTTTCCCATACCTCCTCCCATCTTCTTCCCCGTCTACAACAACAGAGGGGCACGGCGCTGCGCGGGGGGGAGTGTGCGTCCTCCCACCGGCTCGGTTCGCCGCCATCGACGATGCGCTCCAGACGATGCGCTCCAGACCATGCGCTCCACGGGGTTACCACGAAGGGGCTCCTTGTCAGCTCCTCGTCAAGGGCGGAGCCTGGTAAACCCCCCGCACGCACCCAATGAGAAGCAACGTGCCGATTCCACGAGGCGGAGCTAACGAGCCGAGGGCGTGTCACTCCCCGCCGGATATACGCGGCCACGCGCCGGATGTGACGAGAGATGCGCCCCGAGCTGGAGAAAGAAGGACCTGCGAGCGCTGAGAGAGGAAGGCCCGCCTGTGAAAGAACGTCCCCTCCGAGCGCTGTGAAACCTCCCGCATCTCTGGACCGGACCGGGTCGATTCTAACCTTTGAGCACAGGTGCACCTGGAGCCATCGACAACCGCTTACCTGCCATCAACCCCCGTGTGAGTCAGCCTTGTCCCGTTTACCTGTCGTCTGTCCGGGGTTAAGATAAGCTTGTGTCTAAGTGCTTGTCTTTCTATGTTGTACCTCTCGTCCCTGTAATCTGACCTTCCGTAACGAATATAATCTCCTCCGGAGGTCTTGAGAACCGTATCCCTGGTGTCGTCATTTTATAACCCAGCCGGGTGTCTTCTTTTTCTTATTGAGCCAGCGTGGCGCGGCTTCGTCAACGTTCGAGTACAATCGGGTAATTTGTGCGGACACGACGGCCATTCCGCTCGGCCCACCTTAACATCAAAGTCGTGTCTGTAACAATTGGTTGTCAGGAGTTGGATTCGAACCTGGGACTAAATTTATTTAGCCCAAATTTTGGAACACCAATTGTACTATTAGAGTAACAATTGGTGTCGAGGAGTGAGATTCGGACCCGGGACTAAATTAGTTAGGCCCAAATTTTGGGAGGGAAAATCGAGCCGGAGCGCGTACGGCGCTCGACCGAATCGATCCGGAGCGCGGTCCCGCGGTTACGGCGCTCGCCGAAATTATAACGGAAAAAAAAATAAATTTGGATTTGTTTTACGAAACTCGAATTTTGCAAGTCGCGCTATGGCGGATCAAGACGGCTGGGGTCCGGTAGGGGAGAGTGAAGCAGGGTCGGTCCAGGACCAAATTGAGACACGTGAGGAGAGCGAAACAGCGGGGGTAGCAGACGCGCGAAATGGCGCCTCGCACATAGCTACGGCGGCCGCACCCGCTGCACAAGTGGGAGGGATGGCCCAGATGCAGGTCCTCATGGAGCAATTTATGGCGCAAATGCAGGCGTCCCTCAAACTGCAGAGTAACCAATTGGGAAACCGGATGGATGCTCAGAGTGAGCAAATGAGGGTTGATAGTGGGCGATTAGAGGGCCAAATGGGGGTAATGAGGGACGAAGCGAGGGGTACTGGGGAGGAGTTAGACAACGGGATAAAAGAAGTAAAGAATGGGTTAACGGGGGTAGAAAACAGAATGGCCGCTCAAGAGAATCAGATAGAGGGAGTGAAACATGGGTTAACGGGGGTAGAAAACAGAATGGCCGCTCAAGAGAATCAGATAGAGGGAGTGAAACATGGGTTAACGGGGGTAGAAAACAGAATGGCCACTCAAGAGAATCAAATAGAGGGAGTGAAAAATGGGTTAGAGGGGTTAGAAAACAGTATGGAAGGCAAATTGAGGGACATGAGGGACCAAGCAGAAAGGGAAGTTAAACAAATGGAGCAGCAGATAGAGGGGGTCAGAATGGGGGTAGAAACCAAACTGGATGCTCACAGGGAGGAAATGGAGCAGATGAGGGTGGCATCTGGGCAGGAGATGCAAGTGATGGGAGAGGAGATCAGAGGAGGAGTGAGTGAGGAGGTCGGAGGAGTGCGCGAGGAGGTGAGGCACTGTAAGGAGCACATGGAGAAGGAGGTGAGAAAGGGGACTGTAAAGTTACAAGGGGGCATAGAGGACCTGACGCAGGAGGTGGAGCAGCTGACGGTGGGACAGACGGAGTTAGTGGAGCAGGTTCAAAGGAACACTGCGGTATTAGGAGGTTTAAAAGCGACACAAAACGACATAAAAAACGACTTGATAGCGACAAAGAGGCAGTGTCAGACGGTACGTGAGGGACTGACAACGAGGTTGGACGAGGTGATAGAGGTAATGGAGACGAAGGACCGGCAGGTGAGGACGCACCTGGAAACGGTCAAGGTAGCCTTAGAGGATGAGCTTGAGGAGACGTACCGGGGAATAAAAGAGGTGAAGCACAAATTAGAAGAAGTGGAAGAAGGGATGAGCGAAATTAAGAAGCGACGGAGAGGGGATAAGAAAGAGATAAAAGAGGAGATAAAAGAATTGGTCCAAAGTCTGTGTTTGGATCGTGATGATGTGCTCATTAACCGGATGAGGGATTCGCAGGTGATGGAGGAGAAGCGAAGAGGAAGAGGACCCGGTGTAAGTGGTGACCAATATGGTCGTGCGTATGATGCGCCAGGGGATTTAAGAAGCTTGGGGGTCGAGATAGACCCGGGTGTTCGTGAGAGGCCGTTGGTGAAGTGTGCGACAGGTCTGGTGTGCGAAAGAGGAGGTGTGCGAGAAAGTCCGACTCTGGGGTGTGTGAGGAAAAAGTGTGTGCCAAGGAGTGAGGGTGCTGGCGAGAGTGAGTCGGTCGTAGCGCGTGTGCGAGGGAGCACATGGAAGCGTGGTGGGGTGAGTGTTACAGAGGGTGTGACGGGAGAGTGTGCGCAGGAGTGTGCGCGAGAAAGGTGTGTGACGGACAGGTGCATGGGGAAAGAGTGCGCTGTCAAGAGTAAGGGTGAGTGCGCTGTCAAGAATGGAGGTGAGAGTAGTGAGAGTGACAAGGAGAGTGAGTTGGGTGTGACAGGTGAGCGAGGATGTACACCTGGGATGGAAGGATGCACACCTGGAATGGTAGAGCGTGAGTGGGAATGCACGCTGGAGTTGGTGATGAGGCACGTGGTTGGGTGTGCGAATGAGGGCACACCTGTGATTGTCACAGAGGAGGTGACCGAGGAGGGGGTGCGAAGCGGTGTATTGGTGAGGTGTGCGAGCAACGAATGTGTGCCAAAGTGTTCGGTGGTCAGGTGTGTGACCAAGGCTGTGAGTGGAATGGGTGTACCTGGGTGTGTAAGGAAAGGTACGAGGAGCATGGGCACGGCTGGATGTGTGAGCAAAGAACGGGCTGCGGGGTGTAAGCGTCCAGGTGAAGCATCGACGTTAGACGGGATAGAGTTTAGAACGACTTATAGCCGAATCGGGCCCTCGGTGCGTGCTGGGCCTCGCTTTGAACGGCCGCGTCCGTGCTCCACTAGGCGGAGCTGGCAGCCCGATAGAAAGGGTCGTCATGGCGACCACTTTTTGGTGAGACGTGCCGGCAGGTCTAGATCGGGGCATTGGATGGCTCCACGCCGAGGTGGTGTGTGGGATCTCGGCACGGGTAAGCCCCCGTCCCTGCACCGAGTGCCGGACGCATCCAGCCGCTGGCACAAAACAACCAGCATCCATTGCTTGGCTTTACGAAGCCGGGCTTTGGACAGGGATTGGCGCACCGAGAGGTATTAGTGAGTAGATTGGGTGATGAGGTTAGTGTTTTGGACCCAAAATTGGAGAAAAACAAAATTTGATGATTGGCAGTAGTGATTGGCAGATGATGAGTAGTGATTGGCAAATTTTTGATTTATTGAAATTTGATGTGCAAAATTGGTAGTGAGAGACCCCCGATGTGGTGGGATGGCAAATCCACCATCCTTCCCATGAGGGGGCAAAGGAGCACTAGATTATGGGGTGTATGGCAGTGAAAACTAGCCCGGGTGGGTTAGGTTATATTGTAGGGATCTAGAAGAGATTGACATTAGGTAACGTTAAGTTTAGTTAGTGACTGATACCTGTAGTGGGGACGCAGGTAGTTTAGAGTGGATGATAATGACGAGGGAGCGCAATAGTTTAAAGGGACGACTGGGAAGCGCAAGTTTCAGAAGGGAGTAGTTAGCTGAGATGATGCCGTGTGTGTGAGAATTGGACAGGTGTGTGGAGCAGTGTATGAGTAGTGAGTGTGTGGATCAGCGCGAATGCGCTTGGGGAGAGAAGGGTGCAGGTGGCACCAGGTGTGAGAGCACAGGTGTGCAGGTACAGGTGTGTGGAGAGAGTTGGAGTGAGTGGTACGGAGTGGTGTGCATGGTGCGAAGGTGTGGATGGGGGAAGAGTGGACCCCTTTCACGAGTACCCGGGGCGGGTAGTGTAAGTGTTAGGTAGAGGGTGCAGGTAAATTGTGGTTGGATATTGGCATTTGTGGTGCGGTTGCAGAATGGTGTTGTGAATGGGTGCATTAGTGTTGTGGAAATGGCGGGGCGTGTAGCCTGTTAGTGTGTGTAGTTGGTTGGGCACTCCACCACTGTGAGGATGTCGGCCAGGTGAGGCCGCAGGTGGGCTCTGGGAGCCGGTAGAGTTGTGGATGGGGCCCGAGGATCCGGAGGATGGACCCGGGTAGCCCAGTGCCAGAGAGGGCACCGAGTGGGGAGAGTGCCAGAGAGGGCACCGAGTGGGGAGAGTGCCAGAGGGCCTTCCCCTGGTAGTTAGGTTAGGGTAAGGAGCAGGTAAGCTCGGAGGCAACTGCAGTGGTGGAGGTGTGCAGGTGGGTAGACCCACTGGGAGAGGTACACGTCGCAGCCCAGAAATTGTACGAGGGCACCGGGAGATGAATCGGGGGAGTGAGACCCCAAATTGAAAAGCACCACAGTTTGGCCAATGGGAATTGGTTTTTAGAACCCATAGTGTAAGAGGGCCAATGGTTTGGCCGGAGAAAGACCCCGGGTAGTGTAAAGTTGTTAAAGTCATGTAGGAAATAGTTAGGATTGATGAACCTGTCGCACCATACGCAGCCACTTACCTGTGGTGATGATGATGACTCCACACCTGTGTTTTCTTTGTTTTGTTGCAGGAAATGAGATTGCTGTGAGGATTTGTGAGACGCATCACGACGTGGATGAGACATTGGGGTGATTCCATCTCTCCCTCCCTAGGAGGGACTGATGTTGAATTGGTAATGGCAAATTTTGATGTTGAGTTGAAAATGGCAAATTTTGAGGAGAGTTGAAAATGGCAAATTTGATTGGTTAGGAGGGAGAGAAGACGAATTTGGTTTATGGGAGGAACGGGGAAGACAGTAGGGATGTTTGTTGATTTGTAAAGTAGATGTTTATGGGTAGTGTTGTGTTTTGTGGATACAGTAAGGGGTAAGGGAGGGGCCATGTAGGTTACCTGGTGGGGGGGGGGGGCGTACGATAGGAACGTACCTGTCTCACCTGGTTCCCATGTGCCCCCAGTGTGCATCACCTTACATTGCGTGCACTTTTGCGCCCTTACCACCTTACTCACTTGTCTGCTTCTTTTGTCTCCCACCTCCGAGGATCTGGCTTTGGGGTAGAGAGAGAGGAGAGAGAGGTGCTGGCTGCGCAGTTGTGGGCCTGCACTTTCGCTGTTTGCTGCCGGGATCGATACACCATATGGACCGCAATGTTTGTGGCCACCCACAATGGACCGCAGTTCGTTTGCGGCCAAGCACCACCCGGGGATGGACCTATGGGTCAACGTGGCACCTATGCCATACAGGTGAACCACTTTTAGTTAACACCAAGTGCACCACAAGAAGAGCAAGAGACACCTGCAGGGTTAGGGGTTGTCGAATTTATTTTTATTCCAATGAACAATGGTGACTGCACCGATTGGTGGTGGGGTGGTGCTTTTGATGCTGGGAAAGGGTGCTCTGCACGTTATTAAAGGCCGTCGGCCACAGAGCACTCGTGGGTTGGTGTATCGATGTTGGCAAGCACGCTCTCTCTATGCATAACATCTGCATGTGTTCCTCCAAAAACAGGTCCTGGATCGTAGTGTAAATAGCAGCGTAGTCTTGTAAATAATGCTCCCTACCGGCTGTATGTGTAGTTTGAGAATTCTTTCCGGATTCGGTTATCCTGTGGGTGTGTTTCTGTGAGGAGAAGGGTGCAACGTCGCAGGGGGACATATTTACTCATTCGTGAATATCTGTAAAACTGTCGCACTCAGGGTAGAGTTAATAGTAGAGGGAACTACATTGCGTGCCACACTAAAGTAGGTAAAAATTTATCGGGTCGGGACGCCCCGAGGGTAGAGAAGGGTGCAATGTTGCGAATATGGAATTTGGCCTCCATATCCGCTTGTAAATATTCCCCTATTTTCTCCAATACTCCCCAACTTTCCCCAATCCCCCATTCCCTAGTCCCATTGCATGTAAATAACAATCAGTAGAGCCGACCTTCCCCTTATTCCCCCATTAAATGTCGTGCCCAGGTCCACCGCACCACACGTAGACAACTTTCGGACATCTTCCTAGTTATTCTTAGTCTATGTCAGTTAAGGCCTCGTTTCCATTAATTATGACTTCGTTGCACCAGAATGTGATTATATGGCATCAGTAGTGAGTTTAGGACCTTTCCCATACCTCCTCCCATCTTCTTCCCCGTCTACAACAACAGAGGGGCACGGCGCTGCGCGGGGGGGAGTGTGCGTCCTCCCACCGGCTCGGTTCGCCGCCATCGACGATGCGCTCCAGACGATGCGCTCCAGACCATGCGCTCCACGGGGTTACCACGAAGGGGCTCCTTGTCAGCTCCTCGTCAAGGGCGGAGCCTGGTAAACCCCCCGCACGCACCCAATGAGAAGCAACGTGCCGATTCCACGAGGCGGAGCTAACGAGCCGAGGGCGTGTCACTCCCCGCCGGATATACGCGGCCACGCGCCGGATGTGACGAGAGATGCGCCCCGAGCTGGAGAAAGAAGGACCTGCGAGCGCTGAGAGAGGAAGGCCCGCCTGTGAAAGAACGTCCCCTCCGAGCGCTGTGAAACCTCCCGCATCTCTGGACCGGACCGGGTCGATTCTAACCTTTGAGCACAGGTGCACCTGGAGCCATCGACAACCGCTTACCTGCCATCAACCCCCGTGTGAGTCAGCCTTGTCCCGTTTACCTGTCGTCTGTCCGGGGTTAAGATAAGCTTGTGTCTAAGTGCTTGTCTTTCTATGTTGTACCTCTCGTCCCTGTAATCTGACCTTCCGTAACGAATATAATCTCCTCCGGAGGTCTTGAGAACCGTATCCCTGGTGTCGTCATTTTATAACCCAGCCGGGTGTCTTCTTTTTCTTATTGAGCCAGCGTGGCGCGGCTTCGTCAACGTTCGAGTACAATCGGGTAATTTGTGCGGACACGACGGCCATTCCGCTCGGCCCACCTTAACATCAAAGTCGTGTCTGTAACAATATGGATTAATGATACATCACAAAGGAAAATCCCAAATTTATGGATTAATGATACATCACAAAGGAAAATCCCAAATATATGGATTAATGATACATCACAAAGGAAAATCCCAGATATATGGATTAATGATACATCACAAAGGAAAATCCCAAATATATGGATTAATGATACATCACAAAGGAAAATTCCAAATATATGGATTAATGATACATCACAAAGGAAAATCTGAAAGATATATGGATTGATGATAAATCACGAAGGAAAATCCCAGATATATGGATTAATGATACATCACAAAGGAAAATCCCAGATATATGGATTAATGATACATCACAAAGGAAAAATCCCAGATATATGGATTAATGATACATCACAAAGGAAAATCCCAGATATATGGATTAATGATACATCACAAAGGAAAATCCCAGATATATGGATTAATGATACATCACAAAGGAAAATCCCAGATATATGGATTAATGATACATCACAAAGGAAAATCCAAGATATATGGATTAATGATACATCACAAAGGAAAAATCCCAGATATATGGATTAATGACAAAAGAAAAATCCCAAAGATATATGGATTATTGATAAATCACCAGAGAAATACTAAAGATATATGGATCAATGAGATATAACCAAGGAAAATCTCAAAGATGCATGGATTGATGATAAATCACCAAGGAAATTCCCAAATATATATGCATTGATTATAAATCACCAGGGAAATACTAAAGACATATGGATTAATGAGATGTCACCAATGAAAATCCCAAAGATACATGGATTGATGATAAATCACCAAGGAAATTCCCAAATATATATGCATCGATTATAAATCACCAGGGAAATACTAAAGACATATGGATTAATGAGATGTCACCAATGAAAATCTCAAAGATACATGGATTGATGATAAATCACCAAGGAAATTCCCAAATATATATGCATCGATTTATAAATCACCAGGGAAATACTAAAGACATATGGATTAATGAGATGTCACCAATGAAAATCCCAAAGATACATGGATTGATGATAAATCACCAAGGAAATTCCCAAATATATATGCATTGATTATAAATCACCAGGGAAATACTAAAGACATATGGATTAATGATAAATCTCCAAGGAAAATGCCAAAGATATCTGAATTCAAGAGATATCTCCAAGGAAAATGCCAAAGATAAATGGATCAATGATAAATCACCAAGAAAATACTAAAGCTATTTGGATTAATGATAATAGTCACCTCCTTTGTAATATATAAATTCCTGTCTCCTTCAGCCGCTCTTCTTAGTCAAAATAAAGACCAATTACTGCACTATAGTTACAAGAAGGAAGCCGCACATTAACAATACATACATACACAAATATACACACACACATATATATACTGTTGCGGTTTTGGGAAACAACTAAAAAATAATGGTAACCACCATACAGGTCCCTTAGAATAATTATTTCATAGCAGACCATTATCTTAGTCCCTTTCCCTTATGTCAGGTTAGTATGTCTTTATGTATTGGGGAAAGGAAAGACAGGTCCTCCTCTCATAAGGGGTAATTTATCAGGCAATGGACCAGGCTCCAAGGCACACCTTGGTGTCCAGGTTCAGAAACCCACCAATCAGGTCGTGAATCATTTTGGGGGACCTTGTGGGGCGGAGTAACTGACTCCACAAATAGGGAGCCAGGACACCTCCAATATCCCACCCACCCTCAGAGAGGGTGAACAAAGGGAGATTTCAAGACTGATTCACTCTCTGGCCGGTCTTTCTGCTGGGTTCACTGAGCACGTGTGCTCCACTCTTGGGGCCTGGATTGTGGACCTAGCACGTGTGCTCCTCTTGGTCTGGGTCACTCTGCGGTGCTGACGATCGGCCTCACTCTGCCTGTCCGTGCTGGGATCTTCATTACCTGTCCGTACTGCTCAGTGGCGACAACGAGACGGGAGGATGGGCGGGGGGCGTCGCGAGGAGGCATCCGGAGCATCGTAGCCTTTGTGCTATCAGGTTCCCTTCGTTTGTCCGTTCCCCTTCCCTCCCCCTCGAAGGTGTGCTGGGCCCATGTGGTGTTTATTCGTAGTGATCGTAATAAGGCATAGAATAAGCTAATCCTGCTTCTCATCCGTTTTTCTTGCCAATTGAATAATTACATAGTAAATATCTGTAATAAATCAAATTGTTAAACGTTTCCTTTCTCTCTGTGCGTGAAAGTCTTTTCCTTCATTGATCCATTGATCCGCCATTGCCCAGGTTAACATCGGCTGTAACGACATTACCATTACTCCGGCGATTACCAACGGTTTTCACTCGGCCATCTAAATTGATGTACCACCGGAGGGTGCGGTGCGTTCCCCGATTGGGACAGTCAGGTGGTACAGGTAAGCCATCGCGTTAAGGACAAATCGACGTTCGTAGTTGCCGATTCGCAACCTGCTACACACGAAGTTATTCGTGCGTGGCAACCGCAGGTTCCGTAAGTTCGGGAGGGAACGGAGGTTAACCCCCTCGTAGTAAACCCGAACCCAAGGCCATAACATATTCGGTGTTCAGGAGCACGATTCCTGTCCCAGCACCATAACACATTGGTGCCGGAAATGGGATTCAGCTCCGGCCACCAAAACAATACATACACATATACGTACATGCATTATGTATACTAGGGCATTGCCCGTACTATATCTATATCTAAAATTATATCCCCCCCCTCTATTTACATGAAATGGTTTGGTCCAAAGCGAACGGCTTGCGAGTACGGTGACAATCCCCCCCCTCTATTTACATGCAATGGTTTGGTCCAAAGCGAACGGCTTCCGGAGTTTGGTAAAGAAATCGCCATCGCGTGCACAAACGCGCAGGAAAGCGAATGAATCGCAAATTCGGTTTTATTAGTTTTAAAACATAGTTTAACGCCAACATAGTTTGCAAACGTGAAATAAATGAATACGCTCTCAAATGTGCCATCCGAGGCAGAGTGTGTCCTCCACGTTCGGCACACGCGATCGTTCGCTGCTCTCTGATTGGTTGAATCGTTTTTTGGACATAGCTCGGTAAGTAATTGTCCGATTAATATGAAACCTTGAAAAGGCACATCCTCGGGTCCCCAGCAATATACCTGGCAAGTTAAAAGTATATCGGACCCGTGGTTGTCGAGAAACAGCGGTCACAGACAAACAAACGTACAGACGTACAAACGTACAGACGTACAGAGATTACTGGAATTATAGATAGATGAGTGCATATAGCCATATACATGCACTCAATAATCACCAATAAACTCCAATACATTCAGAACTCCGCTGTCTTTCCTTTCCCCACCCACACATTACTGATACACCTCTTCACACAATCATCCCATCTCAACCAGTCTACCACTTTTCCTCCAACCTTGTTCTCTCAAACACTCCCCTCTCTTCCCCATCTGCATCAAATGTCCAGCCCATCTCAGCTGGCATTTCTCCAATCTCCTCTCTCAGTTCAACCATTCTCCTTCTATCCACCCTCTTCACTCCCGCAATCCTCCTGACGCATTTATTCTTGCAAACCTGAAGCCTGTTGTCGTCTCTCAGTGCCACCATCTGAGACAGTAAAGGTCGGCCGACGTTATACTCGACAACATAACCTTTTCTTTCAATCTCTTTTCAAAATCTTTGTCTGCCATTATGTGGGATTTCAATGTATTTCTTTTAAACACGTATTCCTTTGCGAGTTAAAGATCTACTGTGCCAGGTAGGAAGAGGGATTGAGGCAGTGCTTTGTTCTTGGTCATGGTAGCTGTTGAGGTAATCTGTTAGGCAAACTGTAAACTTGGGTGCTTGACATCATCTTGCACGTACAGTTGACTCCCTTTTCTTTCTCATGGCTCGTTTTCCGCTTGTGGCTGGCCTCCTTGAACCACTCCTTATCTCCTTGCTTTTGGGTGTTTTTTCGGCTCATAGGCCGCTCTTTGAATTACTATAAATACGGCACACTTGTTGATTGCTCTCCTGAGAGATCTGCGAGGGTTTACATACGTAACAATGGCTTGCTTAAATGTTTTCTCTCCCTGTGCACGTACTTCAATAAATTTATCTGTAAGAGTCTGAAGGTGTTGATGATCCAGTCCAGTACGAGTGACCCCTACAATTACACCCTCCACCCTCCTCCATACATTCTCACCCACCTGATTCATCCTGCACGCCTCTGCCTCTGACTTACCACCCTGTGTTCAATGCCCCCCCCCCCCACCACGCCCCCCCCCCCCCACACTCAAACCTATTCTTCCCCTGTATGATCTCCTTCCTCTCTCTCACCTGATATTCATTTCTTTTCTATGCTGCCCGACCCACATCACCTCTTTCCTACCATTTCTAAACCCCTGCTACTCTTCTCTTCCTTATTCTCCTGTCCAGAACCCTCTCCAGCACCTTCATGACATGGAGTGTAACCAAGGTGGGTAATACCCCTGTACTTCCCCAGATCTTGAGCATCCACCTTCCACATTGGCACAATTAACACTTTCTTACAATCCTCTGGCATTAAATCCTCTCATACATGCATTTAACAACCTCTTCGTCCAAAAGACTCCAACTTCTCACGCTGCAATTATCATCTCTGTACACACCTCATACTTGCCTGGCGTCCTTCACTTTTTCAACCACTTCAATGCCGTCCACACTTCCTCGATCTCTACCAACTACACTTTCCCCTCCACATAACTCAGTAGCTCCATCTCCTTCCTGGTTCAACAGCTCTTTGAAATATGACTCCCACCCACACCTTCAATACTGTGTCCCTCTCTGCCACTAGCCCACTGCCCCCATCCTTAATCACCATCCCACTCTTCATGTCCTTGCTGCCCTCATCCCCATCATGAGCCAATTCCTAGATCATCTCCCTCCCAACATTCTCTTCCAAATTGTTGTACTACACCTCTTCCATTTCATTCCTTACCTTATCTACAACTCTTCTTGCACTTTTCTTATTCTGGCCATACAGGTACAGCAACCACACATCCGGCTGCCTCCCTCTATTCTTGATAGTCTCTCTCCTCTTCCAAACCTCCCTCTTTTCACCAACTGCCTTTGCTACTTCCTCCGTCCACCATACCTTGTTTATATCCCTCGATGCTCCTTTTCCTGCCGTCCTTCCACACAACACTTCTGTAATTCCTCTAAACACGCTTGTACTTCCACTCCTCCAAACCTTCCGCTTTTTCGCCAAGTTGCTCATACCTGGCCCTCACCCTGTCCTTGCACTATACTGGGATGTTTCACCTACACTTCCCCCAGCTAATAACCTTCTGACCCCCACACTCATCCTCTTGCCATTTCTTCATCAGTTTCACAAATACCACAGGCCTGTACTGGGTGGTAGGTAACATGCTCTCCTGCTACTGCCTTGCAATCCTTAACCCTCCACAAATGTTGCTTCCTTCCTACCACCAAATCCTATTCTGTTCTATGCTGTCCATACCTATAGGTAATCTTGTGGCTTTCCCACTTTTGAAAGAATGAACCAGCTATGGCCATCCCATTCCTTGCTACCAGCTCCACGAGCTCTTGACCCTCTCTATTCCTTGTTCCCCAAACAAATTTACCAACAAATTCCTCTTTGCTCGGCTCTGCTACTCCACCATCCGCATTAAAGTCTCCTGTAATGCACAGCATCGCCTCAATCTCATCCATTCCCATCATCCACTCCAGTGCGTCACTGAATTCCTGCTTCTCCACCCCAGTCCTTCCCATTTGTGGCTCACATACGGACATAATACACATCATTTGCCTCTACATCACCACCCATGCCATAATGATCTGTCCCTTCCATCTTTCCACTCTGACCACATGCTTGCTGATCTCTTCCGATACTATTATTCCCACACCATTACTCATTCCATCCCCACCCGCATGCACCAGCTTGTATCCTCCGACCAACCTCCTCACCCTGTCTCCTTTCCATCTGGTCTCCTGTACACACAACACTTCCAAGCTACTTCTCTGGATCATCTCCCAACCTCAAAACCCTTCTTCCCCCATTGATCGCACATTCAACAACCTAGCCGAACCTTGCTTCTGAACCACAGCCGTGGCAGATATAGTACCATCTTGATTAGTTTGGGACACTCAGGTCATCAATCAGCTGTACTTCCCTGGTTGACCTGCTGGACCTCTTACCCTAGGCTGGTATTATAATCCTGTGTGTGAATATAAATCCCCAAATAATGAAGCCGATTGTGAAGGCCAAGGATCTATGGAATACCACACTAATCCTGTAGAACTCTGAAGGAAAGGTTGAAATACAAGGAGTAAAGATATGACACGGGATCTTCCAAGGAGACAGCCCTTCTCTCCTGGTTTTCCTGGACTTGGACCCACCAAGGAACCTCATTAATGAGAAAGGACACAGATACACCCTAACATCCAATAAAAAAAACGTCTAACGAAACAGGAAATTTGACGCATCTACTGTACATGGAGCATTTAAAATAAAACTCTTTGCACCAAACGACAGGAAATTGGCAGAACATCTGAAATTAGTGAAACGGTTCTCGGATGATATCCAAATGGAATTTTGCAGAGATAAGTGTGCCAAGTGCACATTCGTGCAAGGCAGACCAAAAAAAAACAGACAACATTAAAATTGACCTAGATACAACGATGCAGGAGTGGACGAGGGCTGCCAAATTTGTCAAAAAAAAAAATGCATGAAACAATTACCAAACAATACCTGCATAGATTGACGCTGATCCTGAAAACATGTCTCACCCCAAGAAACAAAATTAAAGCCATAAACCAAGTATAGCAATACCAGTGTTCCAGTACAGATGCAGAATAGTAACCTGGTCACAAGTGGATATCAAAAAACTAGATATAAAAACAAGGAAACCGGAGCAGGGGTGGACACTTCGGAGTCCTGGGAGGACTCCGTTCCACCTTCTACAACCCAAATTATAGAGATAACCAACGAGACACACAAACAAACACACACACAAACAAACACACAAACACACACATGGGGCAGGAGAGACAGACAGACATTCACATATACACGTAGGGCAGGAGAGACAGACAGACATTCACATATACACGTAGGGCAGGAGAGACAGACATTCACTCACATATACACACATGGGGTAGGAGAGACAGACAGACATTCACATATACACGTAGGACAGGAGAGACAGACAGACATTCACATATACACGTAGGACAGGAGAGACAGACATTCACTCACATATACACACATGGGGTAGGAGAGACAGACAGACATTCACATATACACGTAGGGCAGGAGAGACAGACATTCACTCACATATACACACATGGGGTAGGAGAGACAGACAGACATTCACATATACACGTGGGACAGGACAGACAGACAGACATTCACATATACATGTAGGGCAGGAGAGACAGACATTCACTCACATATACACACATGGGGTAGGAGAGACAGACAGACATTCACATACACACATGGGGTAGGAGAGACAGACCGACATTCACATACACACATGGGGTAGGAGAGACAGACATTCACATACACACATGGGGTAGGAGAGACAGACCGACATTCACACATACACACATGGGGTAGGAGACAGACAGACATTCACACATACACATGGGGCAGGAAAGACACATACATTCACACATACACATGTGGGGAAGGAGAGACAGCAAGACACTCATACACATATACACAGACGCACACAGACAGACACAAACACGAACACAAACACAGACAGACAGAGGCAGGAGACAGGTGGGAGGGAGAAGGGATGGGGAGGGAGAGATCGGGGAATGGATGTTTAAGAAACAAAAACAACATGACCAGGTTTGGATTCACGTACAATCTAGATCGACACTTACAGCGCACAAATCACCGAATACATGTACACCCACAATCGGCAAGGAAATGACGCATCAAGGACGACAGTGCGTTCAAATGCCCATCCGAGCACACAAGACCTCCCGCAGCTCTCACACCTCCCGCAGCCTCAGCTGGATCTCGGACACCACGGAAACGGCTCCGCCTTTGAATAAAAGCACCACGTCAGCACCGCGTACTCCGCACACAATATCATGCCGATCACGTTCCGCACCTTCAGAGAGTTCCAGCTCCAGCTCGGCAAGCTTGGCCCGTACATCTAGCGGTAGCGGCACGACGTCCACACTCCTCTCCGCCATGGCCGGACGCAGAGACGTTGCACGACTAAAGGGCGGAGATATCTCTTCAGTCGTTTCCAGTCAATCTCTTTCAGCAGCTCCTCCCACCAACCATCCTTCACCCGCCCCGCCACAACACTCAATCTCCTTCATCAGCTCCTCCCACTATCCCTCCCTCAGCCGCCCCGCCCCTACACTCAATCTCTTTAAGCAGCTCCTCCCTCTTTCCTCTGCCCCGCCCCTCACTACTCATCCTTCAACAGCTCCTCCCACTATTTCTCCTTCACCCACCCCTCCCAGTTTTCGTCTTTGCCCGCCCATCCCACGGATCCTTCTTCACTAGAACAGCCTCACTCCGCCCTTCTACTTTCCTTCATTCCCCACAGCACATTTAAACCATGGGCCAATATAATTATGTTACCAGGACCAATTGGGAGGAATAATCCAAATACTATTTTTCAAGTATTATTATATCCCAAGTTTACATTTTCACACAATGGACATTCTAATGTATTAAAGCGCGGCGTTACGCGCGCTGCTTGTGAGCAAGGAGGAAGCGGACAAGCGGTAACATATAAACGTCTTTATTGTAAGACTACACTGTAACACTGAACTCCTCCGGGCTGGTCGCCCGGTGTATATCATGAGGCCACGCCTACCCCTCGGGCGTGGCCACCGCCCACTTGGTGCGTGGAATGATGTCACCACGCCAGTGGGCTTTTGTGTCCGCCACACGCGCCCCCCCAGAATTCCCGCGCACCTGGAGGGCCAGTTTGCGGGGCAGACGAATGACCCGGCCGAAGCGCCCCCTGGCGATCGGCGGCGTCCGGGGTGCAGGGATACCAGGTGGGATGCCCCTGGCTGCCCCTGGGATGGGTGCAGGACCGGGGGGCGCCGTGGCGGCGGGGCTGGGCGGTGCCGGGGGTCCGCCCGCAGGAGGGCGGCCCCGACATGGGGGTCGGGCCACTGGCGGTGGATGGTCCACATCGAGGTGGGCCGGCTTGAGGCGGTCTACCGAAACGCGGTCAGGAGTACCGCCGATGTCCAGGGTGAAGTGCTTCGCCCCGGTCTCCAGCACGCGGAAAGGCCCGTCGTACGGGGGCCGCAGTGGTGTCCGATGGGCATCGTGGCGGACGAAGACGTACTCCGCCGTGCGAAGCTCCGGGGCGACGTGCGTCGGTGGGCGCCCGTGGCATGCCGTTGGCACCGGGGCGAACCTCTGGGCGGTCTCTTGCAGAGCGGAGCGCTGCTGTGCCGCGGACCATGGTGCCGTGGAGTCGGGGAGGAACTCGCCCGGCACCCGCAGCGGTTGCCCGAAGACCAACTCCGCCGCGGATGCGCGCAGGTCCTCCTTGGGCGCCGTCCGGAGGCCCAGCAGGACCCAGGGGAGCCTGTCGACCCAGCCGCCGTCGCGGAGGGTGGCCCGGAGCGCGGCCTTCAATGAGCGGTGAAATCGCTCACACAGGCCGTTAGCCTGGGGGTGGTAGGCCGTGGTTCGGTGCAGCCGGACCCCGAGCCCCTGCGCAACCGCCCCCCAGAGCTCCGAGGTGAACTGGGGGCCGCGGTCGGATGAGATGTCTGAGGGGGCGCCGAACCGGGCGACCCAGGTGGCGATGAAAGCCTGCGCGACATCGGCCGCCGTTGTCGACGCCAAGGGCACGGCCTCCGGCCACCGGGTGGTGCGGTCCACCATGGTGAGGACGTAGGTGAAACCCCGCGAGGGGGGCAGAGGTCCCACCAGGTCCACGTGGACGTGGTCAAACCGGCGTTCCGGCACCGTGAACAGGGCCAACGGGGCCTGGGTGTGCCGGTGCACCTTGGCGCGCTGGCACGCGAGGCACGTCCTGGCCCAGCCGCGGACGGCCTTCCGGAGGCCATGCCAGACGAACTTTTCGGCGATCAGCCTTTGGGAGGCCCTCGCGCCCGGGTGGGACAGGCCGTGGATGGCGTCAAACACCTGGCGCTGCCAGCCCGCGGGCACAATGGGGCGAGGACGCCCGAGGGAGACGTCGCACAAGAGGGCCGCGCCCGCGCCGTCGAACGGCACCTCGGTTACGCGGAGGCCCGTGACGGCGGTCCGCAAGGCCTGGACGTCGGGGTCAGCGGCCTGGTCCGCTGCCATCCGGGCATAGTCGATGCCGAGGTGGACTGCGTGGGCGACGGCCCGGGAAAGGCAATCCGCCACCGGGTTGTCCTTCCCCGTGACGTGCTGGATGTCCGTCGTGTACTCGGACACGGCCGAGAGGTGACGCTGCTGCCGGGCCGACCACGGCTCGGTGACCTTGCCCATCGCGAAGATCAGCGGCTTGTGGTCGACGAAGGCAGTGAACGCCCGGCCCTCGAGCAGATGGCGGAAGTGCCTGACCGCCAAGTGAAGTCCGAGCAACTCGCGGTCGAAGGTACTGTAACGGCGTTCGGGCGGGCGAAGCTGCCGGCTAAAGAACGCCAGCGGTTGCCAAGCTCCACGCACCCATTGCTCGTGCACCGCGCCCACCGCGTAGTCCGAGGCATCGGTGGTGACGGCGATCGGTGCATCGGGCGCCGGGTGCGCGAGCATGGTGGCGTTAGCCAAGGCGAGCTTCGCGCCCATGAACGCCGTGTCCATCTGCTCGGTCCAGGTAACGTCGCCTTTGCCCGGCTTACCTCGGAGAGCTTCGTGCAGGGGGCGCAGGAGCTGGGCGATACGGGGCAGGAACCGATGGTAAAAGTTCACCATGCCCAGGAACTCCTGCAGCCCTCTGATCGTGCGGGGGCGCGGAAACCCCTTCACCGCCTCCACCTTGGCCGGCAGGGGGACGGCGCCGTGCCTGGTGACACGGTGCCCCAGAAAATCGATTGTGGCGGCGCCGAACCGGCACTTTGCGGGGTTCACAATCAGGCCATGCTGGCCCAGGCGTTCGAAGAGCGTGCGGAGGTGGCGTAGGTGCTCTTCGCGGGACGCGCTGGCGACGAGGATATCGTCCAGGTAGACGTAGACAAAATCCAAGTCGCGCAGGACGCTGTCCATCAGTCGCTGGAACGCCTGAGCCGCATTCTTCAGACCGAAGGGCATGCGCAGGAACTCGAAGAGTCCGAATGGCGTGATGACCGCCGTCTTCGGGACGTCCTCCGGCCTGACGGGGACCTGATGGTAGCCGCGTATGAGGTCCACCTTCGAGAAGAAGGACCTGCCCGCCAAACGGGCGGAAAAGTCCTGAATGTGGGGGACGGGGTAGCGGTCGGGAGTCGTGGCGTCATTGAGACGGCGATAGTCCCCGCACGGTCGCCATCCCCCGCCGGGCTTCGGCACGATGTGCAGCGGCGACGCCCAAGCGCTCTCGGAGCGCCGAACGATGCCGAGTCGCTCCAGGGTAGCGAACTCCGCTTTTGCCACCGCCAGCTTCGTCGGCTCGAGGCGGCGTGCCCGGGCGTAGACCGGTGGCCCGACGGTGGGGATGTGATGGGCCACCCCGTGCTTGACGGCCCCCGCCGAGAAGGTGGGCCGCGTGAGGGCCGGGAAGCCGGCGAGGAGGCGGGTGAATGCGTCCGCTGCCGGAAGCGTACAGACCAACGTGGCCGGAACCGAATCGTTCGGCAAGCCGCTTGGCAAGCCGCTCGTTGAGCTGGGCAACGCACAAGCGAGCGAGCTGAACGTCTCGGCCTGGACAAGCCGTCTGCGCTTGACGTCGACCAGGAGCCCATTAGCGCACAGGAAGTCCGCGCCAAGCAGTGCCATGGGCACGTCGGCGGTGACGAACGTCCATCGGAAAAACCTGCCCTCCAAACCGCAGAGAGAGGCAGCGTTTTCCGTACGTACGGATGGGCGTCCCCGTTCGCAGGCAAGCAGCGCGGGGCCCCCACCCGCGGCGTGCTTGTCTGACGCCCCCCCCCCCCCGCCCCCGCGAGAAACTCAGACGAGCAACCCGACTGCGCGGTGCACGCCGTGTCGCACGCACAGGTAACGGCACCCGGAGAAGGTGTCCGTTATGAACAGCAGGCTGCTCGAACGGCCGGCGCTCATCGCCACAATTGAGCGCCGGCCCGGGCATTTCCCGACCCGTTGAAGGAGCACGGCGGATGACACCGCCGAGCTTCGTGGCCGAACTTGGCGTGGAACCAGCACCAGGTGGTGGAGCTGGAGGAGCGCGGCTGGCTCCGCCAGGCCGGTGGAGTCGACGGGTTTCCCCGCGGTGGCGGTTTTCGCCGCGGCGGTGGGCGGGGCGTGGCGGCGTTCACGAGGTGCGTATCAGCATGCTGCTGAACCTCAGCGTGCTGTAGAAGATGATGCTGTGGAACATCAGCGTCGAAGGCCGTGACGGCCACGCCAACGCTCGCCCGCGTGTCCGAAGCGGCGAAGTACTTGTCCGCCTCGGCCGCCAATGCTCGGGGTTCCGTTAGCCCGGTCCCGGCCAACGCGAGGCGAACCTGCGCTGGAAGTTGGCGACGGAAAAGCGCCCGGAATAGCGAACCGGGGGCTTCGTCGCCCAACAGTGACAGCATATGGTCCATTCGGACCGACGGGCGCGTCTCACCGAGCTCGGGGAGCTCCAGGAGGCGGTCGGCCCGTGCGTCGTCCGTGAGGCTGAACGTGGCTAGGAGTAGCCGCTTGAGTGCCTCGTACTTGTGGCCGTCCGGTGGGTGGCGAAGGACGGACACAACTCGAGCGGCCGTGCCGGGCCCGAGGGAGGCGACGACGTGGCAGTAGCGCGTGTCATCGCCGGTGAGGTGCCGAAGCTGAAATTGGGCTTCGGCCTGGACGAACCAGACTTCGGCCTGAGCCTCCCAAAATTCCGGAAGTTTGACGAAGGCGGCCATGGCGATGGCGTCGCGTGTGGAAGGATCGCTCCGGCAGATCCAACGTCGAGGGTCACCAGTAAAGCGCGGCGTTACGCGCGCTGCTTGTGAGCAAGGAGGAAGCGGACAAGCGGTAACATATAAACGTCTTTATTGTAAGACTACACTGTAACACTGAACTCCTCCGGGCTGGTCGCCCGGTGTATATCATGAGGCCACGCCTACCCCTCGGGCGTGGCCACCGCCCACTTGGTGCGTGGAATGATGTCACCACGCCAGTGGGCTTTTGTGTCCGCCACAGTATTATAAATAATAATTTTTTTGTTGTTGTTTTTTTTTTTGTATACAAGATCGAGGCTCGTGTAAGAGCTAACATCAATCACAAAAAACATAAAAAAGGACACACAAAACATAAAATAAAGGGAGCGGGGGACAAGGTGGGGAGAGAGAGGGAAGCACACAAGTACAACAGCAGAGAACAGGGACATCGGGAGATCTGTGGGAGGGAAAGGGTATTGGGGGGAGGCGGCATGGATAGATTGACCATTGAATTTCACCATCCCCAGGTGCTGCATATCGTCATTTCCGGGCACCGAAGGGGGCTCGGCAGTGACGCACGCTGAAAGGGAGTACTCAGTTTTCACTCTGGTTTTCTTTCTTGCTTTCTTGTTTTCTTTTTTGTTTGTCCGGGCGATATCTCAGCCATCCTTTGAGCTAGGAAGCTGAAATTTCGGCACAATAGTGAGCAAGTACTTTGTCAACAAAGGTTATTTTTTGTTTTTTGATTAATCAATTAATTGATGAGTTATTTTATTATTAGTGATTAATTAAGTACTATTATGTTGGTGGGGTAGCGCAATATCTAGAGTCAGGTAGATCTGAATAGGTAACATGCTTCGTCTGTCACGATAAGGTACCTGCCCTGCAATAAGTTCTGTGTGTTTAGTCCGGTTTGTCAGTTAAGGAGTATACCTGTGAACATACCAGGATGTTCGTGTGCTGGGTAGTTGAAGGGATTAAAGATAACAGCCCTTGTGTGTCACTCCTGGTAATCAAACCTTTGTCCCTTATGGCAATGCACACCTGTAAACACTTAGATAGGCCCTTTAGCGCACACAGTAATTAAATCCCCATCCCTTACAACGACCTTGGAAGAAGCCAGAACGGGGCACCGCCGGGTGGCCGCCGTCAGCTACACCACGAGCTATGACCACGCCACAGGGAACGTGTGATTGGAGGGAAGGAGCTGGAAGGTTCGGTGGAAGGCACTGGTTGGTGGCGCGCCAAGGCTGACGTCACCGCCCAGGTTATAAAAGTGCGCTTGCTGCACGACATTCGGGGGCTTGGCTCGGAGGAGCAGGTCTCTTGGGTTTTCATAGCGCGCAGTCGCAATTGCTCTCCTTTGGCCCTCTCTCCCCTTTTGCCGTTCTTCTTCGCTGGTCTATTGGCGCTGTACGACATCTGTTGGTCCCTGCGCTTCTCTTCCTCGGACTGACGGTTCGCTCGTGGTGCTTGGAGCAGTGCTCGGTACTTCTGGAGCTTAGAGTGGTGAACGGGACCTCGTGTGCAAATGGCGAGGGCGTTGGCTCGGGCCTAGCGAAGCGTGCGAAGCGGACGGAGGGTGCCTCTACGCCGGAGTTTCGAGCCGTGTTACACTGCAACCGACGGACAGATAAGACCGCACACCACATCACCATTACACGACGTTTATTTTGTTCATTCATCCCCGTGTCCTGTTGTTGAGTCTGGTGTGTGGGATCCCAATTTAGGAATTAGATTTATCGTCGCGGTTCCCTGTCCCGATCCTTATTAAAATAAACCCTTGAAGGAGCTGCGCTCCAACGCGAGTCGAAAGAATTGACGCGACCAAAGACGGAATTCGTCCGAGTTGCTTTATTGAAACAAACCAGCTCAGGTATTCTGACAAAAGCCCGTTTATCGGACAGCAATATATATACACATTTATGTCGGGAAGTTTGCCCGGCAAAAGCTATACCGGGCATGCCCCGGTGTCAAGGGCGAGCCTTGGAAAGGCGAGTCTGGACCTGCCCGGGCGTGTTTGGCTGCGGCCTGGCAAGTCGAGGCTGGGCGTGCCCGGACGCTCTGGGTGAGCCCTGGAAAGGCGATAGCGGACATGCCCGGACGCTCTGGGCGAGCCCTGGAAAGGCGATAGCGGGCATGCCCGGGAAAGACGAGACCGGGCGTGCCCGGGAGGTTCGGGCGTGCCCGGGAACAGTGAGTCCGGGCATGCCCGGGAGAGGCGCGTCTGGCCGTGTTCTGGCCGGTGCAAGGCGATTGTGTGCATCCAGCGGTAACCACTACACACGCAAGGGGGGTCCGGATGACCCGGCCGAAGCGACCCCTGGAGGGTCGTGGGAGGGGTCCGACGTGGTGGTGGGTGGTCGAGCGGGGGGAACTGTGGACGGGGGGCGGCTTCACCGCGGAGGAAGGGCCAACCGTGGTGGTCGGTCGACGTCCATGTGCCCCGGTTTGAGGCGGTCCACAGAGATCCGGTCCGACCGGCCGCCAACGTCGACGACAAAGGACTTGTCGCCCCGTCGCATGACCCGGAAGGGCCCATCGTACGGCGGCCGGAGTGGCCCCCGGTGCGCATCATGACGCACAAAGACGTACTCTGCTGTGCGAAGCGCCGGGGGGACGTAGGACTGGGGGCCACTGTGGCGGGACGTTGGCACGGGGGCAAATCGGCGGGCGGCCTCCTGGAGGTCCGAGCGCTGGTGTGCGGCGGACCAGGGGCTGGTAGCGTCGGGCACGAACTCGCCCGGGACGCGGAGCGGCTGGCCGTAGACGAGCTCGGCGGCGGACGCCCGGAGGTCCTCCTTGGGGGCCGTGCGGAGGCCCAAAAGGACCCACGGCAGCCGGTCGGTCCAACCATCATCCTGAAGGCCGGCCATGAGTGCGGCCTTCATGGAGCGGTGAAACCGCTCGCACAACCCGTTGGCTTGGGGGTGGTAGGCCATGGTGCGGTGCAGCGTGACCCCCAATGAGCGGGCGACCGCGCCCCAAAGTTCGGACGTGAACTGTGGGCCGCGGTCGGACGAGATGTCCGCCGGTGCGCCGAAGCGCGTGACCCAGGTGTCGATGAACACCTGCGCCACGTCGGCGGTGGTGGTGGAGGTGAGGGGCACGGCCTCCGGCCACCTGGTGGTCCTGTCCACCATGGTGAGCAGGTGGGTGAACCCCCGCGATGGGGGCAGGGGACCCACCAGGTCCACGTGGACGTGGTCGAAACGCCGTGCAGGCACGGTGAAAGGTGCCAGCGGGGCCTGGGTGTGGCGGTGGACCTTGGCCCACTGGCAGGCCGTGCAGGCATTGGCCCAGTCGCGGACGTTCCGTCGAAGGCCGTGCCAGACGAAACGCGCCGACACCAGCTTCTGAGAAGCTTTCCGGCCCGGGTGAGAAAGGCCGTGGATGGAGGCGAAGATGCGGCGCTGCCAGGAAACGGGCACGATGGGGCGAGGCTGGCCCTGGGAGACGTCGCAGAGCAGGACGGTGCCCGCGAAGGGGATGTCGGCCAGGCGGAGGCCCGTGTCCGCCGCCCGGAGGGCCTGCACCGAGGTGTCGGTGGTCTGGTCGGCCGCCATGAGCGCGAAGTCCACGCCGAGGTGGACCGCGTTCGCGCTGGCCCGAGAAAGACAGTCGGCCACAGCGTTGTCTTTGCCGGCGACGTGCCGGATGTCCGTGGTGAATTCCGACACGGCGGAGAGGTGGCGCTGCTGGCGGGCCGACCACGGCTCCGTGACTTTGGCCATTGCGTAGACCAACGGCTTGTGGTCGACGAAAGCCGTGAACGGGCGGCCCTCCAGGAGGTGTCGGAAATGGCGAACGGCCAGGAATAGACCGAGCAGCTCGCGGTCGAACGTGCTGTATTTTAACTCGTTCGGCCGGAGCTGCCGGCTGAAAAAAGCGAGTGGCTGCCAAACCCCGTCCACCCATTGTTCATGGACGTCGCCCACCGTGTAGTTGGAGGCGTCCGTAGTGAGGGCGATGGGCACGTTGAGCACCGGGTGAGCCAGCAGCATTGCATCGGCGAGGGCCCGTTTTGCGCTCGCGAAGGCCGCGTCCATGGCCGCGGACCAAACGATGTCATGCTTGGCCGGCTTGCCCCGGATGGTCTCGTAAAGGGGCCGCATGAGCTGAGCAGCGCGTGGCACGAATCGGTGATAAAAATTCACCATGCCGAGGAACTCTTGTAGGGCCTTGATGGAACGGGGACGCGGGAACGTGGTGATGGCCTCGACCTTGGTCGGCAGTGGCACGGCCCCGGTCTTGGTGATGCGGTGGCCCAAAAAGTCAACGGTCGTCGTGCCGAAGTGGCATTTGGCTGGGTTGACAATTAAGCCGTGCTCGCTGAGGCGACCAAACAGTGTTCGGAGGTGGAGGAGGTGCTCGGCGCGGGACGTGCTGGCGACGAGGATGTCGTCCAGATAGACGAAAAGAAATGGCAGGTTGCGCAGCATGCCGTCCATTAAGCGCTGGAACGCCTGGGCTGCGTTCTTGAGGCCAAACAGCATCCTCAAAAATTCGAACAGGCCGAACGGCGTGATGACGGCCGTCTTCGGGACGTCGGCCGCCCGGACAGGTACCTGGTGGTATCCCCGTATCAGGTCAATTTTGGAAAATATGACCCGTCCCGCCAAACGGGCGGAAATGTCCTGGATGTGCGGGATCGGGTACCTGTCGGGGGTGGTAGCGTCGTTGAGGCAGCGGTAGTCGCCACACGGGCGCCATCCGCCTCCCGGCTTTGGCACGATGTGCAGTGGTGAGGCCCACGCGCTATTGGAACGACGCACGATGCCGAGGTGCTCCAACGCGTCGAACTCGGCCTTTGCCATGGCGAGCTTGGCCGGGTCGAGGCGGCGGGCCCTGGCGTAGACCGGCGGGCCCGTAGTGGGTATGTGGTGCTCTATCCCATGCCGCACTGCGACGGCCGAAAACGTCGGCCGTGTGAGGGCCGGCAATTCCGAGAGCAGGCGAGCGAACTCGTTCACCGTCAGAAGGGCGCACGCCAGTTCGGTCGGTGCGGAGCTGCTCATCGTGCACGCCAGGGAGCTGAAGGTCTCGGCGTTGACAAGGCGACGACGTTTGACGTCGACCAGCAGCCCGTGCGTGCAGAGGAAGTCGGCGCCCAGCAAAGCCATGGGGACGCAGGCGGTCACAAAGGTCCACTGAAAGCGCAGGCTGCCGAAGCAGAGGGTGACGTTGTGCGGGCCGAAAGTGCGTATGGCCGAGCCATTAGCAGCGACCAAAGAGGGGCCGCAAACGGCGTCCCGCCTGTCCTGCTCGGAGGCGGGTATGACGCTCAGTTGGGCGCCGGTGTCACAAAGGAAACGCCGCCCGGACGCTTTGTCCCAAATAAAAAGCAAGTTGCCCGAGTGGCCGGCGCTCATGGCTGGGAATGAACGCCGGCCCGGCCATTTCCCGACTTGCCGAAAGTGCACGGGGGTCGGCACGTCCGAGCCTTGTGTCCGAACCTGGCGTGGTAATAACACCATGCCTGGTCAGGTGGAGGCCCCGGCCGTCGTGTCAGAAGCGGTCGGTGCGGCATGGCGGCCGCCAGTTTCACCGGCAGTTCAGCCTCCAACCGCGCAGGGCGCTCGGGCGTCGTGGGCGTCGCCTCGGACGGCGGCAGGCTCCAGGTAGCCGCGCCGATGTGTTGGCCCGCCGAGGAGATCTTATCGGCTTCCCTGGCGAGGGCGCGGGGATCGGTGATCGACGTGCCAGCCAGGGCGAGGCGTACCGGGTGAGGCAGCTGGCGAAGGAACAACTCGCGGAACAGAAAATCCGGAGAGTGCTCACCGAGCAACGAGAGCATATAGTCCATGCGCTCGGACGGGTGCGTGTCGCCGAGCTCGGGCAGGTCGAGCAGGCGCCGTGCGCGTGCCGCCGGTGAGAGGGCGAAAGCGTCGAGGAGGAGCGTCTTCAGCGCGTCATACTTGTCGGCAGCCGGCGGGTGCTCGAGGAGGCTCAGGGCACGGGCCACGGTGGCGGAACCGAGCGCTGCCACGACGTGGTGGAAGCGGGTGTCGTCCGCGGTGATGCCTCGCAGGGCGAACTGGGAGTCCGCCTGGGCGAACCAAACAGCCGCGTGAGCCTCCCAGAAGGTAGGCAGTTTAAGAGTCACTGCCGTGTCCATGTCGGTAGGTCACCAGTGAAGGAGCTGCGCTCCAACGCGAGTCAAAAGAATTGACGCGACCAAAGACGGAATTCGTCCGAGTTGCTTTATTGAAACAAAACAGCTCAGGTATTCTGACAAAAGCCCGTTTATCGGGCAGCAATATATATACACATTTATGTCGGGAAGTTTGCCCGGCAAAAGCTATACCGGGCATGCCCGGGTGTCAAAGGCGAGCCTTGGAAAGGCGAGTCTGGACCTGCCCGGGCGTGTTTGGCTGCGGCCTGGCAAGTCGAGGCTGGGCGTGCCCGGGCGCTCTGGACGAGCACTGGAAAGGTGAGGGCGGGCATGCCCGGACGCTCTGGGTGAGCCCTGGAAAGGCGATAGCGGGCATGCCCGGACGCTCTGGGCGAGCCCTGGAAAGGCGATAGCGGGCATGCCCGGACGCTCTGGGCGAGCTCTGGAAAGGCGATAGCGGGCATGCCCGGACGCTCTGGGCGAGCCCTGGAAAGGCGAGAGCGGGCATGCCCGGGAAAGACGAGACCGGGCGTGCCCGGGAGGTTCGGGCGTGCCCGGGAACAGTGAGTCCGGGCATGCCCGGGAGAGGCGCGTCTGGCCGTGTTCTGGCCGGTGCAAGGCGATTGTGTGCATCCAGCGGTAACTGCTACACCCTTGTATTATTTTCCATTCCCTGCTAATCTTGTGCCCGTTTGAGTTTGTTCCCCTTCCACAGTTACGCACTCCCGCTTCTTCCTCTTCCCTTCTCTCTTCCCGCGTTTGATAGCACAAGCCGTGTTTTGTCGTCGCCTCAAGTAAAGCCGTTCTGGTCTTCCGCGGTCCCTGGTATTAACCGGAAGGGTCCGCGCGACAACTGGTAGTCAGGAGTGGGATTGAACCCTGAGTAAATTTGGTGTCAAGGAGTGTGGAGAATTTGGACTCAATTTTTCGTAGTCTGAGGCGATAAATTTGCATAGTCGATTGGGCTTACGGGATGCGAACAGCGCGTCAATTAAAATTAAAATTTTATTACAGTTGGAAAAGCCGCACGGAGAAGCGACCCCTTCTTTACGGATGGAAGAGGTAAGCGGTGTGGAGGAAAGGAGGATGGAAGATGGAGATAGCACCCGAAGTGAGTCGGAAGTAGTTGGGGTAGAGAGCAGTGGTGGAGCTTCCCCCGCCGTAGGGACGGCTCCGATGGATTTACAGGCCATGTATGAAAGACTAATGAAGGGAATAAATGATAGCAGGGAGCGCAGTGAACAAAACAGTGAGAAACTGGAAAACAAAATGAATGCTCAGAATGAGCAATTGAATAACAGCAGAAATGCTCAGAGTGATAAAATGGATGGGTTGAAGGGAGAGATGGGGGAAATGAACAATAAAATTGGGGGATTGGAAAATAAAATGGAGGCTCAGGCTGAGCGATTGGAAAATCTAATTGACGGTATGATTAACAAAATGGATGCCGGACGAGTGAGTTGGAGGAGGAACGGACGAATGGTGCCGTTGGGGCCCAGGAGAAGCCAATGGTGGCAGAAATTGAATCGGAATGGGGGGCCAAATTGGGAATGGAGGAGAAGTACGGCCCATGCAGATGTGCATGAGGCTCAGGAGCCGGGAGTGTCAATGGAAGGAAATGGGGAATGTGAGAATTGTAATAGGGAATGTTTCCCACAGGCTGGCCTGGAGGTTTGTCGGGACCGGGTGGATGCCACAACACCCCAACCGGGGGATGGATTTGAATACTTGCTGTGCCAGGGCAGTGTTTCAGAGCAAGAGGGGGTAGAGTTATTGGGGGTCCAAGTAATGGAGCCGGACCGGGTATTATTGGGG